>NC_046660.1:133270628-133324107 GCF_010883055.1 Belonocnema kinseyi
TACAAGCTATCTAAGAATGGTACTATAGAACGCCACCTCAAGGTAGGCCTAGTGGCGCCATCTCTTGGTCAGGCCGGAAACTTATCAATCCACCCTCGTACAACATTTTTTTATCCGCTATATTGGACTCGCTATTGACATATTTTTAATAATAATAAGGATGATTGAAAATAGGTTTTTAAAACGAACATTAAAACAATATTACGATAATAAAACGAACATTCCATGCAAATAAGAAAATTTATTTTTTCGGCGCTATTTTAAAATTTAGCATTTTAGTAGTTTATTTATTTCCAGCAACACGAAAAATATCAAATTAAATCAGAATCTCGGGTGAATTATTGTTTTTTCAACTTAAAAATATTATACCTGGAGAGCATCCTCCTTTAAACGGAATTTTCAACATCATTCGAAATTACTCTCTCTCTCTCTCTCTTCCGTAGTTTCATCTAAGATTCACTCATTCCAGATACTCTTGTCAGGAGCTTCTGTTTTCAAGTATCAATTGATACCCCGTCTGCATGATTTGTAGAACTTTTTAAAATTTTTCGAAATTCATTTTTCAATTTAAATGAAATCAACTTTTAAATAGACCTTAGAATCTTTTTATACTTTAAATACACTTGGTAGATTTCTATCATTAGAATGACATATGATACTCAAGTGGATACGCATTTAATATAAGTCACATATATAATCTGATGAAGTTTTCAAGATAGAATCTCTAAAATAAGAAAACTACCCGGGACCTCGCCGAAGACAAACGATAGACCGTTAAAGCAACGCAGGCGTGACTAGAAAACCCATCCTCAAGCCAATACCACCAACTTAGATGATAAGCTAGATTAAGTTACTCGGATTATATAAAATAATTAATAGAAGTGAGAGAGGAACGCGAACTAGCTTCGTATAGAAGTTAGAAGTACGCAATAAACCAGTATTGTGAAGGGTATATACAAAGAAAGGAAGGCAGGAAAATATCACTAAACAGCGACATATGGACGATACGACAGTTCATAAACATCGAGAAGACGGCAACGTATATCAGCCCTCCGCTAACTATTGTAGATAAAAAAGGCCCAACACTGCCGTGACAGCGCAGCGAGTCCGCGACGCTACCTAGAGACAGCACCGGACCACAGTGGGTTATTTTGGATTTGTTCGAGCAAAAAATCTTTGTCCTTCATAAATTTTCAACTGAATTGAATTTTTTTTTAAATACTCGTGAATAAATTTACTGTCGGATAGATATGCCACCATTACGGTTTGAATCGTCATAACGTCAAAAAAACGTCGACCAATGTCGGCAGTCGTCGGCCGATTTTTAAGCTATTCAGATGTGAGTAATATTTGGTATTCACGAGTATTTAAAAAAAAATTTAATTTGGTTGAAAATTGACGAGTCGTCGACTTTTTGCACGAACAAATCCAAAATACCCCACTGTGCGGCCGTTCACTAGCGCAACTTACGGACATGTTCTACAAATTGGCGGAGGTCACCCGTTGGACCTCTTTCGTTCATCCAAGTCGATCAACGGAGGCTAAATAGAAAATTCACAAGGCCCAATGGAAAGTTGTTGAACAACGAAGGAACAGAGTATGACATTTCAATTGGACCAGTACCAGAAGGCTTGACGGTGGAGGCGGAAGGATTGATCCCATACAGAGAATCGAATACCAATTGAGACTTATTAAATAAAAAAGAGAATATAACAATAGATCCCCAAAAAGACGGTGTAGCCCTGACCAGATAGCTGCAAGGTAGATGGTTTGTTCTTTACCGTTCTTAAGTGCCTTGCTGGCCTTAACGTTTAACCCACACGGTTGACGAAATCGCACAGTGTGACGGGTTTAGTGGAAACTTGGGATCCGTCGACAGTAAAATTGAGTTTTTTCTTTTATTCACATGTGTTTTCACCCCTCATACTCGTGATTAATATTGCGCTGGTCAACCTGTCAGCTAACTCCCAGGCGTCTCCATCGAGGATCGGGTCATCCGATCAATAGTATTTAAAATTTTATGCATATATTCGTTAACGGGGGCATTCTAACGGTAGGGTGCCAATGCACGCGACACGACCTGACGGTACTTAACCAAAAATAAAAGCAATAAAAAACTAACCGAGAAGTTAGTGCTAGAAAGTCTTGCTCGCGTAATTGAGCAAGATGAGGCTAGAAGTTGGCCAAAACTAAAAGGTGCTCACTCGCTTCATCAATTCATGAAAGTTCTATCTCGGGCGAGCAAAGCATGAACGTTGCCACTTCTCGCGTTTAGATTATAAGCGTGAAGCGGTACCTTCATTCTTTACTCGCTCGAGATAGGACTTTAATGTTTTGATGGAGCGAACGAGCATCTTCTAGTTTTGGCCAACTTCTAGCTCCATCTTGTCCAATATCGCGATCTAAAACTTTCTAGTTCTTACTTCTTGGTTAGCTTTTTAATGTTTATATTTTTGGTTAAGTATCATCTAGTCGATCGGGTGCGTTGGCATCCTATTGTTAGGACGTCTCGTCATGCTCGACCACTCTCTTAGAAATCTTAATAGCTTTTTTCAAATTTTTTTTCGGTTCAAATCGCTTAGTATTTGTGGGCTTTACGTTTTTTTGAACCAAAAACGGAATGTTTTACCCACTGTGGGCCGGGAATGTGAGAATGAGATCATATTAACTCCCATCTAACACAACGCTGTTGAAGGTTGTTTGGAATTCTCAGCATAAAACACTAACCAGCTATGACTCTTGGTTGAAACTAACCGTCTCCCACCCCCCATCCACCAAACCCTCGTTAATCGAAGTTTTGTTGGTCACTGAGGTAGGGATTTAATTTAGAAGTTGAAAAAAGGTAAGGCTGGTGTTTCGACCGTATATGGTACGTTTTAATCGTAAAAATAAAATTGGAAATAAGTAAATTCAGTTTTTGGAAAACCGGCAGATGTTGCAGTAAAATGTTTAATAACAAACTTTTTTAAAGAATGCGCATTTTTCTATAAAGAAATAATGAAACTACGTCTGTTTTAATATCAACGCATGTTATGAATTGTAATAATATACATTTATGGAAATGATATAAAAGTTGAGATACAAACTCGTGTGGGCAGCACGAGATACCTGATGAGAATGTATTCGTTAAAGCCAAAGGAGCTTCAACAAAAAAAGTCACTATCACCAAATTACTGTTGTCGATGTTTTGACTTTAAATTTTAAAAAATCTGTGCACAAGTGTAAGCAATATACAAAGACCGAGCCCGGAGCGCGAGATAAATATATTATCGAGCGCGAAGCGCGAGAACCAAAGGTCAGTATTCCTTGAATTCTCGGAATGCTTGAATTTACCGAATTCCTTGAATTCTGTCCACTTATTGAGTTTTTTTTAATTCCGTTCAATCTCCGAATTTGTTCAATTCTTTTAATTCCTTGACATCTCTGAATTCCTTGAAATCTTTGAATTCCTTGAAACCGCTGAATTCCTTAAATGCTCTGAATACTGTGCATTCTCCTAAATCATTGGATCGGATTCTATGAATCCTTTGAATTTTTTAGATTCCTTGAATTGGCTGAATGCCTTGAAATCTCTTAATTCCTTTGAATCCTCTCAATTCAATGAATCTCTAAATCCCTTGAATTCTCTGTATTTCTTTCCCTGAATTTTCAGAATTTCTTGAATACTCTGAATTCCTTGAATTTTTCTAATTCATAGAATACTCTGAATTCCACGAGTAATCTGAATTTCTTGAATTCTAGAACCCCTTTAATCATAAGGATTCCTTGAATCCTCTGAATTCTTTGAATCCTCTAAATTCATTGAATTCACTAAATTTCTTGAATTCTATAAAGTTCTAGAATTTACTGAACTCCTTGAATTCTCGGATTTCCCTCAATTCTCTGAATTCCTCAAATTCTCTGAATTCCATAAATTATCTGAAGCTCTTGAATTTCCTGAATTCCTTGAATTGTTTGAATACTGTGAATTCCTCAAGCACTTTGAATTGCGTGAATTTTCGGAATTCAATAAAATCCAGGAATTCAGAGAGTTCCAAGAATTCAGGGAATTCCAGGAATTTAGAGAATTGAAGGAATTCAGAGAATTTAAGAAATTAAGATAAATTAAGGGATTCCGAGAATTCAAGGAGTTAGGAGAATTGGCGAAATGCAAAGAATCCAAGGAATTCAGTGAAATCAAGTAATTCTGTGAATTCAAGGAATTAAGCAAATTCAAGTACTTCAGAGAATGTAAAGCATTCAGAGAATTCGAGAAATGCAGAGAATTCAAGGAATTCAAAGAATTTCAAGAATTCGAAAAAAATTAAATTGAATTGAAAACTCCTTGAGTTCTCTGAATTGCTTGAAAAGGGTAAATTCTTTAAAATCGGTGAAATCCTTGAATTCTATAAGTTCTTTTAATTCTATGAATGTCTTAAATACTCTATATCCCTTGAATTCTCTGAGTCAGACAGATGTGTCCCCATATGCGTGACATATGTGTCACACCTCGTGCGAGAGCACGCGTGCCGATGAAGTGCAAGGCGCACACGCGCCGATGAAGTGCGAGGCACACATGTGCCGATGAAGCACACCCTTTCCAATTTTTTATTCTGTTTCGTGGAGTTCAAATTCGAACTTAAGATTTTTCAAGAAAATTCCGAACGTTGTTATATTAATCTTGTAGGGTTTTCAAAAATTGATGTTGTTCTCTTAACTTTTTTTCATAAGGGGCGTTTTTCAGCTTAACATTTTAAGTTTCGTTTTTTTTATTTTGTAAATTGTATAACTTTGGTGATTTTTTTGATGCGATTGTGTTTTGAAATTTAATTAAATAAATATTAGTCTCAAATTTGAGTAGATTTATTAGATCTGAAATATTCTTATTGTACCTTTAAAACTTAGTGAACGAAACCCAACAGAAGGAAGTTTTAGGGAATTATACATATTCTTTATTGATGGCCATGTTGCAATGATTTCTATTTGCTTTCTTCATTCCATCGAATCTTTAATATTCAATATCTTTTCAATTGATGTTGTATTTCCGAGCCTCAAAAATCAATTACCGACACTCCAGAATGAATTTGGCAAATTCGTGAACTGATGAAATGAACATAACCACACAACATCGAAGATATTACTTTTCGCTCAAATTGTCGTCCTTTATTTTAAAAACAACCATTATTGTACAAAATTATGTTTATTATTGTCTAATGCAACTAAATTGCATCATATTTCCACAAATAAACTTTGCAAATAACTTGCAGAGACTTTAATAGACTTTAACACACAAATATCTTCAACAGATATTATTGAGTTCAATGCAATTTTCGACTGCAAAAGCATTACTCGTGCAACAAAACTTGAGGCTCACATAACCTGCCGGACGGCAAAGTCGGCAACGACGTCCGGTGAACCGTGAAGATTGAAATTTATGCATGTGCAATGCACAGGTACAAATATAATTTGAAATCAGGAAAATACATAATTTATTTGAAATAAAATATTAATTTAATTCAATTGAATCGAATTTTCTCAATACAAAATAATACTAACATATTGTTTATGTGTATTCTCTGGCGGACCGAAAGAACCGAATAGAGCCTCTACAAAGTACCCATAAAGACCCCATTGGATCCCCATTCGGTTCCTTTTTAAAAAACTCGAAAAAACAGCAAAATAAACTTTTAAATTGTTGAAATTCGGATTCTACGTTAAAATTTCCTATAGAAGTTCACGGAATAATCTAAATGGTTTTTTTGCAACGGTTAAGAGGTAAAAAAAAATAAGACTTATAACACCTGTTGACTGTTACACTTCAAACGCATCGCCTGTAAGTAGCAGTCAACAGGCCCTATGCGTCTTATATATTTTTTAACATTTTACCATTGCAAAATACTATTGCAATTATTCCATGACCTTCTATAGGAAATTTTAATGTAGAATTCGGATTTCAACAATTTAAAAGTTTATTTTGCTATTTTTCGAGGTTTTTAAAAAAGGGACCGAATACGGACCCAATGGGGTCTTTACGGGTACTTTGTAGAGGCTGCATTCGGTTCCTTCGGTCCGCCAGGGGTCAGTAAGGACTACGAAGAAATAACAGAAGTGATGGCTGAATGAGCCTCATTTTGCACCTACGCACTTACTCATCACTTAATCGCGGAATGTGCTTGCCATTTACGTGCGACATGGGTTGCTACGTGCGAGTCGCATGCATGCTTGAAGCGGGCGTCGCACGATTGTTATCTAGGATGTTTCTTTGTATTGCTTTAATTTTTTGTGATTCCTTGAATTCTTTGAATTCCTCAAATTATCTGAATTCCTAGAATTTGCTGAATTCTTTGAATTACATTAAGCGTATTTAGATATATTATTTTTAATGTTTATAAAGCTTAAGGCGAAAAAGGATTTTTGTCTAAACGAATAAAAAAACAAAGTGTACATTTATTCCATTTTTCCTTCAAATTGAGTTTATTTATCAATTTAAATTTTTTAATTTGTTTCTTTTGATTCATTTGAATACTTTTGAATTTTCAAAATTTGTCTAATTTCTTTCAAAACTTATTGCTACCTAAATCAATGGGATTTCTTTTTTAATTTTGTAAAGTCTGTATTTAATTGATACTCAGGATAAATTTTAAAATAATGGCAGATTTTGTAGTATTGTAGAGTATTTTTCTTTTCAAATTCTTGAAACTTTTAATCAATTTCAATTTTTCAGAAAACCCACCGCATAAGAATCAATAACAAAAAAATAAATAACTTAATTACGAATGTGCCCGTCTGTTTGTGTGTCTGTAAATTTTCAGTTTGTTAGCAAGATAACTTTTGAAAGAATTGACAGATTGGATCACCCTTTTGTTATTATTACATTATATATTATATATATTATATCATATTATTATTATTATTGTGTGTTTTCATTAAACTTTTACTCGGTTAAACCCGGTGATGCATCATAGCCACGGACTAAGTCAAGTGACTGATGAGATTAGAATGTTATAACTTAATTCAAATAATTTAATACGATGGTTGAAACCTCCTGCGATGATGTTTTAGGTATACAATTACGAGCGGCCACGAGCTTTGGAGGTTATTATTATTATTGTTGTTGTTATTGTTCTGGATTAAAAGCGTAACAGTCCCTGCCGCTTGGTTCATCCCGTTGCGTCCCCTTATAAGCCTTAAGCCTGGCTCTAGAGCCCTCTCAATAGTAAGAGGACTGAAACCACGCTGTTGGCTGATATATCAGACTCATTGATGCAATAACTGCCTGTGAGTGTTACAGGTTTTCCCACGTTTTTCCGCACATACAACAGAGGGGACTTTCTTCAAGCCCTATCTTATGTCTATGATACTGAATGTTTCCGTGTCCTATAAATATTTCTGTTAGGACCTTGACTCCATTCCTCCCGAGCTTGAGTAATTCCTTCGCTCGGTGAAAGTTTAGCTTTGAACCCAAAAGTGTTTGAGCCTGTGCGTAGCCAGAGACCAAGCCCCACTCATTGCCTTTAATGCCGCTATCTCCAGGGATCGAAAACAGTAGCGAAGTGGACCTTGTTCTATTCAGGGCCATTATAGCAACCTTAAATTTACAGCTCACTTAATTCCTTCTACAAAATACATAAACCTATTCCTCTTTCGTCGTGCGATGGAGGTCGTGCGATGGAGGGGCTGCGAACCTATTAATGCGCTACAGCCATCTTGTGTGTCGCCTCTGAGGCACCAGTAATAACTCTCAGAATCAGTCCCCTGATCATTTTCAGTCGAGACTTTACAGTAGAAAGTTGGACCCTGCTCCACCAGTCCACCACCGCATAGGTTAGCCTGGGTCACAGGATCGCATAGCCTATAATCTGGTGGCCTTAAATCGTGAGCAGATAAAGCAGTTTATTCAATATCAGGCACCACAGCAAGGGTGATAAAACACTTCCCTGTGGACATCCCGCGTCAACGGTTCCACATAAAGTGGTAGGGGAGAGTGGGGATAGGTGGATCAGATTTTGTCTTTCTTGTCATATTTTCTAAAAATCATTCTTCACTCAGGGATAGATATATAAGTATGTAAAAACAGTAAAAACACTTTACCAGGCACTTGACTTAGTCCGTGGCTGGTGATAAATCACCGGGTAAAAGGACCCGAGATAAATTTTTCAAGAAATATATAATAATAATTATTATAATGATAAAATTAATAATAAAAAATATGATAATAAGAATATAATAATCATAATATTATTAATAACAATTACAATATTTATAACCATAGTAGTATCACTAACAATAATAATAACAAAAACAAACGTTTTTCCGCTGAGTGACTTTTCGGTCGTTCAGGCCCATCTCTTTTTTTCGTGCACTTCCTGCAATATGCGCACATGACCCACTTCAGACTTCTGCGCAAGCGTCGTTAAGATTAGTTTTACACTCGTACCCAGCGTATAAAAGTTTGCTTTAAAAATATCCAAAGTTAACTACTGATCCTCGTATCCCCACAAAAAATGATCCATCTGTCCCCACAGAACATTAGTTAATTGTAATGACTCTGATAATAAAAGGGTAAAAAATAACCTTAAAAGTTTTGCACAAATTAATAGTAACATGAATGTACTTACGTCAAGTATACTGTTTATGGATACAGGCACGACGAAAAAGAACAATACACAAATTCTGAAAAAGTATCAAGTTACGAATTAACCGATTTCAATCGCAAAAAATTTCCATCGTACATACGAGTAACAACAACAAACGTTGCAGGTTTCTACTTCCTCGGCTAAAGTTAGGTTATAGGTAGGACTGTCAAAAAATATCAACGTTACGCAAAAACCCCTAGTGGTTTCAAAAATTTCCCAAGTGATCCACCTATCCCCACTCTCCCCTATCACCTTTACTCGTGGTCATATTCCTATTGGCCAACATGTGGCAGGTACATTCCACGACTGCAACAGGCACACCGTGTGCAATCATGGCCGCCTTGATCATCTCTCCAGAGGTGTAGTTAAAGGCTCCTTCGATGTCCATAATGGTTCTAATAGCGAGGCCTTTCTGTTTCAGTTGTCCTTCAATTAGGTTAACAGCTGTGCTTAAGGCTGTCTCAGTCGAGTGACCAGCCCTATAAGCATGTTGTCGCTTGCGAAGAGGTCTGCTGGACAAGCCCTTATCGTGGATATATCTGTCCACTAAAGTGGTAAAAAAAAACTGAAATTTTTTATATTAAACTGAAAAATATTCTAGGCCACATGAAATTAGAAAGCCCCTATTTTTTGTTTCGAAAAAAATTAATTAGTAGGACGACGCATTTGTTGCAAATTTTTTTCTGAATTCACTACTCAAAATAGAGAATTTACGATGCCGCCTGTGGTTCAACTTGGCAGTGTGGCAGCAGTGCAACAGCTACACGTTGCTAACTTAAGCTGCTCCTTTGTTAAAGCTTGAGGCTCGCCTAAATCCTCAACAGACACCTTACCAAAATCGTCTGAATTCATAGCATTACTTGTGATAAAAAGCAACTGCAGAATCTCTTATGAAATGTAAAATTCGATTGACACCATGTGATAAATGAAGGATCGAATAAATTGCTAATGAATAGTTTTAATTAATCAATAATTAATATTTAATAATTATTTATTGTTGAAGAATAATCTAATTATTAATTATTCATAAAAATGTTAAATTTTGATTAATTTGATTTTGATTATTCATTAATTTAATGTTTATTAATGACTTATTATTAAACTGTTAAACATTAATTAATCATGAATGAATATATGATTTAGTTATTAAAAATTAAATAATTATTTATTGATAAGTAATTATTCGATTACTAATGGAACATGAAAATTGTAACTTTTATTTAATTTGATTTTAATTCATCTAATTTAAATGATAATTTTTCTATTTTCGTGATGTTACACCCCGCACCTTGCATGGAACAAATTTTTAATCTATAATCCTATGTGAAAAGAACCTGAAGAAGAACCTAAGGAATCATGTAACGTGCTTTTTAACAAATACATTTGCCATATCAACTCGCCCATCTATGAATCGGCTAGACGTTCATCCTGCGAAGGTCAGCTACTGATTTAACCAATGATAGATGGTCTGAAGTTTTGTGAGCTCAGGATAACCAACAAAATAGTCTCAACGTGGATTCACTTGGAGACCATAAGAGCCTGGTTGTACACCCTTATGGCTGAAATCGCCGCACGAGTGAAGTGTCATGCACAAAAGGAAAACTCTATACAACTAACCGGGGCAGAGCTTATACAAATAGCCACAGGATGTGCGAACGTCGGCGATGATATATGAACCCACGCTATATCGGGACTGGGGACAACTGTCATCAGTAATATCGCAATATCAAAACCACAGCTTCGAAGAATTCCAAATTGCTAAAGGTCCATCCTATAAGGATGAAGACTTCGAGGAGAATGAGTAGACTATGGACCAATTGGAGAATCAGTTGTACGAGGCCAGTATGCAAAGACATGCCAGAATGCATCATGATGCTTTAATTTACGGGACGTATGCTGTAATTGGACTGCTATCAGTTAACGGATGATTGTTTATTGCCAATCCAAATTACTGGCAATTATAACAATTATAATAACCTGTCTAGGAACCAACACACCATCCAGCTTCAGTCCTAGGACAGAGGAATCTACGAACAGAATTTCAATACCCATGACGAACATGAGGACCGCGGCTCGCAACCAACAACAATATCCGGATGTACTAAAAAGAACTACACGTACACATGCTTTCTCTCAAACATAGGATGTAACACCTAGAACTTCCACAAACGTCATCAACAACGGAAATAGGATTGATGTGGGAAAAATCGATCAACCATCTGAGGCTGTGGAAATTCCTATCCATAGATTGGAATCCTCACAACTAGAAGATCTGAAAGTCTAAAGTTTGAAGAAACACAAACCAACATCTAAAGATTTACTAAAAAAATAAATCAATGTGTAATAAATGTCCCCCGTCGTTTACCTGATTCCTGCCGTTCTAACTCAACCACCCTCATCACCAACACGCTAGCTATGAAAAAACTGAAACACTCAATGAAAAGTGAAGGAATCAACCAATTTCCACAATTCAAAAAATTCCCAATAAAATGAAGAGCCGCCGTATTTACCTAAAGGTCGAGCGTAATAAATACCTCACAATTCAAGTTGAAAGGCAAGACCTACAGAATAATTCCTCCATGATAGGGAATTAACCTAGCATTTCCCTAGTCAGTTCCTTATTTTAGGTAGAACATAAATGTAAAAATATTCGAATCTACAAATGACATAGGGTGAGTCTGTATCGTACCGATATAATTATGTCCATAAATCATATGTGTGCCATTCACTATTTTAAATGTCTATAATGACTTATGTCACCGGTCAAATATATTTAATCTCTGCAGTTCTGCTTAAAATAGGTGTCACAATGTTATGCTTTATACACTCTCACAAGTTGATTTCCACATAACCTACAATAGGACTAAGCACCCTCGGATAGGAATGATAAACAGTGATCCCCACAAAAATAAAACACTCAAGCCTCTTAGTGGTGACAGTTTAGAATTTCCTTCGAGATCTAACTACCTACCATTTGATTCTTGTGTAATACATTATTGAAGGACATTCTCTTTTTACTTTATCTTCTCAAGGTCTTTCATAATGCAATTATGTTCTAAAGGTTAGGTCGTAACACACTGTTCGTGTCAGCGGTAGGATTAGTGATTATGCACTAATACCATCGGCTTCGCTACTAATGACCCTTTCTTACTAGCGAACATAACATTATCTCGAAAATTTGAATTAGGTATCAATAGAATAATTATTTACGCCGCCTGGCCGAAATAATTGTTCTATTAAATATACATTCAGGCCGTTTGACCGTAGTAAATATTTGGAATGGATAAAATTGGATTGTCCGCCTGGCCGAGTAAAGAATTTGTCCAAATAAGAATACCTTACTTAAATTTCCAATTCTCGAATATTCTCATTATTTGATTAAATAATTGTTTAGGCCGATTGGCTGAAATGATTGTTTTGTGGAGTAACTATTCAGGCCCTCTGGACGAAATAAGTGCTTAATTTGACAACTGAATATTTATGCCGTCTGGCCGAAATAGAAGTTTGCCATAAATAGTCAAGTAATTTGATTTCTAGTCCAAACAAATAACTGAAGAAACCTCTTGGCCGTCTGGCCGACCCGAGGATTCCCCAGTTAAATCAAATCGACTAGGCCTTTTCGCCAAGGAGATTGGATTAAGAGATTAAATTATTAAAATCACAAAAATATTTATTTAGGCCGTCTGCCGAAGTTGATAATTTTTCTAGACACTTGCGTCCGCCGTCTGGCCAGTCAACGCAAGTGTCCACTTTCACCGACTTAGGCCGCTTGGCCGAAGAAAATAATAGAAGGAACAAAAAAAGGGGGGCATACAAATAGGAATGTAAAGGTTTAAGAACTATCCGACGATAAAATGAACATCACTCCAATTCGCAAACCCAGACATAGGGCGGGGAGAAAATTACGCGAATATCAAGATCTCAAGAGTATTATACCAGGCCTTAGTAAATTCCACAAAAGCTATAAAGCTTTTCAAGAAACAAAGAATTTCAAGACTTTTTTTAAGCTTCCCTCAAAAGAGCCCGAGCCTCCATTCAGTTGGCAAATTACGCTAGTCGTGGTTCTTCCCAATAACAAAGAGATTCTTTTGATATCACTGGTAAGAAATCAGCGTATAACAACATAACATAATACGGTATTTGAAGACAAAGACTGTTACAAACAAATAATTTGTGCAACCAAAAAAAAAATTAAATAAAATAAATATAACTTCTATATCCAATAAAATAAAATCAAAGTCACGTTAATATATATGGTGAGTATTCTCAACAAAAAAAAAATATATATATATATATCAAGGCTCTTCCGCGCTGACCAGAGCGGCCGCTTCAGTGAGGGGAGGTTCATGCTGCGTCTCGAGCATTTGATATTCTTTTTCCGCATATTGTCGAAGTAATGGTTTTTATGTTTTCTTTTTAAGAAATAAAAATTCTATTAATTATTGAAGCCCTTTCGCGCCGACCAGAACTGCCACTTTAGCGAGGTGAGGATCACGCTGCATCTGAGCATTCGATCTTCCTTTAGGGAAGAAAGGCTAAGTAAATGTATTTTAGAAATAGGATCCAATTACTGTCTGCCTCTCTCCCGCCCTATCGTGAGCAGACACACTGCGTTTTGATAAGCTTCACTCCTCATGCTTAAAATGAACGCTGATCAGATGGAAAATATACAAAAATCCGGGATGGTAAAAAGAGGAAAACGACCTAAAACATCTCATTTAAATAAAATCCCTGCTTGTTCCATGATATACAACAATCTGACAAAGTCCGTGAAAAAGGTCCTCCCCATTATAAAGGTAACACCGACAGTTCGCCAGGCTCAGCCAGTCTCTTAATTAGCACCCATTGCTAATATGAAGGTAATAACTATTGACCCCCCATTAGGCGAAGCAATTAAACAAAAGAGATTGGCTATTAGGGTAGAAGCTCTAACCACTAGACGGTGAGCAGAAACGATAGAAATAGACTCCTCAATTGATTTTGACACCGAAGCGATAATAGAGAACCCTAATATATATTCCGATTCAGGTAGAAGAGATTCTCTAAGTAGTCGATAGACAGTCTTTATCTAAAGGCCCTTTATTTCCGGATTCTCATCGTTGCTATGATCCTCATCCCTGAATTGCTAGGTAAAATTACTACCCAGGTTTATAACGAAAAAAAAATTTCGGACAGTTTATTTAACGAAACCAGTTTAGCAGAGTTGGACGACGTATACTCTGCTAACAGTTAGATAATAGACGAGTACATAGTAATCGGGACAATTTATAAAGTAAGGACGTTTATTATGTAGTCATAGGGAATATAATTGTATAAACTCTAGCATACAATTCAACCTGTCTTGCATTTGTTTAATGCAAAAAAGTACTATATAGGCAATTTTAATTCAGTTTCCAAATCTTTCGCGCTTGAGATGTTGCGCTGATTGGTCAAATGCTTCGAGACTCAGAAGACGTGCGCAACATATACGTATAACCTAATTCTGAAAAAAGTTATGTTCCCCAGGATTTACCGCGCATATCAAATAAATAATTAGTTACGAATGTAAAAAAATGTAACACAACATTAAAATTGTTTACAAATACATTCGGGACGTACATTAAGTACTTTTTTTAGAAATTGGAGTTGGTTTTCACTAATGTGACGGTACGCGAGTGATATTTGACGTTTGACAAGTGTCAAAACCGTTTTGTACTTCGAACTTAATTAATTAAATAAAGTGAATATCTTCAGGTTGTACGTAATTAATTGGTGATAAAATCTGCTGTTTTACTTATTGAATTAAACTATTACTATATAGGATGTTAAAGGATACATTTTTTTCATATTTGACTTAGAAATTATAAAAACTATTAGCTGAAATCTTCAATATTAACTAAGCTTCAGAATTAGAATGAGCCAGGATGGAATTTTAAAGAGTTTCACCACTCGGTTTTTAAGCATACACCATATTACAAAACATTACTAAAGATTTCAAAATGTTTCAAAGATTTAAAAGTATTCAAAAGGATTTTGAACATTTTATAAGATTTTTTTACTAATTAAATATTTCAAATAATTTAATGATTCCAATGAATAAAAAAGATTTCGCAAACAAAGATTTAAGAAAAATTTGCCAAAGAAACCACGCCCCGAGAATTTTTGTGAACACATTCTAATATGGTGTTACATTGTTTTTAATTGGTACCACATTATTTATTTGGAATGCATGGTGAATCCTGGGGAATATAACCTTTTTTCAGAATTAGGTTGTACGCATTTTGCGCACGTCATCTGAGGCTCGAAGCTTTTGACCAATCAGCGCAAGACCTCGAGAGCGGGGAATTTAGAAACTGAATTAAAATCGCCTATTCAATACTTTTTTGAATCACACAGATGCACGACGGGTTGCAATGTATGCTAAAGTTATATCATTATATGCTCTATGACTACATAGTAAACTTCCTTCAAACAAAAGTAGTTAAGAAGGAAAATTAGGAGGGTTCTAAATTAGTAACCTTCTCACCTATCAGTGCTAATACTCAACAGCCTGCATACCTTCCAGGAAATTATTTTAAAATGATGCAGCAGTGCTATGGGCATGTAGACCCATTCATGGCCCCCTAGGCTCCCTACAAGGGAATGACGCATCCAATACCCGCATATGGAATGCAGTTCCCATATGCTCAATACCCTATGTATCCTAAGCGACAAAATCATCAAAATTGGATGGGTCCGTCTAAACCAGCTTCAAGATCCAGCTCTCCAAGACCCTCAAAGGATTTAAACTTAAAACCGACTCCTGGCCAGTACGCGACTAAGAGATCTGTATCACAGAAGCGCCCACAGTCTACGACTCCATACATACCAATCTGAATAGGGTCTTACGACCGGGGTGATCATCAAAGGACTCCCCCGTCGTAAAAATTTTAGGTCACCATTCCCGAGAAAAATACGCAAACTTCCTCGTGGACCCTGGATCCGATTTGAGCCTACTAAAAATAGGAGCCCTAAAATCTGAAGTAGAATTTAATCCTGAGCAAGTAGTTTTCCTGGCGGGAATAACAAATCATCTCGTAAAAACAATAGGCACCCTGAATTTGCCTATTCTGGATACCCCTGTGGAATTTACCATACCAGGAAATAATTTCCTGTGTCCAGTGATGGAATTCTAGGACGCCCCTATCTCCCACAGGATCAAGCCCAACTCTCCTTTCGCCAAAACACCCTAGTGACTATCTCAAAACCTATTACACCTATATATTTTGTGGATGGGGAATCCAGAGAAGCTAAGAGGGCCCTCAAGGGCTAAATAACACTGTTCCTAAGGACATTGAAAATTTAGGCTAGGACCCGACAAGTAGTCTCAGTTGATATATCTACTCCAGGCGTGACAGCGGGATATCTCCCGCGAGTAAATACTCTTTCAGGGATATTCCTCGGCGAAGCTGCAGTAACCTTAAAAAAAGGAGTTTTCCATGCCTTCGCCATAAACTCAACCGAAGAAGGCTCAGAATTTGAGGTTCTTTTTTAGGAAATATACTCTTATGATTTTTATAAAATAGCAGGACAAGGCAACTCCAAGAGCGAATCTGAGGACATAACTCCAGAAGGACCTTCGGAATCAACTGTCTTTAAAACCAATCGTGCCGAAAGGGTGAAAAATGTCCTACATATATCTCATTTGTCCGACGAGGAAATAGAGTGTGTGCATAGATGGGTGGAAGAGTTCCCGGATATGTTTTAGCTAACGGCCGAGACCTTAAACCTTAAACACTAGTCCGCCAAGAGCGAATTCTTATGCACTGAAGTGGCCTATATAGGACACAGTGTCGGCCAAGATGGGGTACGACCTAATCCAGACAAGATCGTGGCTATCAAGAATTTCGCAGTCCCTAAAACGGTAAAGAAAGTGCGGCAGTTCTAAGGCCTATCAGGTTATTATCATCTATTCATCAAAGATTATGCGAAAAAGGTAAAACCGCTAACTGAACTTTTGAAAAAGAATGTACCCTTCGTTTGGGGACCCGAGCAAAACGAGAGTTTCAGACAACTCCGACGATACCTGTGTAGTAGCCCTATACTACAATACCCAGATTTTGACAAACCCTTCAAGCTAATTATAGATGCTTCGGATTACGCGGTCGGAGCCATACACTGCCAGTAGCCTATTTTTTCAAAATATTGGACGATTGCGAGCTGAAATACGACAAAGTAGAAAAGGAGTGTCTGGCCGTCCTATATGCAGGGGGCATTTGTCGACCATGTTTATACGGCAGGGAATTCATTCTGACATGTGACCATGAGCCAATACATTGGACAACATATGTGAATAACCCAGGATAAAGAATGATAAAGTGGAAGTAAAAAATAAAAGATTACTAATATACATTCGAGTATAAGAGAAGGAGAAATATAGATTCATAGCGACTCCGAAGGCTCCACTGACTTGCAAGAATTCAAGGATCACCTGGGGCCACCATCACCCCAACGGAATAGCAACAATCACGAAGAAGAGGAATACAACCGTGTAATGGTCTCGTGGCCGAATCAGAAAGCATACCTCGTTCTCGAGCCACCAGCGATATAGGTAGCATTGCTAATAAGCCCCAAAAGGTATCACAACCTCCAAAATCTACATTAAAACACCCAAACTCCGTGGAACAGAACTCATTAAGTAATGGGAAGATTTGAAAGTCGGCAGGACCTCGAAACGCTACCTTTAAACAAGCGAAGGCTAAGCCAAATCAGCTTGCCTCAAAGGTTGAAGTAGCTACGACTCAACGAATATGACATAGGCGAAATTACCAACCCCCAGCCGGAATAACAATGCCGGATCCCAACTAAAGCGGAATAGCTAAGAGACACACGAGAGGAAGACAACGAATAGAATACAAGGAACCTTCAAGCAGTAGCGAATCCACCCTTGAGGCATCTACTTCGGATGAGGAAAATTCCGAACCACCTGTGTTCCAAAAATTACACAGTGTTCTCCCAGGACTGGAACGTAATACTCTGTCCAAGAACATTCAAATCCCCCCTAAGAGTGCTTCCCCTAGCGCACCTACACCTAGCCATTGGCTCAGTCCAATTGAAGAGCCCTATTTAGATGTATATATAGATGGAGCATGTACATATAATTGAAGCGAACGCTCCAGGGCCGGAATAGGAGTTTGGTTTGGGCATGATCACCCCCTTAACATATCTCGTCCGGCAAATGGTCTACAAACTAACAATACGGCAGAAGTAGAGGCCATAATAGAAGCTGTACATCAAGCTTATAAAACAGGAATTCAGGAATTGCGAATTAGCACTGATTCAAAATTCGTAATCTGATGCGCGAGGAATGGATCCCACGGTGGAGAACCAACGACTGGAAAAGGTATGAAAATAAACCAGTCAAAACCCGTGAAGAATTTGAGAACCTAGACGCCGTCCTAAAACATCTTGATGTAACCTGGAATCACGTGCCCTCATACCAAGGAATAGAAGGAAATGAGGCATCTGATCGACTAGCTTGGAAGGGAATAGACAAAGATTCCATTCTATTAATTCCTGCTCCAAGAGAAACGGAAGTCGATTCTGAATTACAAACCTGTAATGTGTACCTTACGATAAAAAAACCTGCTCGCTCAGACGACCGATAGTGAAGAGAGTAAGTTGGAAGAAAATCAAAGGCAGAACTCAACAAAAGACCAATCAAACGCATCAAGACTAAGAAAAGAGTTGCAAAAATCCTTTTTCCAGATCGAACAAACCTTAAGCGAACGAGGAGTAAATGTGTTCGAAATTGGACCAGACTTTCTGAAGTGGGATCATGAAGAAATGGAAAAGACTGTCGAATTAGATTGCACCCATGTCTCAGAAGGTAAAGATGATACACAGCTACTCCAAAGATAAGAGGCTCTTGACTCATGTGACGAGTATGATAAACAACTATTCGCGAAGAGGATATATAACTTCCTACAGATTTATCAGAAAAACGCTCGCATCAAACAAGGTCAAGGATCGTTTCTATCCTCTCAAAAACAAATACTAGAACGTGTGCAAAAAAAATTTGGAAGAACAAACCACAAATCAAAACCCACCCGAACAAAAATCCGAGGTGGCCCGAAAAAGCATTGTCCGATTTAAGGTTCAAATAGTGGATTATGACACCCCAAAATCAAAAGAACCACCACCAAGAAAATCGTGGCATTCGACTCCGGCCAACATGGATCCACCGAACGCGATGACGACTCCCTTTGTGAAACTCAGGAATGGACAATAATCGACCGACGACTTGACTCTACAAAACAAAAACCCAATGATGCAGGCAGGACGGTTGCATTATGAGCGAAAAATCAAGGAATCGTCCTGCAACCAAACAACAACGTACAAACCCTCGATCGAAATAAACGCACCATATATTGATCCACCGACGATAACAATACATCACAAAATCATAGAAATTATGGCAGACAAGCCTACCACTGTTGTCCCACTCGGTCCTACTATAACTCATAAATGGACCGAACCCTTTACTTATAAACACGACAACTACGTTCATTTTATTTCGGAGGATTGTGAGCCAACAAATCCAAAAGCAAGACTCCTGGTCGCTACTGAACGTCTAGATTTTCAAGACACCTGGAATAAGAGACCAAAAATAGGGCAAGTCTTGGCTATACCCCATGGTCAACATAAAAATTATTCAATTTTGATCCAACAAAGACACCATGATGAGGTTTACTGGGAAAAACTGACCAAAGGATTGCAAAACTTATTTACAACCTCAAAACGGGATAATCAATCTACTTGCAGGATGGCTAATTCAGGAGACTTTTTAGGGTCATTTCCTCAGAATAAGATGGCAGAAGTAATGTCAAGGATTCGCGTCGAACATTTAATGTCAATAGCCTTATGTCATGGAATAATTGAGGTCCCATCGGAGGACCTGCGATCCAAAATCATCGCAGAATATCACGGGAATCTAATAGCTGGCCATAAAGGAATTGCCAAGAGGTATAGACAGATTAGGGAAAGATATACCTGGCCAGGGCAACGCAACGATGTAACCGAACACATCCGTGATTGTAAGAGCCGCCTTGAAAATAAGCGTGTACGTGCACGCACTCGGGAGCCCATTCTTAAAACAGACACTCCCGCTGAACATTTTTACAAACGCTCTATGGACACCATGGGAAAATTACCTACAACTCCAAGTGGAAACCGTCATATACTTACTATACAAGATAACTTTAGTAATTACTTTATTTCCGTTCCCATACCAGACCAAAAAAACTACAATTGCTCACGCCGTGGCTACAGCCTTATTTTCACAATATGGTGCCCCTCGATGCATCTTGACAGACCGGGGAAAAAGCTTCATGAGCAACCTGATGAGAAAGCTCGAAAACATTTTTAAGGTAAAGCCTCTGACAACCTCTGGGTATCGCCCTCAAACTAATGGATCCCTGTAGAGGAGTCACATCGTTTTGACGGACTATGTCAAGCACTATGCAAACGACAATAACAACTGTGATCGATTACTCCCTTTTGCCATGTTTGCTTATAATACCTCAGTGCATGAGGTTACAAATTTCACTCCGCATGAGCTGGTGTTTTGAAGAATAGCCAGAATTCCAATTTCACTTCCACAGGGAGAAGAGGTGGACATCTACGGACTGTATTTACGAGATTTGATAGTTAGGTTAAAGGAAATACGAAAGTTAGTTTCTAAAAATGTAACGAAGGCTAAATTAAGATCTAAAGAAATATATGGTCGAAAATCTCGACCCCTAAACGGGAAACTAGGCGATCAGGTTTATGTAGTCAAATACGTAAGGAAAGGTAAATTTGATAGTCGTGCCGATGGCCCTTTTACGATTGTAGGGTTCACAGGTAACAACAATGTAACCCTGGAAACTGACGATGAAAAGCGATTCACTAAAAATGCTGATAAGCTCCTCGTAACTTATTTCTGAGCTTGAGAGCGTATCTACGTCATAATTAGAGGAGCGCTGCAGTTGGAAATACACCATGAAGGATCGAAAACTGTAAATAAATCTACACCTTTATACAGACGATTTTTGAATTCTGATGATGTACGTTCAAGTTCCCTGAATACCCTGAAAGTCTCTAACTACCTTTTCTTTCTTGATAAAAATACTGGTGATGGAGCTCCTAGGGATATTGGTTTCAACGCTTCTTACTTCCGTCTCACAGTCAAACAATGTAGATTCTGGATATCGAATTACTCCATTCCATAATAGCATCGGGGTGTTTTTTAAATATTTAACACCGATGAAAAGAACAACAGTCACTTGGAGAATAGTTACCTTTCTTCATTTGGGAAAGGTACACGAAAAATTCATCGGGTATCAAACTTTATACAAGAATCTACGCAAATATTGTCGACCTTTGTTGTGCCATGGACTCAGTTACTATGTTACCATGTTACTATTTTATAAGGAAGTTCCATCTATGTAGATATTTATATGACATTGGACAATAATGAGAGAGCACAGCAATCAGACGGACAAAAGTCCCAACAGTTAATGTATACAATTTTTGACTTTAGTCTTTAGTTTGGTATTTGTATACAAATACGGGGGTTGTTTTTGTAACGATTAGGGGTGAACAATTATTTTGCTCCTTAGTTCTGCTTTAAAAATATAGTGTTCCGGGTTTACAAGTGTTTTTCATGTTGATTTTTTCACTTTTTGAAATACGTAAAATAAGAGTTGATTTTACAAAAGTGGATTAAATAACAGGTTGATTTGGCGTGGAAAAACGACGGCAATGAAAATCAGTTAGAGCAGATCAAAAAAGCTCAATATCTGTAAACAAACTGCTATCGGCTGTTGAAATAGCTGCTATCAAAATGGAAGTGGAACGGCAGCTTCCTATTGATGAGCTCGCCTCAGAAGATATGGATAACGAAGACTTGATTGATGCTGAAGGCATAGGTGCTAGGAATAATGAATATCATGCACCGGATCCACTGGAACCACATCCGGATATTTCTAACAATGATGTGGATAGGGAAATCTCAGAAAAACTACAGCACCTGGAAAGGAATTTTGGTCATGCTTTACTAGAGTTCAAATATGTAGAATCAACACTAAGGCAGTCTCTGCCCAAAATGAAGATCACAAATTATCTGCGTGCACTAATAGCACATCTCGACAGCAAGGTTTTACCTACGTATTTGAACATAGCACAAACCGCGTTAGAGGTGCAAACTCTTGTATACTGTGCAGCTGTGGCAACCATTAGAACGTTGGTACGGAAAGCTAGACCTGCAAATGCAGTCTTTGTCCTAGAAAGGGCTCGAGATCCACCACGGAAGATCAGGTTGGATATGGATGTCAGAAAAGTAAGGTGCAAATTGGGTCGATTAACTCAATATGAAAAAGGAAATAAAACCAGAAGGCTGAAGAACCATGTTACTAAAATCATTTACCCTCGGCACATCGGGACATGAACACCAGCAATATTGGATAAAATTTTAGACTCTCAACGACAGAGACTTAATATTTTTACTGCCAGACTGTGTCGGTACAAGAAAAGTAATGCACGAAGGCAACAAAATCAAAACTTTCAGACAGATAAAAGAAGGTTCTATCGTGAACTGAGAGTAACGCCAAATAACCACTAAGGCACCGAAGTCCCTCAATTGGACGATATGACTCACTACTGGTCGGGTGTTTGGAGAAAAATGAACAGATGCAATTTGGACACTGCGTGGTTCAAGCTGGAGGAAGCAAGAGAAAGCAATAGCCTTGAAATGCATCTGACAAATATCACAGCTTTGGATGTTTCAGCGGTCTTGAGAAGGGTAAGTAATTGGAAAGCTCCAGGTCCGAACATGCTGCACAACTTCTGGTACAAGTACCTGACGACTGTGCATCTTGCGTCGGCAAGGTGTTTTCAGAAGATCACTGAACCATGACCATGACCATGTTGCCATGAGTAAAGCTAGTAAGCATCAAAGGAACTTACACATGGCATACATTAACTACAAGCAAGCGTATCCTTCCAAGCCGCATGACTATTTGCTTGAAGTCTTAAAACTTTACCAAATCCATCCACGCATTATTGACTTTCTAAGTCATCCGATGAGGCTCTGGGGTACAAGGATCAAGTATTTTGATCATGGACAACCAAGGATAACTAGATCAACACGCTTTACGACAGGTATATTTTAAGGAGACTTCTTCAGCGTACTATGGTTCTGTTTAGCGTTGAATCCATTGAGCAAAACACTAAACAGTATGTCTCATGAGTTCAGAATTCATGATAATAAGGATGATCATCAAATGACTCATCTTCTTTGCATGGATGACCTGAAGCTGTACGCTAGTTCAGGCCAGAAACTGCAGCGAGTGATCGATGTCACAAAGCAGTTTTCCAATGATGTCCACATGGAGTGCGGACTAGATAAATGTAGAACAGTGTATTTAATCAGAGGGGAATTAGGGACCGCAGAGTTAAAGAGCGAGTTCGAAAATGACATCGAGGGAATAGCTGCAGGCAAATCATATAAATATCTGGGAATTCATGAATCTAAGGGCATTCAACATACGATAGTTAAGACAAGCCTAACGACTGCCTTTCCTACGAGATTCAGATTAATTATGAAGAGTTTTCTTAACTCGGCAAACAAAATCAGGGCGATCAAAAAATATGCCATCCCTGTCCTCACGCTCTCCTTCGGGCTCATAAAATGGTCTAACACCGAGTAGTTTTACCACGACATTTAGGGGTAGGGGCGTTGTAGACTTCAAAAAACTGTCTGGGCCACAAGTTATACATTTGGGAGACTATTTTAACAGCAAACTAAATGTTGCGCTTTACATTACCATCAGTTCAGCGGATCTTGAATACACGCTTTTAAATTTTACTTTAGATGGGGCCTTGAATATCAGGGTAGAAACCATAGAGGAATTAAAAATACAATATAGGCAGAAAGCCATCCATAGCGAGCACCCCAATACGTTAGATCAAAATAAAGTGGATAGTGAGGCATCTAATATTTGTCTAAAATAGGCTGTTCTGTATCTAAAGACGGAAGGATTCGTCATTGCAATACAGGACAAGGTTTTCAGCACCAGGAATTATCGCACACACGTCTTACATCAAGACCTGGTTGACCGGGGACGATTATGTGTAGATACCAACGAATCCATCAAGCACATTTTTGATGGCTGTCGCGTAATGGCTCAGAGAGAATATACGCACAGACATAATGATGTAGCGGGCATCATACATCAACAACTTTCCCTAAACCTAGGACTCTTACAAGAATGGATGCTCTTCTATAGATACATTGCAATCCCCGTTTTAGAAAGCGAAGATTACATCTCATATTGGGATGTTACTATCCAAACGGATCATTACATCCGGGCCAATCGACCTGACATCGTGATGCGAGGAAAAAAAGGCGGAAGAGTCTACATCATCGACATTGCTTGTCCGCTTAATCGAAATTTGCAGTCAACCTATACAACCAAGATCCAGAAGTATAACGAGTTTAGGAATGAAGTAAATGCCATATAGAGAAATTTGAATCCTGTATCTATTCATCCCATTGTGATTTCAGCTACAGGCAATGTGCACGCAAGATGCACTGAAAATCTTCAACATTTATTAGTCAGTAGGCTATTGGCAGCAGCTCATAAGGCGGTTTTATTAAACACCTGTCGCATTGTAAGAAACTTTCTTGATCTTCAGGAAGCGAGCGACTAAAAACCCGTGGAGTAGCAGATAGTAGCTCTAAGGAAGCATCCAGAGGTGACTGATGTCACCTCCGACGCTATTGGCTGCTCGTAATTGTATACCTACAACATTATCGCAGGAGGCTTCAACAATCGTATTAAATTATTTCAATTAACTTATAACATTCTAATCTCATCAGTCACTTGACTTAGCCCGTAGCTATGATGTACAACTGGGTTTACGCGAATAAAAGTTTAATAAAAACAGATGATAATAATAATGAAACAATTTTTAAAAGTTTTACACAAAACATAGATTTTAGAAGATTCTGAACACAATATTCCGAAGCTTTCTAAGTATTTTGGAAAGTTTCAAAAGAATACAACAATTTTTTCCAAATTCCCGAGAAAACTAAAAATTAATTTCTTGTTGAAAAATTGTTTTGAAAAATATTAATTTTTTTTAATTTCGAAAGTAGAATATGGAAGATTTTAAAGTAATTTTTTTTGTTTTGCCAGATTTTCAAAAAATTGCAGGAAAAATTAAAGTCCCAAGAAAATAACAGAATTATTGGAAATAGATTCCTGGAAATTTGTTTCATGATTGTTTTTCAATTTTAAGAGTATATTTAAAAATATTTTAGAATATTTTTTTATGTATAACTTAAGTTTTCTAATTGCTTAAAATAATATAATTTAAAAATTTTATAATTCTTTTATTAATTTTATAATTCAACATTTTTTCTCATTTTTGCCCCCCCCCCCCTCCCTGAAATGCGCTTTATAAACATTTTTTATTTAGAGGTGGCGCAAGCCTCATGAAGTGTAACAGATATTTCCTATAAGAAAAAAAACCTTTTTTGTAAATTTTATCCAGAAGAATTAATATAAGGTACATCGACTTGAAACGCAACATGTATTTTACGATTAGCAATAGAATCAGAATAAAAACTTATTTTTTAAATATGACTCACATAAGTTTGTTTTATACAGTTCCAAATAAACCCCATACGTAAATCATTTCAACCCAGAAGTTAACTATGCATATAGATCTGAAACTTGTGAAAAAATACAGTAATATTTCTAGTGAAAGACTAAAAACAGTCCTGGATACATCTCAGCACATTCTCTATGAATTTTACTAATTTTTTGAAAAAATTAAATTGTTATTAAACATTTTGTCTTCATTATGGATAAAAGTATTAGTCGGAAAGAAATTTCAAGTATAACAAAAATTTTAATGATATTAAAAATTTGTGTTACGTTTAAGTAGGGTATTGGGCATTTTTTAATCTCTTTAGCAAATGCTCGTTTTGTAAAAATGAAATATTGAAGAGGTTTATATCTAGGGCGGGGTAATCATAAATTCGCCCGCAATACCTGGGACCAGTAAATAAAGGCGGACGCTTATCTTTTCCTCCATGGCTACCTGGGTACTCTTGTCTTTCCAGTGTGCATGGAACAACACTATATGCGACCCAGAAGTTAGCTGTTTTGAAAATTGTACCTTGAAAAAAATACTGCAATAGTCCTAGCGTATTAGTCGGAAAGAAGCTTCAAGTACACAGGCAGAATCCTCACTAACATATCTCTGGGTTTTTTTTCAAATTGTTTGTAAAAGTTAATTAAAAATACTATTAAAATACATAAAACGCAGAATGATGAGTCTTGAACCATAAAAATGCATTTTTAAACAAAGTTAAAATTAATAAATTTCTATTCAAACACATAGTTTACTTTTTAACCAATAAGATTCATTTTTAACAACATACATGAATTTTCATATAAATATTTAAGATTAAGGAATTTTTAACCTAAAGGTAGGTTTCCGTATGGGCGACTGAAGTCGCGTTTCATGATTTACGCGAAACAAGTCGCGCGATTAGTGATTTTAAAGATTTTGAACACAAAATTTAGAATCTGTCAGAACACTTTGAAAGACTTGAGAGAAATCAAAAATTATTGTGAAAATTCCTAGGAAAACTAAAAACTTTGAATAATTAAAAATAAAAATTTGTACAAAATTAACAAAACTTTCAAAATACAGTCTGCAAGATTTTTAGGCAATTTTTTAATTTTGTAGGATTTTCAAAACTTTGTGGGAAATCATGGCGTTCCAAGATAACATTTGTATTAGATTAGATTACAGTAAGTAAAGAATAAGTAAATTATATTGGATTAAAACAATATTTAAAAAGATTTTATAACA
The DNA here is from genome assembly GCF_010883055.1 of Belonocnema kinseyi. Taxonomy (NCBI): domain Eukaryota; kingdom Metazoa; phylum Arthropoda; class Insecta; order Hymenoptera; family Cynipidae; genus Belonocnema; species Belonocnema kinseyi. The sequence continues at coordinate 133,297,133 of NC_046660.1, forward strand.
AATTTGGATGTATAAATTAATATTCTTAGCTTAAAATTGTTTAAAATTATATAATTTGAAAAATTGATACAATTTTGGATCGATCCTTCAATTCAGCTATTTGTTTCAATTATTTTTCTTCGTCGATTGAGAAAGCTTTCTTGGCAAAAAAATTTAACCCTTTGATTAAAATCAATATTCTTATTTTTTTAATTAGGGTGCTTTGGTTAAGGTTTAAGTGTTTAAGTGCTTCGCATGTGTTAAGATAATATTTTTAATTAAATTTCATAACAAAAATTAGTCAAGAAATAAAAAAATATTAATGTTTGTTGAGTTTCGACATTTAGCTAAGAATGAGACTATTCATACTCTTTATAATTCGAAAATGTCGAATGTTTATTGTTTTAAATTTCCAAAAGTGCTAAATTAAACAAATCTCAATTTTATTTTATTATATATATTTTACTATTTCTGAACCATTTTCTGATCAGTCTAAATATATTTTTCAAAAGAAACGAATTTTGGCCGAATGTTGAAAACAGGACTTAACGCAGAAAAATGTTTTTCGAATAATTTTTCATTTTTACTATAGTGAACTTTCTTTCTTTCGGCTTTAATGAACACATTCTCATCACGTATCTCGTGCTTCGAACTCGATTTTGCCCAAAATGTTAAATTTTCTACATTATGCTAAACACGTTTATATCAAATATAATAAATTTTTTATGTACCTCTGTCTGGTATTGGCTATTTAAGCTTTGCAAAATAAAGTACAAATTGTTTTATCATAATTACTTAAATATTTGTTTCCTATTTTGCGTGTAATCTTATCCTCAGCTGCGCTGAAACATGTATCATTTTAATAAATTTTATATCATTACATCTACATATTTTTTATCAACAAAAAGTGAGTGATTCTCGATCATATTATCTCTGCCTTAAGACTTCGGGACAAAACAGTTTCGTTTGTGCAAAATCACGCTTACAATAATGATAAAATTGTATTTTTATTTATTGAATATTAAATATCATAATATTTCTTAATGCAGGCTTCTCTTAGAAATATATATTTTTTAAATCTGCATAGTTTTTATCAACAAAAAGTGAGTTATTCTCGATCATATCATCTCTGCTTGAAGACTTTGGGACAAAACAGTTTTGTTCGTGCAACATCACTTTTAGAATAATAATACAATTTCGTAGATCATACAGTTTTCTCCATCTCGGGTTTGGGGGGAGGGAGGTAGCGTGAAAGTAGCGTAATCTGATTTCTGAGTGGATACCGTTTCGAAATAAATGGAAGAGAAAAATAGATGACGCCCGCCCTCAAGACTGCAACATTTAGCCTTTTGTTGCATTAACGGATTAACGGTTCTTGCTTGCGAGCAAACAGGCTGGTCCTCGAAAATATTTCAGTTTCGATTTGAATGATCACATTTTCAGTTAAAAGAAAATTAATTTTAACAACAGAAAAATTCAACAAAAGGGAAGCATTTGCAACTAAAAGAATGAATTTTCAACTCAAATAGATGAATTTTAAACCGAAAAGATGAGTTTTCAACAAAAAAGATAATTTTTTAATAAAAATTTTAATAGTTAAATTTTTGTCTATAAAATTAATATTCAACCAAAGAGTTGAAATTTTAACTGAATTAATGTAATATTGAATTGGAGTTAATTTTTAACTGAAAAATGCAAATTGTCAATTAAAAAATGGATGAGTTACATTTTCATTTCATAAAATTAATATTCAACCAAAGAGCTAAATTTTCAATAAAAATAGGGGAGTATTCAATGGAAATAGTTACATTTTTAGTTAAAAAAAATTAATATCAAAAAATAAATCACTAGAAAAAAATAGTTACCTTTTCAAAGAAAGCGATGAATTTTCATCTCAAATAATGACTCTTCAAACTGTAATAGTTGAATTTTAAGCCAAAAAGATAAATTTTCTACCAGAATAGTGAATCTTTAATCCGAATATTTCAATTGTCAACAAAAAAGATAAACTTTTAACCAAGAAGGTTAATTTCTATTAAAAAGAACTATTAAAAAAGAAGATAATTTGCAAACAAAAATTTAGGAGTTAAATTTTCTGTTAAAAAATGTATGTTAAACCAAAGAAATGAACTTTTCTTTTCAATGATGTATCTTCAACCATAAAAATAAACTTTCAACAAAAAAGTTCGACTTACAACCAAGTAATTAAATTTGTTTTCCCAAAACATTTTTTCAACGAAAGACGTAGTACGGGATATTCGGAACTGAAAAAGATGACTTTCTAGATTTGATTTTTTAAGTAAAAAATATTTTTCTATCAAAGAGAAAAAATTGCGAACATACTGTCGAATTATCAGCAAAGAAATCCCCCATCAGGCGCCTACCCAGATTGCGGATAGGGGAACGCCTCCCAGATATGAGTGGTACCGGGGAAATCAAATACCCGTGGTGGACAAAAACCAGCTAGGGGAAAGAACCCCGAATGAAAACCAAGGATGTGCGCGTATGTTAAAAACGGCATATCCCAAGGGAGTAGCAATCTCCCCCATGATTCCGATTGGGTTCCAGCCCCGCTGGTCAGTGCCGGTCCCATGGATTGGGGTGGGGGGCACACTTGGACAGGAGTTTCTGTGAGGAGCTCCGAGATCCCTTGGACGTCGCGGAGGAGGTGAGCTTCCAGGAGAAACTGGATTGGGGTTGTGCTGAGAGGAGCAAACCTCTTTTTCTCAACTGTCTGGAGGAGAGGAAGGAGGCCCTCAAGGAGCTGCAAGAGGTGCACGCTAAAATAGAGGCTTTCGGTGGAACGCAGCGGAATATGTTCCACATAATCCGAGAAGGTCTGCGCGACGCACGTTATCTTATCCAACGACTTTGTGGTCAAACGGAGCTTGTAGGAGATTATTTCCTAGAGCACGAACGACGGGTCTGCAAGAAGTTCACAAAGGGTGTCAACGCTTCAAAGGCTAAGACATGGCGACGAAAGGTTTCTAGTCAGGGAATCCAGACGGAAAAAGATGCCGTGGAAACTCCTTTGTCCCACTATGGGAAGAGATGAGGGAGACCATCCTGAGCCCTGTTGAGGCAAGCTCTTCGATACCTTGGAAGAAGAAGCCTAGAACCCAAGCTGCAGTAACGGCCTCTATCACCAATAAGGAAGATGGAGAGGTGCCTACATCTGCACCGAACATAAAAAAAAGACGAAAGAGAAGCACAGGCGAGCTCGACCCGAAGCAATTTTAATTAAAACGGCGGAGGGTTCGAGTTACGCAGAGGTCCTGAGTGACCTTAAGAAAAAAGTGAAACTCGACACCCTTATTGTCAAAATAAAAGGACTCAGGGAGACCAGAAGAGGCGTGCTCTTAATTTAGGTGGGCCCTGCTGTTGACGACAGGGCAAAACTGACATCTGCTATCAGGCAGGTGATGAGTGAAGGGAGCTGCGTCCGTGAGTTTTTCCCTAGCAGGAAGATCGAGCTTTTTGACCTCAACACAACAACCGATGGGGAGGAGGTCGAGGCTGCCGTCAGGAGATAATTTGGCGAGCAGACTCTAGGACAGATCAGAGCCTGTCTCACAAAAAGGGCCATCAGAGGAACTCTGAAGGCCTTTGTGGAAATAGCAGAGAAAATGGCGTAAAAAATAGAACGCGCAGGACACCTGAAGGTGGTATGGGTGTCCTGTCGTGTGCGTAAGAAGAAAGTCACAAAAAGATGCTACCGCTGCCTAGGCTTTGGCCATGTGGCAGTGGTCTGCAAAGGTCCCGATCGGACGCGAGGATGCTGGAGGTGCGGCAAGGAGGACCACAAGTCTGTGAAATGCAACAGCGCCCCGCAGTGCTTCCTCTGCGCAGCAAGAGAAGACAAGCCTCAGACAGATCACCTTCCGGGTAGTATGAGGTGTTGGTCGTTCCGAGAGGCAACTACGTTAAAGAAGCCTCAAGGACGACCAAATTAACCAGCCACACTCAACCAGGATGCCCGAAGACTAGTGTGCCCGATGAGCGGTACCCCCGCACTACCGAGGACGATGCGTGCATCTTCGTTGGGCCAGAAGAAGAAGCCCCGGACAGACCATTGTTCGAGGATAAGGAGGTGCTCGGCGTTTACGAAAGAAAAGTTTATTCCTCCAAAAGTGTGTGCTCAACTCTATTGTTTTCCAATGAAAAATGTGAGACGCATATTGTTTGTTTTTCACAAAAACAAAATTTCGTCAAAGTTTATTATTTTTATTGGAAAAGTCTGGCATTATAATTTGGTTTCAGAATTCAAATCTTCTGTTTGAAAATTCTACTGTTTGGTGAACAATTTTTGTATTTAGATGAAAATTCAAATATATTGTGAAAAGCCGTCTATTTTGTTCAAAAGTCATATTTTTTAGCCAAAAACTCTACTTGTTTGTTAAATATTCATCTTTTTGCGTCTGTATGTCTGTCTGTCTGCCTGTCCATCCGTCCATCCGTAAACGCGATAACTCTCGAAAAAATAAACGAATCAAATTCATATTTGCACACTTTTTTAGGTCCTTAAAGAAAGAAGAAGTTCATGACCTAGCCATTTTTGATAAGAATTCAAAAAGTGAGTGCATTTTGAAAATTTTTGAGACCACTTTCTTCTGAATTTGAAAATTCTATGTACGGAGGTTTATAGTGTTAAAAAGAACAAAATTGAAGCCGAAAAACGCACGATATGAAAAAAAGTCATGAGAAGAAAAACATTTATTTTTGAAAGCTCTAAAAGATTATCATAACAAATGTTTAGATTTTTCTCAAAAATCGAAAATTTAAATTTTGATTGCACAAAAAATAATGGAAAATAAAAAATTCCATTTTCTGGACAAACTATGTCGGATACAAAAAAATATGAATTAACAAAAATGGTTATCCCAAAAAAGATCCACAGTTTCGTGAAGAATCACCTCTTGATAGGACGCCTACTTTTTGTTTTATTCGTGAAAAATAACGTTGAAAAAAAATGAAATAAAAAAAAATGTGTGGAAAAGCGACGAAAGTTACGAGAAAAAAATCCAACAAAACCTGTTCACAAATGTCTGTCGAAAATCGAGCGCGCAGCGCGAGTGTCACGATGAGAATGTGTACCTTAAAGTCTACAGAGCTTTAAAAAACTTAATGTTCGACTATACTTAATTAAGTATACAATTCAGAATATGAAGACGCATATAAATACTGCCATCTAAAAGAGATCTTTTTGATAAAGTTTATTTAAGCATTCCAAATGCAAAGAATAAATATCCGAGTTTTTCCTTGAAAATTGATGTTTTCGATTTAAAAAAGTCCAATGTTTTTTAAAACAAGGTCTTCTTAGTTGTAAAACTTAACTCGTTTGTTAAAAATGCTATAGGGTTATGGATTTGTCCACCGAAAATTCTATGTAAGACTCGAAAAAATTTTGTCCTGAACCATCTTCAAATAAGATTTGATATTTTGGTTTGATTTTTCGAAAATACTTTGCGAAAAAATCAAAAATTCAAATTTTGAACCAAATGATGCAAAATACAAGAAAAAGTCTCAAGAGGGCGTTTAAAAATTCCATACAATTTTTTAAAGCATTTTTTGGACAGGACTTGTCATTCTTCCATAATTTATTTTAAAGCCATTTTTCCAAAACATTTGGGGCTATGACTTGCCGTTTTGGGTTTATTTATTATTTAAAAAGAATTCGAGTTTTTGGTTTAACAACTTGTTGATAATTAATTATCTGTTTTGGATAAGGATTCAAGTATGTTGTTAAAAATTAATGTTTTGGTTGGAGGTTCATAATTTTTGTTCGAAATTCATGTGTTTTGCTAAAAATTAATCTTTTTCAATAAAAAATAATCTTCTACGATGAAAATTCATCTTTTTGGTTAAAAATTCTTCTATTTTGTTGAAAACTCTACTTTTTCGATAGAAAATTAATTGTTTCTAAGAAAATTTATCATTTTGGTTGAAAATTCATCTATGTGGCGAGTATTTTGTTGAAAATTTGTCTTTTTAGGAAGCAAATTATTCTTTTTAGTTGAAAATTCATTTCAATGTCGTTGGAATTTCATCTTCTTGTTGTTCAAACTTCGTTTTTGTTATTGCAAATTCAACACAGTGAAACTCTACTATAGCGCCTATTTTGGGCCTGAAGATGGATGGAAACTACCTTATATATTATAGCCCGCTCCGCTTTTGTGTGTCCAGGTCTGAGTGCTCGCCGGAGTGACAACCGCTGAGACCGCGCACCCCGCGCATTTTCTGTTACACCTACCTGCGACGTGGCGTTGATTCTCAGAAGGGCTACAGAAGAGGGAGCTATTGAAGGGTTTCACTGTATTTGGTTAAAGATTGATGTATTTTGTAGCGAATTCATCTTTTTTTGTATGAATTGATCTTCTGGGTTCAACATTTATCTTTTCGGTTACACTCTCATATGTCACTTGTTCTAAGCCTGATAAAATCAGTATTACACTATTCTTCATTCAAATTCTATTCTTAAACCTTTTTCAATTTCAGAACAAAATTTCTAATTTGTTTAGAAACTTTTTTTACGAATAAATAGACAACTTTTGCACATTCTTTCAATCTTTCTACTTGCTATAAGCCTTGCCGAAATTATTTTTGAACACTTATTTACAAAACAAAATCTTTAAAGTTTTAAAAACTTTTCCAATAATTTTTTGAAATCTGTGGAAGTCGTTATTTCTTTTTTAATGGTTTAAAAACTTCTAAATATCTTTTAAACTTAATCAAATTTTTTTCCTAATTTTTCTTTTAATATGTTAGAAAATCTTTTGAAATGTTTTAAAATATTTTTTTTAGATTTTCTTTCGAATTAATGTTAAAATAAAAAATAATTTTAAGCTCAAAAAAATAAAATATACAAAAACATAGTTCATTGTTCAACGTAATATTAGAATTTCTAAACAAAAGAGGTGAATTCTGCACCAAAAATATAATATTAGACTGTTCAATTAAAAATAATTAACATTCATCGAAAAACAATTTAATTTTCTTTTTTTGTTTGTATTAATTGAGTTTGCATTTAAGTAAAAACCAGATTCAAATTTCGTCTTTTTTCTAAAACATTAATCTTATTGGTTAAAAATTAATCTTTTGAACATAGAATTTTTTATGACGAAAAAATAGTTTTCTTGAAATTTAATTTAAAAACAACAAGATTTCCTTCCTGATCGATTCAAAGAATTGAATTGCAAAATCTGCCTAATGGTAAATGGAATCGATCTCCTTTGAAATAATTTTTATAACACTTTTTTTTGTTGAAAATTAATTTTTTTGAACAGAAAATTAAACTATGAAACTTTTGGTGAAAAAGTAATTTTTTAAATTAAAGTTTAATCTTTTTAGTTAAAGATATAACTAATTGTTTGAAAATTTATGGATTTTGTTAAAAATTCGTCTTTTTTAATATAAAATTAATATTCTAGTTTGAAAATTCTTCTTGCTGTTTTAGAATTCAACCATTTTTCTGACAATTCTTTTTTTTCAACATTAATTTATTGAAGTGAAAATTTAACTTTCCATTTTTTGTTAAAAATGTATTGATATTTTTAAATGCAATCTGTTTTGGTAGAGAACTCAGCTTTTTTTTTAATTGCACTTCTTTAAGTTGAAAATTGTTTTTTTAGCTAAAAACTGAACTATTTATTTTTCCTTTGAATATCAAGTTCATAATTGAGGCTTCATCTGTTTCGAATCAAAACGAACCTTCTGATTGAAAATTCAACTATTTTCTTCAATTTTTTTTTTTATTAATTCCTATAATGATAAAATCTACTTATATTAATTTTGGTTAAAAAATTATATTTTTTAGATAAAAATCATATATTTGTTTGAAACTTTCTAGATTTTGTAGAAAATTCGTAATTTTTTGTAGAAACGGAATGTTATTGGTTGAAAATTAATATTTTTCATCAAGGATTGAGTTATTTAAATAAAATCCTTTTCAGTTTGTCAAAAACAAATTTCTTTAAAAGAAATTTCGATTCTACCATTTTTGGATGAAAATTGATATTTTAAATTGAAAATTGAACTTTAGTACTTAATAATTAAATTTTTTAAATTTTTATGTTTTGGTAGAAAATTAATCCTTTTAGTTTAAAATCGACCTTTTTTCGTTAAAGATTGAAATATTTGGAAATAAATTTATCTGTTTTGATGCAGTGTTTAGAAGTTCAGAATTTTGTTGAAAATTCCTCATTTTTGGTAGAAAAATAAACTTCTTAATTGAAATTTCATCTTTGTTTCGAAGATTCTATTATTACATGACAAAATTCGTTTTTTGGTGAAAAACTAATTTCCTTAAGAGAAAAGTCGATTATACCATTTTTGATAGAAAAATTATATTAAAAAAAATTGACCTTTTTTGTTAAAAATACAATTTTTTTAAGCCGTCTTTTTAAACAGGGAAATTAATCTTCGCGGTTGAAAATTCATCTTCTTCATTGAGGGTTCAATTATTATTGTTTTGAAAATTCCTTCATAGTTAGTTAGTCAAAAATTAATTTATGTAAAATAAAATTGGAATATTTCATTTTGGTAGAGAAATTAGTCCTCTCGTTTAAAAATTTATCTTTGTGATTGAGAACAAAACTATTAAGCTGCACATTCCGTTCGACTTATCGTTAAATTGTGCTTTTTGTCATTTAACGAATTTCTTCGAAGAAGATTCAAATTAATCATCGTATCCTGTTTTCAAACAGAAACAATTCTTGCATTTCAATATAGCTAAGCTCATAAAGAAGACGTGTCGAGAACGACGAATTCTTTCTACTGTCGATATTGGGAAATCGAATATCAAAGTCAAAATATCGATATTATTGATATTCCGATTTCGATATTGCATCACTAAGTTGCAAATCTGTTTTCGGAAAAAAAGATCACCCCAAAATTGAATTCAATATAAATTGTACGCCCTCCAGAAGCGACGGACGATTAAAAATGATATATTTCTTGTTATCACAAGATAAAAAATATGTGCATTAGAATCTATAAGGATAGAGCAAAGGTGAAAGTATCAGCCCCGCACTTTGTAAAATGTATTGTAAAATCGGGTAGGGTGACCTCCAGGACAACGTCGGCACTTACGTAGAGCGCATTTTACCATATTACCTCCACATAATGACCCCAAAATTGTCAAATTTTGCCCTAACTCACAAAAAAGCTCAAAACTTCTAAAATAAAATCGTCAAACTGGGCACTCTTGATTAGGTGGTACACGTTCGATTTTAAATATGTCTTTACTTATTTACCTATTCAATTTTTAACAGTTTATTTCAGAATTGGAATATCATTACCAAGATTTATATTCTATTCCTTTCAATTTACAATAATTAGTATAAGAAAATGTGATATCTTGATAAAGGTTCTGATGAACTTTGAAATTTCACGGCATTTACGCACGTAATACGATGCCCTAACAAACCGGCTAATCGTGATTCGAACCACTTTGTGTGAAAAACATTTTGGATCTCAACGCCTGCGCAGTTGCATAGTCGGTTTGACCTCGGTTCTGTTTAAAATCTGATTTAATAATCTGTTTAAAATTATGTAGGTTGAAGGTTTTAACGTTAAGCATTGAAATTTTCTATTTTGAAAGTTTCAGTAGTTGAACAAGTGTGAACTTTCGATTTAAACTTAATGAATTTTTCTCAATTTAAAAAATAATTTCAAATTAATACATTCATAATTAAACGCTCTTATTTAATACGAAATCCTATTCCAATATATTTTCAATATAAAAGGTTTTTTTAGCCCATTTAATTTGATATTTATTAATTAAGGAAAATCCATTTTTTTAATATTCAGCAATATTTTACTTTTCATTTGAAATCAGCTATTACAAATCAAATATTGATAACTAAATAAATTTAAACTGAATAATTTAAAGTACAAAGCCTTAAATCGTTAATATTTTAGAGTATTCAATTTAAACTTTGATAGTTACAATTTTAGTTGTTTGCTTTACAAATTTAAACTGATTTTTTATTTTGCAAAATTAACTTTTGAAGATTTCGAACACAGTTTATAAGCCTTTTAAGCATTCTGAAAGGTTGTCAGTAAACATAAAATTTTCATCAAAATTCCTAGAAAAACTAAAAATGATTTTTCGTTTGTTTAAAAAGCCAATTTTAAAAGAATATTTATTAAGATTTACAAATTTTTCTGGAGGACGTATAATTTATATTAAATCCAATCGAAAAATTTAACAATAAGTCGATCCGTGCGATCAACATAATATAATTAGTGATAAAAATAATGAAAAAAATCTAAATTTAAAGAACGCAAATAGTGGCATGTACGATCACAGTGGTGCCAGTTGTTACTGAAGGTCTTACAAATTTAAAGCTTTTTGGATATAACCCTTAACTAACCCGCAAAATGTTCTAAAAGTACAATAATTTAAACTTTTAGCTCAGGGCGCATTATTTACTACCCGAATTAATAGCGACGGTCCTGTTTGGTCAGCACGATCTGAATCTGTATCAGCCACTCAGTTTTATGATGTATTTCCACGCCCGTTTACTGGTCGTCAGCCAGCCGAAAAGTCATAAGAGTGAAAAGGACAAAGAGCGGAAAATTAATAGTAAAGTACCCTCTATCTCTTTCACTCTTGCGATTTTTCTGCTGGCTGGCGGTCAGTCGACAGGCGTGTGAATACACCATTACGATGCCAGAGTTTGTTTTCAATATTATCCCGTTAAAATCTTTTCAATATTAGGAAGATTTTGCATAGTGTTACGTAGAATTAGGTAAAAGCTAAATAACAGGCTAATGTGGTATCTACATGGAGACTCTGACATCGTAAAAGGGTCTTACTAAAATGACGATTTATTGGGACCCAATAGAGTCTACATAATTTTTTTTTAAAAGAAAGTTAATTGACCAGGAAATTATATTGTCAATATTTAAGAAAAAATAACAGAGGAAAAATTCACAAGAAATGCAATAAAATTTGTTGTTGTTGATTTTTTTCGGGTAAAATTATATTAAAAAGTTTTTTTTATTGCATCATATGTTAATAATATATCATTTCACCTCTGTGTCGAATTATCATTAAAACCCAATTATTGTTTCTAGAAATATTGATTATTAAAAAAAATGTGAGCCCGAAATTCAACATGGTGTAACTTTCGCAACTTTCAAAATTTTAAAAATCCTTTGGGACCAATATTTCTTACATATGGCATTATAATTTTACAAACTTTTATCAAAATCTAACGACTAAAACAGATCCTGATATTTCTGATATATACTGACCCTACAATACATTTTTCTATTACATTTATTATAATTCTTAATTTTTGAAAATCTCTCTGTTATTGCCGCACTTTTTAATACAGCAGGGGCATAATACATAAAATTTTGATAGCAAAACGTGTAGCAATATTTTTTTCTTATTATTTCATTTAGGAACTCTCGAAAATATCCGGGATATGTGAATATTAAAATTTTCAGTATTACACAATTGCTGATGTGAAAAGTTCGAACATTTGGAAACTGATTTCCAAAGTACAAATTTTAATTGTGCGTTGGTCATGTGAAGGGTGCACTTTGCTGCATTCCCTAAGATTCTTGAATATTCGGTATTGCTTGGAATCTCTCAATTCGCTGATTCCTCTGAATATTTTGAACTTGTTAAACAAACTTAGTTCTTTGTATTTTTTAAATTCGTGAAAATCTATGAAATCCCAAAATTGATTGAATTCGCAAAATTCCCTAAATTGCTTAAATATTCTGAATATTTTTAAATTCAAGAAGAAATTCAGGTAATACAGGCCATTTAGATCAATTCAGGTATATCTAAGAATTCAAAGTAATTAAGTTGATTTGAAGGAAAATAAAAGAATTTGAAAGGGTTTTAAACAATTTTAACATTCTTATCATTCGTTATTGAGAATTTTCTTAAGTTTCACACTTCAGAGGGCAGATTTCTAACATTCATATATTCATAAATTCTCCACACATGTGTCTAATAAATTTTTCATTCGTTTTAATGTTAACCACTAGCTTTCAAATAAATGCAAGAAACAATTTCACAGTTTGTATGCTCGTTGCTCAACTATAGGTGGTCACGATTATTCAAAGAAAACAAAACTGCGTATTCAAGCCTATTTTCTGAGGACTCTTCTATCATGAACAATAGATAGTACTGAAATTACTCTGTCAACATAAAGACCTTAGCCTGGCTGCCAGTGCGTCTAGTCTCCCCACGATTCAAGAGGTAACCGTTGTCCAGCTTAACTTAGTAAGATATTTGTCAGCACATTGTTCTCTTGCATAAGACTATGGTAAGTACTCCGAGAAGTTTAATGTTACGCAATTCCTGGAGCAAATGGGCGGAACTTGGATTACTTCAGCCACTGTCTAACGGGCGGATGTCCCGCAATATATATATATCTGGTGCAGTTTGTAGACAACGAGCCTATTTCAAAGAAGACACCGATGTCGGCGCACTTAATCTGTGTGAGTTTAAATGCTGCTACAGATGTCCTAGGCGGCTCTAGTATACTCATTTCGAGAATTACTAGAGTATGCAAGTTACTCCTAATTAGTTCAAGAGCCGAAGGGTTGCGAACAGAGCAGCTATAGTTTTAATGGTTACACATTAATACCTTAAGGAGGTACCATCGCTACTGCCGAGATCAGTCGACTACGCAGTCGTAATATCTACACTCGTATGACATACTGAGTTGAAGTCTGGCAACATTGTGATCATGTCACCGGCGACATGAATCAACGGCTGACTGAGATCTACATTGATCGCGCCCCGCGATGTTGGCAGATTGCAATAGTCAACGTTCAAAAGCGCAAGTTTCTTGATTAATGATCTTTTCTTCATGTATATGCAAGAACCAAATCGTTAATATTATTGCAATATATTGCAGGTAAATTATTAATCTTTATGAATATGTACGAGTATGCCTAAAAAATCCCGACCTTCCAACTTTGGCGATAAAATATAAGTTTGCGAAACACAGTATGCATTTAAAGTTATCTAAAATAATGTCTATTAAATAAAATCTCTAATTCGTTTTATCCAAACAATGTTAGAGGCTTTAGTATTGGCACTGACTAGTACGGATTTTTCTTTAAATCTAATAAGTCTTTAAATCTAATATAGCTGGAGGTAGTATCACGGAATGTTCTCTTACGTTAGTGCTAAACAAATTGGAAAAGGAGGTAGATTTACGGAAAATTCCTTGAAGGTAGACAGTTCTTTTAAAATTATCTTCCTGAATTTGAAAACTTTAAACGTAAACTATTGTGCACATTTGCGTTTAACTCTTATGTTGCCACTCAAAAAAACTCACAGAATCTGCTACCCGGGAACCTGGGTACTCCGCCCACGAAATTTTTGTTAAAAGTTCATTGTAATTGCAAATAACTATATCTATTCAATCAATATTTAATTATTCATATTCTCGGATGGTATTGCTGAATAGTAATGATTAGTAATAAAACTGGTATAAAACGTGCGTAGCTGCATCGTAAATTTCATGTTTCCGGGAAGGCCAGGTGTGTTGAACATAAAAGGGAAGAAATATGGTCTATATTTTTTACATTCTGATCAAAGAAGGTATTAGATTTGTGTAAAATTTGACGCCCTCCCCCAGTTTTTGTCAAATGTCCATGTTTTGACACCCCCTGAATCCGAAAAACAGGTTTTTGACAAATGTGTCTGTCTGTATTTCTGTCTGTTTTTATGCTTGTATGTGTGTATGTATGTATTTCTGTGAACACGATAACTTTCGAAAAAATTATTCTATTAGATTAGCCTTTGGGCTACACAAAAAATTTGTCTGCACGAGACAAGTGACTAGGCTCCTCTTATGGATTTTGAACCGTTGAATCCCAATATGGCCTCAGAATTTGTCTTAAACGTCTCAGTTTTCCCCTAAATGCAGAAAATGGGGAAAACCTTGGTGATTTTCAAGTCACATGGGCTATACAAAAAATTTGTCTGCATCAGACAAGTGACTAGGCTACTCTTATAAATTTTTGAGCCGCTCAATGCAAATATAGCCGTAGAATTTGTCCTTCAGGTCTCAGTTTTCCCCTAGATAGAGAAAATGGGCAAAAATATTGGGAATTTTCTAGACAAATAGGTTATACAAAAAATTGGTCTGCACGAGATAAGTGACTAGAATAATATGGCCTCAGAATTAGTCCTGAACGTCTCAGTTTCCCCCTAGATGCAGAAGATAGGGAAATATCTTGGGAATTTTCTAGTCACACGGGCCTTACAAAAAATTTGTCTGCAAGAGACAAGTGACTGGGCTACTCTCGTGGATTTTGAGCCGCTGAATCCTATTATGGACTTATAATTTGTCCTGCACGTCTCAGTTTTCTCCTAGATGCACAAAAAAAGGGAAAACCTTGTGGATTTTCTATTTACACGGGCTACACAAAAAATTTGTGTGCACGAGACAAGTGACTGGACTACTATGATGGATTTTGAGCAGCTAAATCCGAATATGGATATAGAATTTGTCCTATACGTCTGACTTTTCCCCCAGATGCAGAAAATAGGGAAAAATCTCGGGAATTTTCTAGTTGCACAGGAAATACAAAAAATTAGTCTGCACGCGACAAGTGACTAGGCTAATCTTATGGACTTTGAGCCGGTGAATCTGAATATGGCCTCAGAATTTGTCCTACAGGTCTCAGTTTTCCCGTAGGTGCAGAAAATGGGGAAAAACCTTGGGGATTTTCTAGTCACATGGCCATACAAAAAATTTGTCTGCACGAGACAAGTGACTAGACTAATCATATAGATTTTAAACAGCTGAATCCGAATATGGCCTCAAAATTTGTCCCACGCGTATTTGTTTTCCCCTAGATGCAGAAAATGGGGAAAAACCTTGGGGATTTTCTTGTCACACGAGCCACACAAAAAACTTGTCTGAACAAGACAAGTCACTAGGCTCCACTTATGGATTTTGAGCCGTTGAATCCGAATATGGCCTGAGAATTTGTCCTAAGCGTCTCAGTTTTCCCCTAGATGCAAAAAATGGAGAAACAACTTGGGGCCTCTCTAGTCACATCTGCTATACAAAAATTTGTCAGCACCAGACAAGTGACTAGGTTACTCTTATGAATTTTCGAGGCGCTCAATACGTATTTCACGTCTCAGTTTTCTCCTAGAAAGAGAAAATGGGGAAAAATCTTGGGAATTTTCTAGTCACACAGGCCATACAAGAAATGTGCCTGCACGAGACAAGTGACTAGGCTGATCTTATGAACTTTGAGTCGCTGAATCCGAATATGGCCTCAGAATTTGTCCTACACGTCTCAGTTTTCCCCTAGATGCATAAAATAATGGAAAACCTTTGGAATTTTCTAGTGACACAGGCCATACAACAAACTTGTCTGCACGAGACAAGTGACTGCGCTAATCTTATGGATTTACGCTGCTGAATGCAAATATGGATTTAGAGTTTTTTCCAGCACGTCTCAGTTTTCCCATGGATGCATAAAATAATGGAAAACCTTTGGAATTTTCTAGTGACACAGGCCATACAACAAACTTGTCTGCACGAGACAAGTGACTGCGCTAATCTTATGGATTTAAGCTGCTGAATGCAAATATGGATTTAGAGTTTGTCCAGCACGTCTCAGTTTTCCCCTAGATGCATAAAATAGGAGAAAACCTTGGGAATTTTCTAGTCACACAGGCCATGTAAAAAAATTTTTTCTGTACGAGACAAATGACTAGGATACGGAACGTAATACGGAAGTGTAAAAACATAATCTTTTTGAGGTTTTCCAGTGTCAAGTGTGTCTGTGATTTTTCGGCTCCTCAAAAGTAATCTTTTCGATTTTTTGCTCCAACTCTTAACGTCTAAAATCTAGCCCTCTCTGGACCACGTGGATATAAAGTTGTAAAAAATAGTCTTTTTCAGAATTTGTTATGATCAATGGAATCTGTAATTTTTGGACTCCTCAATAATACTCTTTTCGGTTTTTTTGCTTCAACGCTTATCGTCTAAAATCTACCCCTCATTGAAACGTAGATATAAAGTTGTACAAAAATAATCTTTTTGTGAACTTTCCAGTGTCAAGTGCATCTGTGATTATTGGGCTCCTCAAAAATACCCTTACCGATTTTTGGCTCCAACGTTTAACGTCTATTATTAACCACTCGGTAGCATGTAGATATGAAATTGTAAAAACTGAATCTTTTTACGATTTTTTTATGGTCAATGGTATGTGCGATTTTTGGGCTCCTCCAAAATTCTCTCTTGGATTTTCTGCTCCAAATCTTAACTTCCATAATATAGCCCTCTCTACCAGGTAGATATAAAGTTGTGGAAAAATAATCTTTTTGAGAATTTTCCAGTTTCAAGGGTGTCTCTGGTTTTCGGGCTCATCAAAAATACCCTTTCCGGTTTTTGGCTCTAGCTCTTAACGTCTAAAACCAACCCCTCTATACACTTAGACATAAAGTTCTAAAAAAATCATCTTTTTGAGAATTTTCCAGTGTCAAGTGTGTCTGTGATATTTGGGCTCCTCAAAAATACTCTTGTCGATTTTTTGCACCAACCTTTAACAGCTCAAATCTAGCCCTCTCTACCACGTCAATATAAAGTTGTAAAAAATAATCTTATTGAAAATCTTCCAGTGTTACATGTGCCTGTGATTTGTGGGCTCCTCAAAAATACTATTTTCGATTTTCTGCTCTAACACTTAACTTCTCAAATCTAGCCCTCTCTACTACGTAGATATAAGGTTGTGAAAAAATAATCTTTTTGAGAATTTCCCAGTGTTAAGTGTATCTGTGATTTGTAGGCTCCTTTGAAATAACCTTTCCGTTTTTTGGCTCCAACCCTTAGCGTCTATAGCAACCCCTCTGTACTACATATATATGAAATTGTAAAAACTCAATCTTATTACGAATTTTTCATGGTCGATGGAGTCCGTGATTTTTGGGCATCTCAAAAATACACTTTCCGATTTCTGGCTCCAACCCTTAACGTCTAAAACAAACCACTTTCTACCGCGTAGATATAAAGCTGTGAATAAATAATCTCTTGGAGAATTTTACAGTGTCAATGGAGTCTCTGATTTTTGGGCTCCTCGATAATACCCACTCCGATTTTTGGCTCCAAATCTCAACTTACAAAATCAACCGCTCTCTACCGCGTAGATATAAAGTTGTAGAAAAATAATTTTTTTCAGAATTTTCCATCTACAATGGAGTTTCTTTTTTTTGGGCTCCTTGAAAATACCCTTCCGATTTTTGGCTCCAACTCTTATCGTCTAAAGATAACGCCCTATACCATTTCGATATAACTTTGTGAAAAAATAATCTTTTAAGAATTTTCCAGTGTCCATGGTGTCTGTTATGTTCAGGCTCCTCAAAAATACCCTTTCCGATTTTAAGCTCCAATCCTTAACGTTTAAAACCAACCCCTCTCTGTCACAGAGATATAAAGTTGTAAAAAAATAATGTTTTTTAGAATTTTCCAGCGTCAAGTGTGTCTGTGATTTTTGGGCTCCTCAAAAATACGCTTTCCGATTTTTAACTCCAACCCTTAACCTCTAAACTCAACCCATCTTTGCAAGGTAGATACAAAGTTGTAAAAAAATAATCTTATAATAACATCCCAGCGTCAATGGTTTTTGTCGTTTATAGGCTCCTCAAAATTACCCTTTCCGATCTTAAGCTCCAATTATTAACGTCTAAAACCAACCCCTCACTGCCACGGGGATACAAAGTTGTGAAAAATAATTTTTTTGAGATTTTTTCAGTGTCAAGTGTGTCTGTGATTTTTGGGCTCCTCAAAAATACCCTTTAGGATTTTTGGCTCCAACCGTAACGTCTAAAATTAACGCCCCCCTACCATTTCGATATAACTTAGTAAAACAATAATCTTTCGAGAAATTTCCAGTGTCAGTGGTGTCTGTTATCTTTAGGCTCCTCAAAAATACCCTTTCCGACGTTTGCCTTCAAACCTTAAAGTCTATAACCAACCCCTCTGTGCCACCTAGATATGAAATTGTAAATACTTAATCTTTTTACGAATTTTTCATGGTCAGTGGAGTCTGTGATTTCTGTGCTTCACAAAAATACTCTATTCGATTTGTTGCTCCAAATCTTAATGTCTAAAACCAACCCCTCTCTGCCACGTAGATATAAAGTTGTAAAAAAATGACATTTGTAAGAATTTCCTAGCGCCAGGTGTGTCTGTCGTTTTAGGGCTTCTCAAAAATACTCTTTGTGATTTTTTTGCTCCACCCCTTAACGTCTAAAATCTAGCCCTCTCTACCACGTAGATATAAAGTTGTAAAAAAATAATACTTTTGAGAATTTCTAGTGTCAAGTGTGTCTGTGATTTTTGGGCTCCTCAAGAATACGTTTTCCAATTTTGGCTCATACCCTTAACGTTTATAACAAACCCCTCTGTACCACGTAGATGTGAAATTGTAATAACTTAATTTTTTTACGAATTTTTCATGGTCAATAGAGTCTGTGATTTTTGGGCTACTCAAAAATACGCTTTCCGATTTTTAGCTCCAACCCTTAACGTCTATAACCAACCCCTCTGTATCACGTAGATATGAAACCGTAAACACTTAATATTTTTACAAATTTTTTATGGTCAATGGAGTATCTGATTTTTGGGCTCCTCCAAAATACACTTTCCGATTTTTGGCTCCAAACCTTAATGTTTAAAATTAAGCCCCTCTACCACATCGATATAACTTTGTAAAAAAATAACCTTTTTGAGAATTTTCCAGTGTAAATGGTGTCAGTTATTCTTAGGCTCCTCAAAAATATTCTTTCCGATTTTTGGTTCTGACCCTTAACGTCTAAAACCAACCCCTCTCTGTCGCGTAGATTTAAAGTTAAAAAAAATCTTTTTACGAATTTTTAAGTTTCAGTGGAGTCTCTGATTTTTGTCGCGAAGGTTTATTTTCAGGACGAGTTGGACGAACTTGCTGCTTCTTTCTCTTCCAACCTTATGCCCTCCGCTATTAATATTGTTCGTTTAACACAAGTTAAGAAGATGCTTCCAGAATTGGAATGACCTAAGTTTCCTGGTGATTTTACTGCATGGCCGGCCGGTTGAGCCTGCTCAACTTTTAGTAAATATAAGTATTACAATTGATAGCTTTGAGCGAGCATGAATAGACTTAAGTCTATGAACAGACCAACGAAGAATTGGAATGACATCCTCGATTATATGATAGCGAACCGTTTAGACCGCCCCCCGCAAGGCTTGAGAAGAAAAAACGGGATCACTTCCCATTAATTCTTCGTTTGAAAGTTTAAAGAGCTTTTGAGTTTCACGAGTAAGCGCTTTGGAGGAACTTGAGTTTGGGGAAGGCTCCCAATTCAAGTATTCATCAACCGAAAGCAGAAGTAACAGGGCAGGCGTCAAATCGGGTAAGAAGGGTTTCAACAAACTAGCACATGGTGCTTCTCTAAAAAAGGGTGATTTTTCGCTATGTACAAGTAAGCATTTTGTTTTGTTTTGCCTTCTTTTTAGATCAAAGAATTCTGATCAGCGAGGAGAACTAATTCAAATCGACCCTATAGTGATGCTCCACGCCGTGAATCTGGGAATAAAGCTGTGCCGTCCATATCTAATTTAAATGTAAATAGTGCCGCGTTTACATCTGCAATGTCTACTGTCTATTCGCCTGTTGCTCAAGGTCCTCTTTGAATAGATGGTCCCGTATTTTTAGCCACAGAACTCGTCTCCACTTAAGAATCAGACGGTAATTTATATTTCTTTCGAGCACTTCTTGATCAAGGTACTCAAGCGTGTTTTATTTCTGAGTCGCTTGCTCGGAGACTTAAGGTAAAAGGACTTCGTGCCATCATTACAGTAGGGGGCGTTGGTGATCAGCGTACAAAAACCTGTAGAGGTTCGTTGACAGTTAGGGCGACTTCACATGTCGGCCCTGAGGCTAGTTTTTTTGTATAGACACACGTCATAGAGGAAGGGGCACGAAAGGGTCCTTTTGGTACTCCTACTGCTCAGAATACATCGTTGGGCTGGATCTTGTCTGGTCTCCTTTCTGAGAAATCTTCTTCATATACTCGAAAAATTGTTGGATTACAATGTACGGTTCATCATGAACTGTGGGCTTATTGCGTCGATCCGTTGTACAGGAGGATCTTCCTTCTGTATCTCCTAAGATCTCCCTTGATGAGGAGGAATGTGAGAAACTTTTTCTCTCTGCTTATCAACGTTCAGAAGATGGTCGCTACGTTGTTCGACTCCCAATCAAGGATCGGACGGTAAATTTGGGAGAATCTCGTTCTGCTGCCCATAGAATGTTCATGAGTCTGGAGAGGCGTTTTCAACGAGATCCTATTCTGCATCAACCTTACACATAGAGTAAACAGGAGTATGTTGTTCTAGGCGTAATGGACTTAGTGTCTAATCCTGATAAATTTTTATCTATTCAGGGTTATTTTCTACCGCATCACTGCGCCATCAAGGAAACCAGTTCCAGTACAAAATTGAGACCGGTGTTCAATGATTCACAGCGAACTGATCTGGCTATTTCTCTAAATTAGGTATTTCATTGAGGGCCCAAACTTCAAACGGAACTTGTAGACATCATACTTCGTTGGAAATGATCGTGTTTACAGCAGACATTGAGAAGATGTTTAGACGCAATTGGAATCATCCTGAGGATCGCACCTACCAAAAGATACTTTGGAGGTCACACCCTGACGAAGAGCTCAATACATACTATCTGAAAACCGTAACTTTCGGTTTTGCTTGTTCACCTTACTTGGTGATCCGTACCTCACATCAGCTTACAGAGGATGAAGAGAACAACTTTCCTTTAACTACAGACATTATGAGGAACATAATAAAGAAAAAGGCGTCGTCTTATGAATTTACTCAGGTTTCAAGTTCAACTTTCTGAAGAGTCTGAGATACCAACGAAAAGGAGCATTTTCTCCGAGATAGCCCGCCTTTTTTATCCGCTTGGATGGCTTGCTCCAGTCTCAATTAAAACCAAAATTTTCATGCAGAGTTGGTGGA
The DNA here is from genome assembly GCF_010883055.1 of Belonocnema kinseyi. Taxonomy (NCBI): domain Eukaryota; kingdom Metazoa; phylum Arthropoda; class Insecta; order Hymenoptera; family Cynipidae; genus Belonocnema; species Belonocnema kinseyi. Next base: position 133,318,126 of record NC_046660.1, read on the forward strand.
AACTTAAAATAGATCGGTATCAACATCTGCCTGCTGATCATATTGTTGTATGGAGAAAATACAAGACCGAGCTTCCTGATCTATCATCGCTCAGCATCCCACGTTGGTTGGGATGTTGTTCGGACGTGTCTGGCTCTAACTTGACGATTTTGGAGATGCGTCGAAGAAGGCCAACGGTGCAGTTGCTTATCTGAGAATCCTACTTCCCTCGAATGAGATAAGAGTCTCATTAGTTATAGATCAGTCTGAGTTTGCTCGCCTTAAGGAGATATCTTTGCCTCGTTTGGAACTTTGTGCCGCCGTTCTGCTTGTTCGGCTGGTAATTCATGTTCGTTTAGTCTCAAATCTTCCGTCAGCAATGCCGAGTCATCTATGGTCTGATTCGGCAAATACACTCGACTGGATACAAGGTCACTCTCCACAATAGATGACCTCTCTGGTGGACTGAACCACCTTGGTTATCGCAATTACCCACTTTTTGGCCATCTTGTACGCGCTCAATTGATCCAAACATTGACAGAGAGCAAAGGGTCGTTGTACATCGACCGGATGCGGAAGAAATCCACCGACCTCCCTCCATATAAACTTACCCCAGATATTTTGTAACGTGCTAGATCTCGTCTGGTGGGGTATAAACAACATCAACACTTCTTCGAAAAATTTAAATTGTTGCGCAAGCAAATCATAGGTAATACAAAAAGTCCTTTTCTTCGTTTGCTGCCCTTTTTGGACTCTGCCAGTTTACTATGACTCGGGGGTCGTTTGAAGCACGCTGTAATGGAGTTCGACGAGCGATATCCTTATATCCTACACAAGGACTCTATTCTCATCACTCTCATCGTTCGGAATGGACATCAGGCAATGTCGCTTGGAGGAGCGCAACTTACACTATCATATCTATGGAGACAGTATTGAATGATCACATGACGTTGTATCGTAAAGAAGGTTTTGAGTCGTTGCGTTGCTTGCGCTAGACATCATGTAACCACTTGCACTCAACTCACGCTTCAACTACCAACTCATAGAGTTACTCGACCGTTTAGACCCTTTGCTATAAGCGGTCTGGAATATACTGGCCCTATTTGGATGCGAACAACGAAGGGTCGCGGGCACAAGACATATGAGGGCTACATTGTAATTTTTGTTCATTTGGCTACGACAGAGCTCCATTTGGAGGCGTGTTCGCGCTGCACAACTGATGGCTTCATTGCAGCTTACAAATGTTTTGCTGTTCGACGTGGCATAAGTACTTTTCTTCACAGCGACTGGAGTACTCATTATGTCTGGGTAGATAGGCAACTCCGAACACTTTTCAATGAGGCCTCTGTTGTCTCATCGACCATCAGCCGCTATCTTGCTGATAACGGAACTACATGGTGTTTCAACCTTTCAGCCTTACCGCACTTCGGAGTATTTTGGGAACAGCTATCCGTTCTGTAAAACATTGTCTTCGTCGAATAGTAGGAGATGCTTCTCTGACTTTTAAGGAAACGACAACCTTCCTCACACAGATGACGGCTTGACCCAATTCACGAACACTACAGGCTCAGAACGATGATCCGAATGATCTGGTATCCTTGACTCCGAGTCATTTCATGATCGGTTCTCCTATCTTCACGGTTCCAGAACCTTCTCTCATCGACCTTAAGCAAAATATATTACAACGCTGGAAGCTTACCAGACAGATGTAGGAAGATTTCTGGACCAGATGGTCTTCTGAACATCTACAAGGACTTCAAACTCGTCCGAAGTGGCAGAAGCCTGTGCCTTCAATCAAGATCGACGATCTCGTGCTTATCTTGCACGAAAACCTTCCTCCTACGAAGTGGGATCTAGGTCTTGTCATTGCTACACATCCGGATGCTGAAGGTCGTGTCAGGTCTGTTATTATACGTACTACTACTGAGACTCTCGATAGACCCATTGTGAAATTGTGTGCCTTACCATTTTAACCTTCGGAAGTGGAACCTAACTCCTGAGTTATTTTTTGTGACTATAGTAGGTTATCATTTTTCGTGTTATTTCATCATCGAAAGGCGGGGGAGGGGGAGTGCTCCGGATATTTCATGTCGGTTTTCTATATTTGTATTGTATGAGTGTTTATGTTTCGCGTGAGTATTCTCTTCTCTTTCTCTTCCGTCTACAAGGTACGTTATTATCTTGTAAATCCTAATATAGCCTTTTGCTAGAAGGTTTTGCTAGAGGGTTGGAACTTTGACACTCTTTTGTTAATAAATTTTATCTAGTTTTTTGGTGCAAAACATATAATGAAGTGACTCGGTGACCTTTTTTTACCATTACACGCAATCTCACTATGAATTTTGCTGCCTTTAGTACTACTTGTCATTGGCCTTCCTCTCTCCTCTCCAAGTGGAACTATTGTTTCTACTTTGCGGATGTTTATTCTACTAGCTGCTACGTAGCAACCCCTAAAGATATTTTTATTCTATTTTGCTTCTGTCTAAGCTTCAGCCCTTGCATTGAAGGTCTTGCCTCTATATTCTTGATGGCTTTAAGAGGAGAGAAGTTTTCTCTAATCTGCTGGCTGCAAGCAAAAGGAAAAATGCAAGGCAGCGCTAAGATTTAAAAGATAGTTATAAAGAACGCAGATCCAAAACCACCCAAAATAGGTATCACAGACAAGAGAAGAAGCTTCAAAAGAAAAAGGTAAAAAAGAAAGCAATCTTTTGTATTGACTTTTTTCTGTACCACAAAAAATAACGTCAAATTAATTACCATAGAGACTGAAGAAACAGATTTTCCTTTCACACAATTTTCTTTTGAATTGAAGAATCACGAAATTGAATGATTTCAGATTAAAAATTTAGGAAGTAGGGCAATGTCAAAACCTTGAAACTTAAATGTTTTAAAACTATATCTACTATAATTATATCTATCTATATATCTATAATATATCTAACTATAATTTGAACTTCAAGCTGATTGGTCGAATTGTTATAAAATCAATGAATGAATTAAATTATACTAAACAAACTGTCAAACTAAATAATAGTTAAAAATGGGAAACATTAAAAATAAAACAAAATTCTACTTCAGAACCTTGAAACTTACAAAATTCTTACTTTATTTCAAACTGACTAAATTTATATTCACCAAAAATTGTGACATTAAAAGTTTTTTATAATCAAAGCCTTCAAAATTTCAATTATTTGTTTTGAATTCAAATCACGTAAAAACTAATAATTTTTAAATAGCTGATTAAACTTTTCCAAATTCACCCAATTTTCTTCAAATTTTGAAAACATGAAAAAAAGTATAATTTTCTTTAAAAAAAAACACATTTCGCTCTCGAGCAATTCTGCGATTTCAAGTGTAGGTCCCTGCTGATTTAAAATGGATTCAGTCAGCGAGTATTGTTATTCGTACGTTATTCTCCAAACAACCGACGCTGATTACAGTTTACTTGTAACCACTATTAATAAGATCACCGATGGTTATAAATATATACCAAAGATTTGGATGTAACATGTACTTAAAATAAAAAAATACTTCTTCAAAATGTCATATTTTCGAACTAATTTATTTCTATATGCCAAGGGGTCGAACACTCCAATATTCCTGATAAATTCACTAAATATTCCCATACACGTATTCTTTCAATATTCTTGGTATTCTTGATATTCTTTATAATCTCAAACATTTTTGATACTCCAAAATATTCCAAAATATACCAAAATATTCACAAACATTCTGACATATTTCTTAATTTCCCTTTACGCACTACAAGTTTTTAAAGATTCCAAATTATTTGAAAATAATTTAACGGGATTTAAAACTCTTTTTAAATTAAAAAAATTGAAGTTTATAGATGAATCTCGAAAGATTTCAAGTAATTTTAAAGAATTTAAAAAGATTTTAGAAGAATAGAATAGAAAGCTCGGGCACGACTGTCCCACTCACAAATAAAACATGGATACTTTGTGTTTCCACTTTGTTGACCTAATAAAATACTGGTTATTTTCAAATCTCCAACTAATTGCCACTTGTGACTATCATGTTTCAATTTTTCGAGTAGAAAATGGAGATTATTGTGTTGCTCTTTCAAGATCACTGAACGACTAACCGGTATAGGAGCATATATATTTCCATTGTGAAGTAAGACAGCTTTCAAACTCCTCACTGATGAATCAATATATAATTGTCAGTCACTAGCTACATATTGAACATTTTTATACTCATTTATCAGTCCTTAAACATCATTGCAATAAACCTAATCCTTTGCTTGGGAGAAGAGTTTCCAGAATGGGCGATCTTGATCACGATAAAAACTCACTCGAGTACCTGGAGCTAAAAAATTCTTCTCTTTTAATCTAGAAGCTTCAAGTTCGGAAATTTCTTTCGAAAATCCTGCGTCTCAAGTCAAGTCACTTAGCTCGTCTTGAGTAAAACCATGAGAATTTCCGGGCTAACCGTCTTCTGATTTTTTCGATTGATTTAGCTCGTCATTTTGCTGATCTTCGAATTCTTCAAATGACATTTTTCTATCTGTTTCATTAGTTTCTGTTTCAAAACAGACTTCGTCAGTCAATATCTGATGTTTACTTTCAACCTGTTTAATGCTCATTAAAACAGCGTCAGTTAAAGATTGAACAGATGCATATAATATTGTAGAATTATTCTTTCTATTGTGCCCAGATGTATTGGTCAAGCAGGAATAGCAATCAGTGTCATGATCTTTTGGCTCTCGCCAGATTGTAGGAGAAACAAACATCTGTTTCTTGTTTTCCGTAATTCGCAGGGAGAAAGTGACGCATAATATTTTTGGAGTCCAAAAATTGTCCATTCCACTGTTATGTATATTGAAACATTTTTTGTAATGTGCTTTCAATGTCCCTGTAAGTTGCCTCCCCTGATTCATGATGACATGTTTCCCACGAACAAAGAAAAAGTTTTTTGATCGATAATAACATGGGATTGCTGATGAACTTGTAGGATTAGACTCTAAAAGGGCCAAGTTTTCCGCCAAATTAGAGCTGCGGTCGCATGATGACGACGACTGCGGGCCCACTTGCTCACGCTGACCAACCGCCGATACTGGGTTTCCGATTTCAAGCTTAAGTGTTTGTATTCAACTGACTTTAAATTTCAGACCATGGGCCTATCATTTTACGAAATCACATTCAATTGATGAAAATTTTTACCGTAAGGGATGATCTTAGATTTGACCAACAGACTATAACTAATACGGCTACTTTTTATTGTGCTTGCCATGACGGCTTCAACGCCTTCACCCAAGGACTTCGCCAGAGAACCGCTGTCCACTGTCACCACGTTTAGGTAGCCTGGGAGCAGGCACAATGGTCAAAATTTCGTTTCACGATGTCTCTTCTTATAGCATCTTATGTAAGTAATAAATCTTGGCCTTTGTTTGACCTGGAGAATGACCCTGTTGGTCAAATCTAAGGTCACCCCTTACGGTAAAAATTCTCAACAATTGAATGTGATTTCGTAAAATAATAGGCCACTGATATGAAATTTAAAGCCCGTTGAATATAAACACTCAAACTTGAAATTAAAAAATAACTCATTCCATTTCTCATTTTAGACTCTGAACTTATCATTTCACGAAATCACATTCACTGGGATCGTGATCAGCGACCCCAAAAACATAAAGGTCCACTAGTTCGAGACCGGCTCATAGCTAACACATCAGCTGAGAGATCAAAACAAGGATTTGTCCTCTAGATGACCTCCAAATGACCTCAGAAGGTCGGTTTGAGAGTCTTTGTTAGTATTGTTACCCGGTTTTCTATTTTTGCTTTCAAAGTTCGATTTTTGTTCGTTATTATTCTCTGAAAGATTTTCCTTTTTTTCTTCAGGAAATTCAAACATTGGGTTAATTTGACCCTGATTTGGGCCATACCAGGTGTATACATATGAAACCGGTATCTTTTCAAGAAAAAAACACATTTATTTCAAGAGAATGATAACAAATATTTTATTCAAAGTATGCGCCCTCGC
>NC_046660.1:133324207-133333779 GCF_010883055.1 Belonocnema kinseyi
ATACGCCAATTAGCACAAATGGTAAGTTCCGACAGTGCCTACAAGTGTGCCTACTGGCCGCTAGAAGGCAATACCGGTTTCATATGTATACACCTGGTACGTCATGTGGTTAAACATTAATAACATCTGGTAGTAGGGGTTGTATTGGTATCTGGGTCTATTACTAGTAATTTTAGATTTCCAGTTTCATTGAAATCTAGTTTGAGAATTTGATGGAAAAACAGGTGGGAATCTAGGTCTGAAACTAGGTCTAGGATTTTGATGGTATTGATTTTGGAAAGGTAGAAATGGAAATTGAAATAGTGAAAATGAAAATCGGTTTTTTATGGGTTTTAACCCAGGTTATTTTGGCGTTGGTTTCCGTTTTGGTTATCCTTTTGATTATTTTCATTATCCATTATATGTTGATTATTTTCCGAATTATCTTTATCCCCCTTACTATGATTACGCTTCTGTTCATTTTTGTATTTGACTTTAGGTTTGTTTATTTGTAAAACTTGCCCTCAAATTTTTGATTTGGTCATTTCACTTTCCCATTCTTTACCTAAATCTTCTAGTTGCTGGAAGGTTTTGAAGTCTTTACGTTTAATGTTAATAGGCATTTTTAAAGTCCTCGCAAAAATCTGTTAATGTTCTCCAATCGTTTTTATTTATCGAACACCAACATTTAGCATCGTCGATTCGTAATGCGTCTAAATTTTCTAAAATATCGCGGTCATTTATTTTGTATCCCCTTTTAAATCTGTTTTATTTCCCCAAGGAATACGCAGGACTATCAACTTTATTATTATTTTTGTTTGTTTGATATAATTATGTCCTGTAATGGTTCACTTTCATCGGACTCTTGTGTTTTAAAATTATTATCTCTTAATCTGCTACAGGTTTCAATGTTATTATAAGAAATTTGTCGAGGTTATTTTAAATTTTTTCCTAAATTAAATTAAACAGATTGCCTGTCATGAGATTCGCTTTTATTTTTTCTATTATTTGGTTCTATTATTTTATGTATATAAATTCGTTAAATTTTAAGCTTTCTAAGAGTTTATCGGTTTCTAAAATAATTCGTGTGTTGTTTTCCAAAAAAGAATCGCAATAAAAAGTTTCAATATTGGTTTGGGGGCTTTTTTCCGATCTATTTTTTTAAAAATAATTGGCTTCTTCGCTTATTTTCTTGTATTGGTCTTTTTTAGTGACGCGCCTAATACGGCTAAGTCTTCTTGATCCCAAAATAGTGTGTTACCTATTGGTTGAAATATTTTTTTCGGTATTTGAATAATGTTTTGAGTTGGGGGTCTTTTAATTGTAATTTGAGTTGGTTTCATGATTATTGATTGTGTTAGTCTATCTTTGTCTAACCCATCTCTCATTGAGGTTTATAAATTTTTCTTAGCGAAACCTCTACCGCGACACGTTGATCTATTTATAATTTTGGGTATGGTACCCATATTTTGTGATATGATCCAGAACATATTTCTTATCGTTTGTCTTGTCACTGTATTAATATTTTGGATTTGGAATATAGCAGCACCTTTCAAGTTCAAGCTATCCTGATATTTTTATGTATTAGTGAGGTTCTCCATTATTTCTTTAATTTTGCCCGATCTGCGTTTCATTTATTTTGAATGGTTTTGAAATTTTCGATAATAGGACCCTCTGTATACAGGCATCCGATTTTATTTTTCGATTCAAAATTCTATGTTTGTTGGGAGAACTTTAATCGAACTTTTAGTTGATTAGTTAATAGATCCTGAGTTTGAAGATACCTTTGCTTTTGTCATAAGACACTTTGTTTAGAAGATACGTCTCGCGACCTCACGCGGTACTCACAAGGACACTCAGTGCGTGCTCGAGCTTGTGTACGCGAACCGAGACCCCGTGTGGTGCGGTTGCCTGAAATATTCAAATTACACCCAACTAAACTATTTTTCGCATTTTAGGTTTCTTATGGACGAAAAATGTGAATGTTAGCTGGTTCAGCTTTCGGGCAATGGGACTAATTTCTTAGATATTTCTAATAAAGGGTTTTTCCATAAGAGCGCTACAAAAGTTTTTTTAAATAAAACAAAAACGGTTTTGGATATAAATGAAATTCTTTATTCATGTGAAAGTAAATTCGATGCCATTATGTATGGAACTCGATTTCTTTTGCATGACCACCACGGGGACGCTTGCAGAAGTCCAGACGCTGAACACAATTTTCGACGGTTTTCAAGCATAATTCGGCCGATACTGCTGCAATTTCACGTTCGATATTCGTACGAAGTTCATCAATCGTCGCTGGCTTGTTGGCATAGACCACAGACTTGACGTAGCCCCACAGGAAATAGTCTAACGGCGTCAAATTGCACGACCGAGGCGGCCAATTGACTGGGCCATTTCGTTAGATAACACGCTCACCAAACTTGGTTTTCAATAAATCGATTGTGACATTCACTGTGTGGCTTGTGGCGCCGTCCTGTTGAAACCGCATATTTTCTAATTCCATATCATCCAATTCGGGCCAAAAATATTCGGTTCTCATTGAGCGGTAGCGATTCCCTTTCACGGTCACGTGCCGGTCTTGATCATCACGGAAGAAGTACGGCCTAATGACGCCGCCGGCCCATAAACCGCACCAAACCGTAATTTTTTCGGGATGTAATGTTGACTCATCGAGTTCGTGTGGGTTGCTGCCTGACCAATAACGCATATTTTGCATATTGACGAAGCCATTCAGCCAGAAATGAGCCTCATCGTTGAAGATGATTTTTCTATAAAAATCCGGATCATTTTCAAGTGGTTACTCAGCCCAATTCACGAACATACATCGCTTTTGGTGGTCAAGCGGCTTCAGTTCTTGCGTCAATTTGATCTTGTAAGGATGTAGGCCAAGATCTTTTCGCATAATACGCCACAATGACGTCACGGATAAGCCCAACGCTTGAGAACGACGTGTGAGATACTGATTTGTGTCTTCCTCAATTGATGCGCTAGCGGCAGCAATATTGTCGGCACTATGGGCACTTCTTTGTCTCACTGGCACGGGAACATTTTGCACTGTACCTGTGGATTCAAATTTTTCCACTAGACGCTCAATTGTTAATCTGGCAGGACCATTATGACGACCATAAATTGGACTGTTCGGTTTTTCATTTTGACCCAATTCTATCTTTATATTTAAAGTTAAACCTATTTTCCTGGGTTTTACGGTTTAGCATCTTTAAGAAACATTTGCGGGTTTAATTCATTTTCGACTTCCAACACATAATTCTTGTGTTTTACAAGAACTATTTTTATTAACTCATCAGTAACAGTGAGCATATAATATACAATTAAATATATCAATTGGCAATACAAAAATGGTGTTAGGTAAATGGATCAACAACATGACAAATTTATTGAAGTACGAGTAAGAACTTGTATAAATGTCGCTTTGCAGTTTTTGTGTCCCCTAAGTCCTCGGTGGGTTTTTCATTTTTAGTAAAAAGGGTGGTTTAATTAGTTTGGGCGCCAGGTTTGGCGGGACTGTCTGCAGAAGGAGAATAAAAATTATGATGCCAAAATTAGGAATAGACACAATATTACGAGTTTGAATAACATTAGTGCGTTTATTAACTAACAATACTTAGAGGAGTGGGAGGTATGTAGACGGGCCCGGGTGAAGACATTAAGCCTTGTCAGGATCTTCGTAGAGAGAACGACAGGTAACCTTCCTAGAGGTGTTACAGACGGTCCCTCTTCCTCCCACCTTGATCCTTCTGTGTTACCCCTATTTTCATTGTTTGCTACTTTCCGTAGAGAAGCTTGTTCTATCCTGCTTCCCTCCCAGCTCTATAGCTCCTTTCATTTCCATATTTCCACTCTGTAACTTAGGACTGACTACAGTAACGCATCAAAAATCCACAGTATCATCATTCATCCCTAAACTTTTTTTCCCTACACGCCAAACCTGCCCCATTACTTTAGTCACGCATTCAATCCTTCTCCTTACCTGTAGTTCAACCCCACCTTTAGACTCAAAACAGAAGCCTAAGTAACTAAATTCCTCGACCTGATCCACTCTCTCCTCGTGCATCTTCCATTCATATTTTACTTTTGTCCTTCTCTTCTTCAAACACATCATCATCGTCTTATTGACATCTACCGTTAAGTCTTTAATTCTTACATACTCCTTAAACACTTTTATTATGAGACCCATCTCTCTCTCATTATTCAATAGTAAGACTTCATTGTCTACATATGCTCAGGAATATGCTTTGCTATTTCCCAAAAACGTTCCCCCTTTTCTTCTCTTCTCCTGTTTCTCCTCTAGATCTCCCATCAAGAGATTGAATAGTAGTGGACTCCGTGAGCACCCTTGCCTGAGCCCCGTTCCACTCCAAAAAACCTCCTCTTTTTATTTCCTAATGCTAAAATTTATCTTAGTTTCTTCGAATATCTTCTTTATCACCTCGACCAACCTTTCATTCACCACCCTCTCTTTCATATTCTGCCATAACACCTTTCTGTTTACCGATTCAAACGCCACTTTAAAATCTACAAATAAGGCTACTAGTCTTCCTTTCTTCCTCCCTAAGTTTCTATTTACTAAATAATTCAGTATTTTGTTGTTTTCTACTGTTTCTACTATTTTATAAAGCCCGTCTGATTCTGTAGGATAATCTTTCTCTCTTCCATCTCCCTTTCTAATTACTTTCTGAGTATCTCCGTATATATTTTATAGCCCACTGACATAATTGAAATTCCCCTATACTCCTCCACCTTTTTGTCCTCTCCTTTCTTAATTATAGGTACCAACAACCCTGTCCTCCACTTCTTATGCCATCCTCCTCCTCTCCAAACCTTGTTACAGAACTCCACAATTTCCTTTCTCACCCCTTCTCTTCCAAACGTCAAAACCTCGTTCTCACTATCGTCCTCTCCTGATGCCTTCCAAAGTCGCTTAGAGTGCAGGATCCACTCATCTATCTCGATTTTTCTCATTCATGACCTTCCATCCTCCTCGTTCCCAATTGATCACCTCCCATTCCCTCCCTTCCCTGATCGCTTTTTCCACCTTTTCCATATATCTACTTTCCTCTAACCGCCTTTTATCACTTAACAATCTTTCATGTTTTCTCTTTCTCCCATTATATTCATGTTTCTCTATATCCCGTTTTCTCTACTTTTTAAAATTTTCTTTCATTCTATCTTTACTTTTTTTACACTTTGTTTCCTAACATCCCCTCTTCATTTCCTCCTCCTCTCTTCCTGGCTCAACTTCTTCTGTTATCCTCTCTGTTAGTTCTTTTATCTTTTGAAGGCATATGTCCACGTCTTCTCCTTCCAATCCTCTAATTTCCTCGTTGTTTATTCTTTCTTAAAATTCTCTTAATTAGCCCCCCCCCCCCATCTACCCATTTTTACTTTGATTTTGCTGGTTTCTTCATTTTTTTATTACGCCGCTTTCATCGTGGGAATTTCAATATCGCTATTAGCGGCAAGTATTCTGAGCCTATTTTATTACCTAATTCCACTTTATTCATTCGATTTTTCAATCCTTCTTCTGCCAGAATGTAATCCATCACAGTCTCCCATTTACCTATAAACATCACTTCCCCTTTTTTTATCTCCCCTGATATTTCCATTGTAGATAAACCACCTTTCATCTCCTAACAGGTTCAAAAGAGTTTTCCATTCCGATCTATCTCACTGTGTTTGGAATTTCTTCGAAAAATTTCGCTTTCCTTATCCCATATCTCCCCCCCCCCCTATGTCTACTGTCCACGCATTTAAGTATTCTTATATTAGGACTAGATCTTTATTTCTCTCCTCCATTCATTCGCTTAATACTCTCTAAACTTCCTCTTCTCCACTTCTTTTATAAACACAAACGATGATCACAATCTCTGTTCCTACCTTCATTCTTCTCATTCTCACGCCCTCCAGCTCTTCTTTTTGCTTTTCCACTCTTTTATTTTCCATCAGCTGCTTTTTAACCCTTGACAACATACCTCCCATCCCCCATCCCTTCTCATGTTCTTTCTTCGATTATTGCATTTTACACACATACCCCTTCGGCAACTTTCGTTTTAAGCCCTTCCAATCAATTTCATCTACCCACGTTTCACTTAAAATTACCATGTCACACTTTGCAATAACCTCCCAGAACCTATCGTTCTTGTTTTTTAACCCTGACACATTCTAGAAAGCTACACTTACCCTTCCCGTTTTGTCCTTCCCCCTTCTTCTTCCTGTGCTCAGTTTTTCTTTTCTGGTGGAAATCCTGCCTCATATTTCCAACTATCATTACCGTTGCTTACCCTTCGTTTATGTATTGTTCCCTCTGCTCTTAATTCTTCTCTCTCATCGTCCCAGATCGACTTAACCATATTCACCCACACCCTGTCCTTCCCTATTCAAACATTACCCCCATTCCTCCTCTCTATCCATGCCTTCCGTTCGATCATACACTTATTCTTTCTCTCTCTCTCTCTTTCCATGCCAGGTCCTTTTCAATTCGTTCACTTCTCCTACTTACCCTTTTTCTATCCATAATTTATCTCTTCTCCTCCTCGCTTCCCACTTTTACTCTGAGCACATCTGTTTTTCCTTCTGTGTTTTTCCCCAGCACCTTTACCGTCTGCACTTTCACCTGACCTACAAAATCTTTCATAAGCTTTTCTATTTCTTCCTTTCCCTAGTCACTTTCTACTTGCGTTCCTTGATTTACTATATTTCGCTTTCTTTTTTCTCTTTCTTCTCCTTCTAGTCTTACTTCTATTTCATTCAGTCGTTTGCGCATTCTCTCATTTTCCTCCTGCAGTTTCTTATCAACCTTCTTGACTATGTCTCCTACTCCCATCTTTTCCTCTTTTTCACTTCCGCATTCTACTTTTCCGATCCTCTCCTCAAGCAAACTGATCTCAGTTCTTCTTTCTTTCTCACTCTATCTGTTTGATCTCTATACTATCCAGTTTCCTAAATAGCTCCTCTTTCTGGGCTTTCCACAGAGCATCCTATTCCTCCCATTTTCTTCTAATTTGTTTACTTCCTTCCAGACTTCTTCACTTTGCATCCTCGCTCTGTCAAACCCTCTGCAGGTTTTCTCTCTGAGGCCTCTGATGAGTTTCTCGTGACCTTCTAGACTACTGCCTAACCTAACTGTCTAACTCTTTCATTATCCTCCGCCTTCTGCCCTTCGATACTCGTGTTCAGTAGTTGTCGTCACTGATCGAAAAATCCCTTTCGCGTTCGTACTATGCGAACTGTGTGCTCTCTGTAGCCTTTGTACGTCGTCAGTCTGCCTCGTTTGCTTGCTACTCTCTCTTCGCCCCTTTTACCTAGCTTTTCAAATTCCTCTGCCTCATCAATACTTTCGTTACTGTCAATGCTACCTTCTAAGTCCTCGTTCGCCCCAGTCGCTTGCATAGTTTCGCTGCCTAATCCCGACAGACTCTCTGTATCCGTCTCCTGCAGCCCTCTCTCTGTCCTTTCTATACTTTGTGTCACCGGCATGTCTGCCTCGTATTCTTCCCTACGTTACGCTTTCTTTTCCTTCGTTTTCAATCCCCCATGCGAATAGTTCAATCTGAATCTAATGCCACCACTCTAAATATCACTCCAATTCTCTCTCTCACTATAACTCACCAGTCTTAAACAACTGTCTCTTCTCCGTCATCCAACCCTCACACACCCCAGTCACTCAACCTGCGTGCAAACACCACTTTTCACAACCGTTCCTAACCTAAAAATTCTTCTCTTCCAATTTTTGACAATAATATAACACCCAACGCCTTTCTAGCATGCCCTTAACTCATATGTGCCCTTAACTCATGCCTCTTACTCATTCCTTAGCACTTCAACACTAATCGCCGCCCTTTCTTTTCCCAAACTCCTCCTTTCCCTTCACCGAAGCCAAAAACTGTTGAATAAAAAAAAAACAAAAAGACCAATAGATTCGTCCCCGAAAACTCTCAGTGCCTTTTTTTGCTTAGATAATTTTTTAAACAAATACATCACTTTTTATATCTCTGCAATTATTTTAAACAGAATAATTGTCCAAATTGAAATTTTCAAAAACTAGTGGATTTCTCTCGAAAATATATCGATGCTGATGTTTTAAACCATTTTTTGAGCAATTACTGCATTTATTGTTCAGCTTAAATTTGCTGATTGCCTGTGGATATGGATTTTAAAATTTGATAATACAGCCACACAAAAAAAATTCTGCGGATATGGTAACAAGACACGCGTATTCCTATGGATTTTGGGACGCTGAATTCAAATTCGGTATCAAAAATCACCCATCACGTCGTGGTTGAGCCATAACCTCAAAAAATGACGAAAAGTCATGCACTGAGGCAAATAAATTTTAAAATAATGCCAGTGATGCAAATTTTCACTTCAAAAAAATGTCAACAATTGTGAAGGATCAACCATTGCCTGATATGAACTTATTTAATATAACTTTACCCAACAGAACCTGACCTCACCTAACCTGAATTAACAGAAATTTATTGAGCTGTTGTTGAGTGTTGTCCCGTTGTGTTTGCGTTACCGTTTGAATCAGCTTGGGCTTAACCTGCAAAGAGGTTAAACCTATCCTAACCTAAAAAACCTGACCTAACCTAACCTAACCTAACTTCACGTAACACAATTAAACTCATTGTGTTGTCCCGTTGTGTTTGCGGTACCGTTTTATTCAGCTTCGGCTTAACCTACATAGAGATTTAACCTATCCTAACCTAACAAAACCTGACTTAACCTGACATAGCCGAATGAAATTCAACCACACGTGTAGCTATGTAAGCGTACGGTTTTCAGTCTTAAATATATGCTATATTTAATAGGTTAACTCGATCTTAACCTACAAATGAATCTAACTTAACAGAACCTAACGAAATTTTGCTTAACGCAACACAACTTAACTTAAGTGTTCCCGTTGTGACACAATAAAATTCATCTCAGTTAAACATGCAAATGAATAAGAGTTTTATTCAAAAAAAATTTTTCTCTGCTTTTCTTAAACTTAAGGGATATATTTATACTATATTTCGTGTTTACATTTTATCTTGCTTTTTATCGTAATTAAATTGATTTATAGGCCTGCTTCAGTCTATTTTCTGCCTGCTATAACCTGTCCTTTTTTCTTCATTTGTAGGTTGAATTTCATTCGGCTAGGTTAGGTTAGGTCAGGTTTTGTTAGCTTAGGGTAGGTTAAACCTCTATGTAGGTTAAGCTGAAGCTGAATGAAACGGTACCGCAAACATAACGGGACAAAACAAAGAGTTTAATTGTGTTACGTGAAGTTAAGTTAGGTTAGGTTAGGTTAGGTCAGGTCAGGTTCTTTCAGGTTAGGATAGGTTTGACCTCTTTGCAGGTTAAGCCCAAGCTGATTCAAACGGTACCGCAAACACAACGGGACAACACAATCAGTTTAATTGTGTTTCGTGAGGTTAGGTTAGTTTAGGTTAGGCTAGGTTAGATTTATTTCGAGGTTAGGCTCGAAATGACCCATTCGATGTAGCACACATTTGCTACTGGGAAAATATGCTTCCAGAGCTTTACGTGTAGTTCAATAAATTTCTGTTAATT
The DNA here is from genome assembly GCF_010883055.1 of Belonocnema kinseyi. Classification (NCBI taxonomy): domain Eukaryota; kingdom Metazoa; phylum Arthropoda; class Insecta; order Hymenoptera; family Cynipidae; genus Belonocnema; species Belonocnema kinseyi. Next base: position 133,333,763 of record NC_046660.1, read on the forward strand.
CAGGTTAGATGAGGTCA
>NC_046660.1:133333879-133340237 GCF_010883055.1 Belonocnema kinseyi
TCAGTGCATGATTTTTCGTCATTTTTTGAGGTTATGGCTCAACCATGACGTGATGGGTGATTTTTTATACCGAATTTGAATTCAGCGCCCCAAAATCCATAGTAATGCGTGTGTCTTGCTACCAGATCCGCACACTTATTTTTTTTGTGTGGCTGTGTAATTAATTAAACAAAAAATAATAATCGTATAAAAAAGAAACACTTCTAGATTTGTCTCCGAAAAATCTCGGAGAGGATTTTTCTTGTTTATCACTTTTTTGCAATTACTTCACTTTTTATAGTCCTGCTATTGTTGGAAACAAAATGATTGTCGGATTTGAAAATCAACAAAGCTCGTACATTTCTCTGGAAAATATGTCTATGCGTTCTTTTTTTAATTAATAAAACCATGTTTTTAATAATTATTATATTTTTGCTTAGCGTAAATTTGCTCATTCCTTGTGGATATGTATTTTAAAGTTGTGTGAAGAATTAAAAAAAAAACTAATTGTATCAAAAAAATCAAAGCACCCATAGATTCGTCTCCGAAAAATCTCGGAGCGTTTTTGTTTAAACAATTTTTAAAATAATTACATCGCTTTCAAGATTTCTGCTATTGTTATAAACAAAAAATAATTGTAGGATTGAAAAATGAACAAAACTAGTGAATTTCTCTGGAAAATGTATCGATGCGTTTTTTTGTTATTTTTTTTAAACCATTTTTTTAACAATTCCTGAAAATGGCCGACTGGTAGATACTGTTGTTTTATTGCTCCCTTTCATATTTAGTTTTAGTGAATTCTCCTGGATATTTAAGGGCAGTTAATAATAAAATCTAAAAGATAACACTGAGTATTTCTGTATGCTATAAAATCTTCCATCGTGATTTAGTAAGGTTTGTGAGAAGAATATACTTTATTTTCTACCCACAAAGTTTTGTTTTGGAGCACTGACTCAAAAGATATGGCAACAAACGGAAGATCTCTCTCATTAACCGAGAAAAATGGTTGAGGCTGCGAAAGTAAGGTTATCGATACCGTTTCGTGTCCATTGACTGCCCAGGATATCAAAAGGATTCTCACCAAAGCTATAGGAACAATGGAACCTGAAATTAACGCAGTTACAACAAAGGTCGACTCTCTGGGGTCAAACATGGACAATTTATCGACCAAAATGAAAGGAGCCTTAGAGAGGATTGGAGCAACAGAACAAAGAGTCGACAGGTTGTGCGAGAAGATAGCCTGAGTTGAAAGTATTTTACATAAATTACAAACCGAATATACTCCGTCCAAATCCTTCGATGATACATCTCTTGTTCGCAGATGCATAATTGAAATTAAGGACAGGAACTTTAGAAACAAGAGCTTGATCTTATTTGGATTACCAGAACATGAGTCTTCCCTGTCAGAAGAAATTCGTACACCTGGTTTATTAAATCAATTAACTGAGCTCTTATCTGTTTTTCAAGTTTTAAACCCGCGAACATTAAGATTTGGCCTTCATGCATAGGCCAGAACGACTCCTCGACCAGTAAAACATGTGTGCGAAACCGAAAGAGTTGCACAAACGCTGATGCGCAAATTTCTTGTTGCCTAAAAAGTTCCCGAATCCACTGCCAAGTTGAATGATCTCTGGATTGTAATAGACAAAACAAAACACCAACTCAAGGGAATCAAGTATGTCAAGAAAGAGATTTCATCTCGACGTCTGGAGGGAGAAACAGACCTAATGTTTGCATTCCTAAGAGGAGTTCCGACTCTTGTGAATGCAAGGACGAACTTAACCCCAATGGACCAAGCTGCCATCGTTCAGAAGCGATAAGCGCGTGCAAAAGTACCCATATACGTGGCTCTGGTGAAAGTTAAGCTAGCAATCAGCTGTTATAGATGTACTAACAGAATGTCAGAGGTGTATGCACTAAATTGCACTTATTGCGACAGTCTATCCCGTCCTGCTCACATGATATAATAATATTTACAGAAACTTAGCTAAAAGATAGAATTAATTCTTCAGAATTAGGCATGGCGGAATATGATATTTGCTTTATGTTCTTAGTATAGATACTAGCGATAATTTACGTAGTAGTCGTGTTTTGATCGCAGCCAGGTATGGAAAATGTAGTACAAGGCTTTCTAATAGTAAGAACAAGGTTCAGCATCTATTTGTTAAATTAGCAATAGGCGCCTGTGCTTTCATATTAGGATTTTTTAAATTCCAATTAACTCTAGCTATTCTAAATATGCTGATACTTGTGCTATAGCCGAAGAAGCTGCTTGTTACTTTCCAGGAATCAAAATGTTTATATTTAGCGATTTCAACTTACCGTATGCTCATTGGAATAATGAGATCAAAAAAGGTGCTGCTTATCTATCTGGTGAAGGGTCGCTGTGAATGCATGTTCATATAATTAACAATATATCTGATTCACTTGACTATTTAATTCTGTTCCATATTAATAGCAATAGAAATGATCACGGATCATTGTTGGATTTATTGTTCCCATACTCCTGTAAAACCTTGATAACTGTAGGAGTTGGCTCTTTACTACCAGTAGACAAATACCACCTACCCCTCATGTGCATGGACTACTTTCGGATTTGACAGTCGACAGTGCGGTTGACGTATTTGACGAGTATCTCCTAATAACATTTGACTATTATGTCTCATTATAAACAATTTAAGTATCCACATACCCTCCGCGGTTTAATTCTGAACTGAAAAAATTAGTCTAAGACAAAAAAATAGCACATATTAAGTACAAACAAACTGGATCAACAGCTTACTACTTTTAAATTCTCCAAATTAAGAGCTCAATGCAAAGAATTACTGGAAAATTGTTATCGAAAATATATTAATGACAATGAAAATTCGATCATCTCAAATCCAAAAAAGAGTTGGTACTAGCTTAACTCATTGAGTGAGTGCAATAAAATAGCCGAACAAATTTTCTTAGAAGACAAAAATGTATTTCCGAGTGCGGAAATTGCTGACACTTTTGCGTTTTATTTTAAATCGGTCTGTGCCTTAACACAAAATCGTGATGTGCTATATAATCTAATGGATACCATTGCTCCCCCATATGTACATATAGAAAGGAAAGGAATTTTCCATAGGTTAATGACTCTTGATGTAACCAAGGGAGCAGCTTCTGATGGAGTGCCACCTGTCCTATTAAAACAATACTATGAGTATTTAATCGAACCTAACTGACATTTGCTGATTGCCTGTGGATATGGATTTTAAAGTTATTTAATTATTCTTAAAAAAACTAATAGTTGTTTAAAAAAACGCCCCAAGAATCGTCTCAGGAAAATATCGGTGGGTTTTTTGTTTTTTAGATAATTTTTAAAACAATTACTTTACTTTTTATAGTTCTACAATTGTTTTACACAAAATAATTGTATGATTGGAAAATAAACAAAAACATTGATTTTTTCTCAAAAATATGTCGATGCCTTATTTTTTTACACCATTTTTTCAACGATTACTTTATTTAAGTTTAGCGTACATTTGCTGAATGCCCTGGTTGATGGCCCTGGCCATGAAGGGTTTTCGTACCAATTGGTAATTAAACTTCCATTTTCAGTTTTTTTGATTGATATATCCAAATAATTTAAGGTGTTATTATTTTCTAATTCAAAAGTAAATTGTAAGGAATCTTCTATACTACTGAATGTGTTAATTAATTCTTGAATTTTGGCAGTGGGAACAATAGTGAATATGTCATCTACGTACCTTTTATAGAAAAGTGGTTTAAAAGTTAATTTCAATTATGCTCTATTTTCTAAATCCTCTAAAACGAGATTAAAAGCAACTGGAGATAGGGGATAACCCATAGGACAACCTGATATTTGTTTATAAAACTTTTGGTTGAAAGAGAAAGTTCTCCCATATCTCCAGTTGCTTCCAATCTCATTTCAGAGGAGGTAGAAAATAGAGCATTATCGAAATTAACTTTTAAATCACTTTTCTGTAAAAGGTACGTGAATGACATGTTCACTATAGTTCCCACTGACAAAATTCAAGAATGAATTAACAAATTCAATCCTTACAATTTACTTTTGAATTAGAAAATAATAACACCTTAGATTATTTGGATATGTCAATTAAAAAAAAACTGAAATTGGAAGTTTAATTACCAATTGGTACAAAAAACCTTCATGGTCAGGGCAATATTCAAATTATAATTCACATCATTAATTTAACCAAAAAGTTAGATTAATAAAAGGACCAGTAGATAGATGCATAAAACTAATCGATTTCAATTTTAGAGAAGAAAATTTCAAAGAATTAAAAATTACATCACATCAAAATAATTATCCATTACCTTTAATAGAAAGTTTAATCAAAGAAAGAATAAACGAGATTTGCAATAGTTCCATTAAAAAAAATAAATGGTTAGATAGTTACAAAAAAACGGATTTACATGTTTCGTTACCATATGTACAAGGTTTATCAGAGATATTAAAAAGTGCTTTAAAAAAATTCAATATTATTGTATATTTTAGAAACAATCACTAATTGGAAAATTGTTTAATAAATAAGAAAGATTCTGAAAAAATAGAAAATTTGTCAAACGTAGTTTATTTAATGAAATGCAAAGGTTGCAAAAAAGTTTATGTTGGTGAAACAAGTAGAAGGTTAAAAACAAGAATAGCTGAACATAAAAGAGATTGCAGGATTGGCAATTTGAACACAGGTTTATCACAACACTTGTTGAATTTTGATCACCTTTTTGATTTTGACCTTAATAATATAAAGATTTTAGCAAAAGAAAACAACACTCACAAACATAGAATTTTAGAATCAATTTTCATTAATGAATATAAGAACTTTTTCATCAATTTAAAAACAGAAATACTTAATGTAACTCAACATTACCATAATATAATAAATTGAATAGTAAATTTCTAAGATACCTAGCCGCGCTATTTTCACTAATAGTGGAATTAGGCCCTCTGTATTGAAAAATCTGTACTAAATATTTAACATAACCCAAGTATATTTTCCTGCACCATTACCTGCTTGTCCGTCGTGTTACGATCGTTGGTTTGCTTAAGTGTTTTACAATGTAACCTTAATTATTGGGAGCCTCTTTTCTTTTTTTGAAATTTTTCCCAATGAAAAAATCATGTGTTTCGGAAATTATTTCAAGCCGTCTCACTTTTATTCATCAAACTACAATTTTTTTATATGCAAAAATCTTATATAAAGTAAATTGACTTTTCTGTTCATAATATAATTTTCTCTACGACAATGTTAATTTTTCAAATGAGCTAATTTTTATAATAATTTTGTATTAGTTATTGCCTGAGGATGACCGACAGATTAGGTGGAGACTGCGCGAGGTGTAGAAGAATTTTTGTATTTTGATTAAATTATTTACTCGGATTTCCTTGTCTTTTTATTTCAAACTTGATCGTAAGACCGAAGAAAAAATTGAACTAATGTTCATATTTAAAAATAATTTTCAGATCGAAAAACGAACAAAACTAGTACATTTCTCCCAAAAATATATAGATGCGTTTTTTTGTTGAATTTAATTTCTCAACAAATACTACATTTATTTTTAGCATACATTTTCTGATTTTCTGCGGAAATGGATTTGAAAGTTGTCTGATTAAATTAACAAAAACTGATCGTCGCATAAGAAACAAAAATTAAACTACCCATAGATTCGTCTCCGAAAAGTCTCGGTGCGTTTTTTTGGTTTTGTTTAGAAAATGTCTTAAAGAATTACATCACTTTTTGCAGTTCTGCAATTAATTCAAACGAAATAATTGTCGGATTGAAAAATAAGTACGATTAATGCATTTCTCTCGAAAATATATCGATGCATTTTTTAACGTTTTTTGTTAAAAATTTTTTTCAATAATTACTACATATATTTTTAGCGTGCATTTTCTAATTGCCTGTGAATATGGATTTCAAAGTTGTTTAATTAATTTAACAATAACGAATAGTCGTATAAAAAAATAAAAATACCCATAAATTTGTATCCTGAAAAGCTCCGTGCAGTTTTTTTTATAACAAATTTTTAAACAATGACTTCACTTTTACAGTTCTAAAGTTGTTGTAAAAAAATATATTTTTGTTTAAACCTTTTTTTCAACAGTCATGACATTTATGCTTAACATACATTTGCTAATTGCTTGTGGATATGTATTTCAAAGCTGTGTCATTAAGTAAAAAAAAACTATTGTTATATGAAAAAAACAAAAACACACTTAGATTCGTCTCCGAAAAATCTCGGTGGGGGTTTTTTTTGTTTAGACAATTTTTTCAACAGTTGCATCACTTTTTATAGTTCTGAAATGGCTTGAACAAAATACTTGTCAAATCGAAAAATGAACAAACCTATTGCATTTCTCTCGAATATA
>NC_046660.1:133340337-133363196 GCF_010883055.1 Belonocnema kinseyi
TGCGTTTCTTTTGTTTTTTTTGTTTAAATTAATTTTTCAACCAACACTACATTAATTTTAAGCTTACATTTGCTGATTGCCTGCGGAAATGGATTTCAAAGTTGTGTAACTAATTTAACAAAAATGAATAGTATAAAAAAATAAAAATGAAAACAAAAATAGATTCATGTTCGATAAATATTGGTGCGTTTTTGATTTGTTTGTTTAGACAATTTCCTAAACAATTACAATAACATTTCATAGTTCTGGAATTGTTGTAAACAAAATAATTGTCGGATTGAAAAGTGAAAAAAACTAGTAAATTTCTATCGACAATATATCGACAGCGTAGTAGAGCACCTCTCACCGATCGGTTTTAAATTGAAATATGTTGTATAATATATATATAATATAATATATATAATAATAAGTATGAAAAATATACAAAGAGGTATTTTTTATTTATCTCTGAGACGAAAGTTACGGGAGTCATGGCGATTTCAAAAATAACCTCAAAATCTGACGTCGTAACACAATAATTTTCAAATGAATCGTATTTTATTTATTTTTCAATATTTTTTTATTATGTTTCGCTCATTTCAGGTGGATTTTAATGTTCTCTCTTTGCGCGTTGAGCTTTTTAAAAATTTGAGTATTAATAACGTTATAGCCAGGGGCGTAGCGAGTTTATGGGATGTAGGGGGATGAATATTGTCATAAAGGCCGACTGAATAAGTGAAATTTGACAACGACTACGATTTATTATAAAAAAAAATCAATATCTCATGTTTGGATTGTGATTTTAGGCTGAACTCCTGCTTAAAAGAAGCTTCTCGATTCACCGTTTTTATCTTAAAATTTGAACGGCAAATTAAAATTATTAATATACTGAATCAAAAGCGTTAATGAGTTTCAATACTGGAAAACTCGTATATATAATAATATATAATATAATAATATATTTTCATGATTTTAGGAAGGCACAATTGCTTAAACAATTAAAAATTGTTTATAAATGACCAAATATGTTAAGCAGAAAGTTCTACTCTCAGTATTTTTTATAATCAATCACATCAATCACAAAAAATCGAATAAATTCATTTTACTGTGGTTTTATCATTTCTTAAATTAGAAGTTTAAACAATATAAACTGTAAAAGCTGCAATGAATGGACGTTTTTAAATCTGCCAATAAGCTAGAGTTCAGCTTAAAATTTGTATCCACAGCCGAGATATTTATTTTTTACATTTTCAACTTTACTAATTAAAACAATCATTAAAATATAACAAATTGCCATTTGTTAAATACTTATCACAGAATATTCACGAATTTTTTCAAATTTTTGGTAAAATTTTTTTAACGTGCGGAGGAATTAAAAAGTCGATTTAGTGAAAGTTGAGGGTAATTTCTCCTGTTTTGTCACACATTTTCTGTCATTGACGAGATAAAAAATTGTGTAAGAAAATCAAACTGACATCGTCTTACAAGTATAACGTTGAAAAATGTTTCTGTCTTTAGCTCAACTTTCTGCGATCTTTTTCTTGCCGAGTAATAAGGCTTTAAAGACTTTTTACCGATTGATCATAGACATTCACAATTTTTCTATCTTTTTTGTTGAATCTTAATTTTTTTATTACAACTGCTTGCGTCGAAATGAATGTGTTGTAGGTCAGAATTGATGAAATATTTTGCTTCAAAATTAGTATTGTGTGGTTCAATTTCACTGTTTTTCATTCGAAAAATTAAAACATTATTCACAGAAGCGGAGGAGCTCACTTCTCTAGGTGGGAACCGAGCCATAGAATTATACACTGGAGGTTCGTAAGAAAAGTTCCCATTATAAAGGGCAAGGTGGTCCAAAGGGGCGAGAGAGTAACGCTGCTGGTCAGCGGAGCAACTCCACAACAACGCTGGAGTGTATAAATAAAAGCGTACAGTATCCTTAGCGGTTAATCCTGTAGTCTGCTTCAGTCATTTGTTGCGTAACCAGGTGTAACCAGGTATTACGAAAATGTCAAATGAAATCAAGCGGAAACGTTTATCTTTCGAAGAGAAATAAGATTTTAGACGAATGAAATCCGGTGCCTCAAAGCAGTCTATTTTGCAGGATTTTAACAGCTTTTAAAATAATGAGTTGAGTTGTTATCTTTTTCAATCATGATACCATTCACTTTGAGCTAATATTGTTAATTTAAAGAATTTCAAAGTGCAGACTTGAAGTCATGAACAATTGGGTATTAAAAGCGTTTGAAGTGTCAAATTTTTGATAAAAAATATTGATTTATTACTATTTTTTACATTATCTGCCCGCATGCAAAAAGAAATGAAAGTATCATAACGAATGCTAAACTCCTCCATCAATAATTGACTGCCGATAGTTCGATATCTATTGTACTATCGATGTTACGAAGGGCTCGCTCTTTCAGAGGACTTTTCGAATTGCTTATTTTAAATAAAAACATGAAGCAAGAATTTGGTAATTAAATGAGTTTACAAAATTATTAATTTCACAGAATAAATGGGCGATTAAATGAGTCTCAAATTATTAATTCCACAAAATAGTCAATTTAACATCGTCGTTCTGAATATATTTTCCAATATTTCAATTAAAAAAGGCCTTCAATTTTGCCGAGTTATATCTTTACATTTTCCCCAGTAAGAAAATCCAAATTTACTTATCATTCTTCAACATTTGTTGCCTAAAAATGTTTATAAATTGACGATTTTATCTAAAATTACCGAAATTCCTTGTACGTTAATTGAGTTATCAATGAAAAATCTTAGAACTGCCCACTTTCCAAAGTTGGGGGTAGGGTGGGGGGGGGTCACATCCCTCATACTCCCCCCTCGCTACGCCCATGGTTATAGCTATTTTTGGAAAAAATTTAAAATGCAATTTTCTCCGAATGGCCATCGTTCTTTTTTCTGACAATTTTTTTAGAGATAGCTGATAACAAGATCTAAAAGTTACGCTATGCGAAAATTTTCACCCCTAATTTATATAGGAGTAAAAAAATTTTTAAATGTTTTTTTATATTTGATCGTGTGTTTTTATGTGAAAAGCTTTAAAATAATAATTTTGAACTTATTTATAACGGTTTAACGTAAATAGTGCTAAATTTTTCCAATTTTATTATCGCATATTTCAAGGTTTTAAAGTCTATTTTTTGCTCTTATTTGTTTTGTATTTAAAGCTTTTTTTGTAGATTTGGTAGTTTTTGCAGTAGCTTTGACAGTTTTCGCCTTCTTTTTTCTGTTTCTTTAACTTCAATTACTGGAGTTCATGTTGTTCGAAATACAAATAGTTAAACTTCGTTGTGTTCTTTCGTAGTCTTCCAAACGTGACTTTTTTGAATTCCTGACAGTTCCTTTATTTTTTCCGTATTTGAATTTCTTAATATTCTTTTGTCAAAGGCTTATGTTATTTGATAGAAAACGTTCATTTGCTCTGTTTGACTAAGGTGATTTTGTTTACACACGATTCTGGTAAATAAGGTTTGAGAAAAGAATATTCTGAATCCTTGCATTAAAAAATAGTTTGTCAACTTATATTATAGACATAGTTCAGTATATTAGTTTGAATTAAAAAAAAATGTAAACTTAATATCTTTAGAATTATTTACGTAGAATGTATTTAAAATTCGTTTGTAAGTAGGTGTAAAACTATCAACTATTTAGAACCAACGTTGTTACAAGAGTTATTAAATAAATACAATATTGGTAGAAATTCTGTTTTATGCGTAATGAATTTAACATACTGAACAAAGGGAATAAAGTGCCTCAATTTCTTTAGAATGCATATAAAGTATATTTATAAGACGGATAAAGTATGCTTCTCAACATTAGAAAAATTAGCAGAAAAAACAAAAGTAGGATTTTCTCATTTAGAAGTACAGAATTAAGATAAGGTTTGTAATCGTTGTTACAATTGTATACACAAATATACTACTGAACCAGAACTAATGCCGACATTAAAGACGATCAAGATCAAGACCTTGACGTGATTGAAAATGAAATTTATGACGATGAACTTCGTTCAAGTACTCCTGAATGTATCCACGAAATGAATAATCAAATATCTCATTCAATGAACGAGTTTTCTCCTCAAAAACTCAGGGAAGCATACATGAGGAGTACATTAAAAATTACGTTTCCAGAAAAAGAAAAGAAATAGTTGCATCATTTTCTGATGAAACAGATGCTAAGTTTAAAAAATGTATCATATTCCAAACGAGCAATCTAGTACTTCTGTAAAACCCTGCCGTGATGAATGGATTAAGAACGTTGTAATTGCACTGAAAAATGCATCGCCAATATCAAAGAAAATTAGAGTCTTAACTTTAGTTCCAGATAGTTGTAGTAAAACTAGTTTTTTGTCTTTTTTCTGAAGTTACAAAATATATGACTGTTAAAGCTAGAAAAATAATTACGTCAAAAGGTGTATATTGCACATTAATACAAGATGATGAATTTTATTTTTGCATTAAATTAAGTAAGTCACTTAATTTCAACCAGAAAAGGAACTTAAGTGCAGTGTCTCATATCTGATGTGCGAGTAATATGATGATTAACTTCAGGTATTTTGAGCTTAGGATGATTTGCATTCGCGCGCTCTAAAATTCAATTTATGCTGGCAGAAAGGCGTGCGCGAAATGCGATGCAGTGATGCGCAAACACTTAAGACTGACTTCGGCGAGTTTAGAAGAGGAGCCAAAAGAGCAGCTGAGAGTAGTCAATATGGTGTCGATCGCGCTGGCAGGATAGTATCGATCAATACTGAGCTCATGGTATAGTCGTTTCGTCAACGTTTCCTATTTTGATACATGTACTCAGATCTATAACGGATTTTGATTATGAATATAATAATCGTACATATGTGATAAAAAAAGATATAAAACAGGATTGAAGATTTACGTTCTTTATCTGGTAGCTTGAAATGAATATAATTCCCTTGTTTAGTGTCATTAAGTTCTTTTTTCCATCTACTAATCTCACTGACTTGGAGGCTAAAACAACTTGATTTATTAGGCATAAATGAATAATTTATTCAATGCTTACATTTAACAGAAAATATTTATTTCCTAAAATTATTCAATTTTTAATTTTATATTAATTTCATGTTCCTAATAACTGAACTATAGCGCATCAATTTTATGAATTTCAGCAATAAGCTGACTTAAATTAACCTATAAGTTTTATTTCACACGGACGCGCTGAAGAAAAGTGAAAAATCTTTCTGTCTTAAATTAACCTATAAATTACATTTCACCTACTTAAAGCAGTTGACTTTCAATTAAGCACGTTACTTAAAGTTATGTTAATATCATCAGTTGACTTTCAACTGGAGAATGATCCCTTTGGTTACATCTGAATGTCAACCGACTTTCTCTACTGAAATTTTTCTTGTGTTACTGTGTTTGCACCCGATATATATTCTGGACATCGTTTAGACAAAGAAATAATAAGAATTGCTTTAGACTATTATCTTAACCCTCCGTTTAGAGACTTCTTTTTTCTTTTTTTTCGTGTCAAACGTTAAAAACATTTTGAAATAAAAATTCAAATTTTGAAGAAAAAAAAATCGATGCTCGTTAAAAATTTATAATTTTACAACAAATAAATGCAAACAAATCGTTGGAAGGTTTGATAGCTTAGGCTATGACCTTCGAAAAAAATGTAGGCCTATTGGCGGTGGCTTAAAAAAGTTGAATTATTCAAAGACCTGAAAAATCAGAATATTTTACGGTGATTCATGCAGGCGATTCCATACAAAAATATAGGATATAGAATGCTTTAGAATCATGTCATTTGCAAGAACGTATTAGGTCTACAAATTAATTCGGTGCCTTTATTTTGATGTCTTGGAACTCTTGGCCAAAGTACAATTTTTGTTTGCCCTAAGGTAATTTTAAAGAATGAACCTCTCGCTTTAAAAAAAATCGAATAGGTGGCGGCCCTGTGGGCTTAAGTTCAAAAATGATTAGTGAAGACAATCTCGTTCGTGCAGGAACATTACACTGAGAAACTTTGAACTGGAAAAATGACTAAATTAGGTTACCATCGAGGAACCAAGGCGATAATTCGTATACTTTAATACAATAATCGTAAGCTATGCTATTATTATATGAAATTTTCCTATTGATAATACGAAGTCTTAGTATTTTTATAGTAAAATACTAGATAGGATAAACTAGTAGAGACATTATTAAATTATATGAAAAGAGTTGAAGTAATAAGTACTTAAAATAACATAAAAGACTGAATTTGTAAAAGGAATTGCTTATGTCTGTAGGAATATGAATTATACCATGACACTTTCGATTTTTTGTATTATGATATTATTCGGAAGGTCGCTCTCGCTGGACCGAGTGCAGCCGAGCATAAACGATGTCAGCCGACCAACGCTCTACCGGAATTCCTTAAATTTATCAATTACTCAATTTGGTTTGATGCAAAGATCCTTATTACAATAAATTAGGATAATTCGAAAAGTTACAATTGAAAAACAAATTTTCCACGGAGAGCAAAAAATTATTTTTAAACCTCGATATTAGGATATTTGATTCCTTAAAGATATAATGCTTAGAATTTTAAAAATGCCATCACTGTGAACAATTAATAAGTAATTTAATGGTAATCAATTTGAGTGCTAGGATTTACTTCATAAGGGCGATACATTTCTGGATCCCATTATCTAGTTTGACAGAATGGAATATCGCCGTGCTGCAGAGTTGGAAACCCGTGTTCGGTTCCCACCAGCTGTATTTTAATCACATTTTTCTGTTTCAGCTTGTAATATAATATTTCTGCATGTATATATAATGTATAAACTATATATAATCATGTGTACTGTACAATTTCCATTTAGATAAATATAATTGTGCGAAAGAGTTCAACCTCCCATAATAAATAAGTCTGCATTTACGACGTATGCTCGTATAAAGGATACGTGTGCCGTAACCTTCAATGTGACACAGCGTATGTTGGGTTTATTTTTTTTCGTTTGCTAATCTGACTGCACCAATTTTGTATAAGTCGCTTACTAATTCAGTGAGCCGGTCTCTCTCGACGTTACTATATTCCTTTGCAAATATTGCAATCTTCTGTAGATATTAATGCGAGAAGTTTAAAATTTTCTTCTACCGAAATTAGTAAGTGGCTATAATAATACATTGCTTGCTGGTTTACCACAGAGCTTTGTAAATACTTCATACCTTTTTTTAAATAAATGTAATATTTGTAAATTTTCTTCCAATTAATTTTGTAGTTTGGCATGTAGTTACTAGATACTACTCGAAGTAGTAAATATTACAAAAGTTCCACTATGTCACTCCATTGCAAACTAAAAATAGTAAAATCTAGTCTGATTTTTAGAAAATATTGCAGCGAAAGGTTTCTCCGTGTAGAGACACTACAAGCTTTTTGCATTCCAATTGAAAAATCATCATTGTTAAATCTCTGAAATCCCTTTTTACACGTTTTACGTATCACCGCACCTTCTCCTAAGGCTGAGAAAATAATTTCGGTCGTCTCGATTCGGCACTCACAGAATCCGAAAATCATACAATTTTATCGGTATCTGTATGTCTGTATGTCTGTGTGTATGCCCGTCTGTATGTATGGTTACCTGAATGTTGTAGCCACGCTAAATTGCGAAATATTTTTCCAATCAAGTCAGCCTTTGATTTACTTCTCAAGTTCTCAAAATGAAGGCTAAGTTCCTTAAGCAGATATTTCCAAACAAAATTACAAAATTCAGAGCATTTTTAAAATTTGAAAAAAAATCGAATTAAATTTTGTTTTCAAAGTTTCTTATAGATGGGTAGAAGACTTAAAAATTATATAAATAACATTTTTAATTTTGATGAAAATTCAAAAAGTTATATACTTTTGACAATTTTAAAAATGTTCAGAATAATAGGAAAAAATATTTTTTTACAAGATTAAAAAATTTCATTTAAATTCATCACTAGATATCAAATGTATTTAAAAACTATGTCAGTTACATTTTTCGATAAGACAAAAAATCAGAAAGTTTGATCTTTTTAAAGATTTGAATAAAAATTTGTTATGAGTTTCAGAAATTTTGACAAATTTTCTGATACGCGTCAAAAATACTTCCAAATTATACTAATAATATTTTTAAATTCCATAAAACTTCAAAAGGTTATATGATTTTCAACATTTTGAAAATTTCTAATAAAGGGAAAAATTTTTTTTTAATTGGTTAAGAACTATCAACCCAAATTTCTACTAGATGTAAAATATATGTTTTTCGAAACTATTATAATGAAATTTTTTAATTAGAGAAAAGATCCAAAAGTTGGATCATTTTCAAAAATACGCAAATTTGGTTTTCTAAGAGATCCATAAGTTTAAAATGTTATTTTTAGTAGATTGTAACAAGATTTACAAATTATTTTGATGAAGTTTTTCAAGTGGACACGAATGATCGAGCGCAAATTTCGTGATGAGAATGTAATCGTCAAAGCTGTATGTGCTTTGAGAACTTTCTTAAGAAACAAATCGAAAAAAATCACAGTTTTCTGTTCAATTGATAGTATTTACGATATTTGAAAAATGTAGTTAAAGTGTATGCATTAAACGTACGAAAACGTACGTAAAAGTCCGCAGGGCCGACACCTATTATATTGTGCTTTAAAGCTTAAAGTTCGCCCCTTGAATCTACCTGAGAGCGGGTAACGATTTAAGTTAGACCAAGAGTTACAAGACATTTGTACTTTGTAGACCTAATACGTTGTCTCCTGACGTCAAAGGTATTTCTTTAAAGTTATTAAAAATATCAGATGAAAGTGCTAAAGAAGAAATTACATTTGCTGTATGGAATAATGAAGAATTGATTAAAAACAACGAATATCAAAAATCTTATATTATAATTTGCTAAGGGGGTTTTTAAAATGAATTCACACATTTAAGTTAAAGACCTTCAAAGGAATGCTGCTAAAAAGAAAAAGAAGTATCTGAATCACATCCTCACAATCTTGCGGTAGAAATTGATGATACCGACAATTGTATTGTGAAAATAAAAATGCTGTGCAAAGGCATCATTGGGTTAATACACTAATTTCAGTAGTTAATGCTGTTTGCCAACAAGGCGATGATAAAAAAAGTGTTGCTGTTATAAGCGACGATTGTCAGCACAACGCAGCCCATGCTATATTGGGATTCAAAAAATTACTGAACGCGGGCAAAGTTAACTAACTGTATTTTAATTGATGAAACTCAAATTTCCGATGGCGCAGCTCGTCACTTTAAAAATCGGCAAAGGTCCTGCAGATACAATCAGAGGATTAGTTTAACACTAAGCGAACAATCACAATCTTCTAAAACTGATTGGTGAAACAATACGAAATGCATCCGACTTTGTGATAGAAGTTCAAACAAACACGACTACAATTAGTTTAGCTTACTTACCTAAATAAGAAGTTGAAAAATTCAGGGAAAAAACATTATTTCAAATGTGGATTACTGCACAAATTCTCATTCATATACATAAACATAACATAAACATATACATAAAATTATAGATGTATTATATTATTATATTCACCAATAGAATAAAAGATAAACGCCAACGATAAGATGAGAGCAGAAACAATCTCCATCTTTTCTTATTAAAAAAATCTAATTAATGTATTAATAGAAATCTGGAGTAACAATTTCAGTAACTTATATTCCTGTTCTTCATCAGATAATACTTGTATAGTACATCCTAAATTCGTTATCGCAGAGGTAATCAGCGTAAGCCTTGTTCTGTTCAAATATTTGCATTTCATTATATTGAACTTGAGAGAAAAAAAGCAATTACTGAATTCTTTAAAAATCATATAAAATTTTGTATCCTGATTTATGTTTAGTTATTTACTTTTTTAAAATTAATTTCCTATCCCAACTTAGAATTATCAGTCTTTTATAAAGGTCGATGCTCCAAGCCAAAATTGTAAATTAGGTGCTTGCAATATTCTATTTTATGTTTTTTTTTCTCGCAGACTCAGGATGGTCCCAACCTATTATGTTAAATGCTATATTAACCAAACATATAATAATAATATTGATATTATAAGATTAAACAGTTTGTGCTGAACATACAGCTAATTTGATTAACAATATAGTTTTTATAAATGAAAATTTTTCCTTTTTTAGGTAAAAATTGTTATCAACAATGTTTTTCATTTAATTCAGATTATCGTCAAATGTTCACGTTTTGAGACCCCCTGAATCCGAAAAACGGGTTTTTACGATTGTTCCTGTTTATGTTTGTGTGTGTCAGCACGATAAATTTCGAAAGAATTTATAGATTGGATTGGCCTTTGGTATACTTTTTTAATGTCTAAAAATGAAGGTCAATTTCGTTAGACAGCTATTTTGGATAACAATTCAAAAAGTTAAACTATTTGTATCTCGAACAGCACAAACTCCACTCTTCGAAGTTAAAGAAACAGAAAAAAGTAGGCCAAAAATTTTAAATCTACTACAAAAACTATAAAATCTACTGCGAAAACTTCTACAAAATCTACTGATAAAGCTTCAAATACAAAAGAAAGAAAGAGCAAACAAGAGACTTTAAAACCTTAATATCTGTGAAAATAAAATTTAAATTATTTAGTATCATTTATATAAAAACGTTGTAAATAAGTTAAAAATTATTATTTTAAAGCTTTTCACATAAAAAACACGAATAAATAAATAAAATTGTTAACTTTTTTTTTACTTCTATATAAATTAGAAGTGGAAATTCTTGTATAGCGTTACTTTTAGATATTGTAATCAGCTATCTCTGAAAAAATGTTCGGCAAAAAGAAAGATGGCCTTTCGGAGAAAGTGGCATCAATTTTTTTTTCAAAAAACAGCTATAATTTTTAAAATTTTCAAATATAGAAAAATAAACTTCCACGCGTCAAGAAAGAGCATTAAAATTTACGTAAAATGAGTGAAACCTAATAAAAAATATTGAAAAATTAAGAAAATAGGAGTCATTTGAAAATTGTTGTGCTATGAAGTCAGATTTTGAAGTTGTTTTTTAAATCGCCATACCTACCGTAACTTTCATCTTAGAAAGAAAAAATACGTGTTCGCTTATTTTTCACACTCAACAACATATTTCAATTCAAACCCGATCGGTGAGATGCGACAGATGTTTGGGTTGATATGATTGTAATGTAATTGGAATTAATCTGAAATGACGCTAACACACATTTAGTCAGAAAGTTTAGTTTATTTAATCACTATTCCACGACACAAGCTCTTACACAAGAATGTGAGATAAATGAGATAATATGAATGGAACTCTAAACACTCAGAAATTATTAAATTTGATAAAAATGGGAAAAGCTGTATTGAGTCGATGAGCACAACAGAATACGTGCAATTATTTTTTTGTCACTCGCCCAATTCAGAGTGACTAGCAGTGTGGAATTCTCAATTTTTGAGAATTATGTAGATATTCTAGCCACAGATTCCAGGCCTCTGTGAGTTCTTCAGACACCTGTCCATCGCAGCCAGTGCCCATTCTCCAAATATCCTGCAGCAGTATCTTCACTCTAATAGTCAGAGCTGCCAACAGGCCTTAAGGATCACATACAGACATTAGCACTTTCAAAATCTCCCTTTTTGTCGGTGCTTTTTTCCATTACTAAATTTTTGTCCAATTTTTGGAACTCTGATGTAAACAATAAACTGTCCAAACTTTGTGTTCAATTTAACCCTAAAATTCAAGCATAATTTTCCTTTTTAGAGTGAGGTCTTTTCCGGTCAGTGCCGATGAGTCTAGAGTCATTGCTGCTCTAACTTCTGACGAACTGGTCATCAAGTTCCTCGGCGTTGCAGCTTTTCACCTCCTGTTCCACTTAAGTTGATGAAACGGCGTCTAAAATCATAACTTTCATTTTTATGGCGTGATTCTTTTGACCACCTGGTTCTCGCAACAGGAATCGCTGGATGAAACAGTGCTCTTCCCTTATGCGAACTGGATAGAACATTTCGCGAAGATCCCTACAAATCCCTATTTTTCTCTCTCGAAATTTAAACAGCACACCTAGAAGTGAGGTCAGTAAGTCAGGGCCTTTCAGAAGTCTGTCGGTTAGACTGAGGCCATGGCTTCTTGAGGCTGCATCAAATACCATGCGTAATTTCTCCAGTTTCTGTGGGTTATGCGCTGAAAAATGAGGCAAATACCAGGTTCTGTTGTTTTCTTGCTGAGCTTGCTCGTCTGTCAGTTGATGAGCGTAGGACTTACAGAAATAAGCTCAAATGTTTGCGCTGTACTTTTTACCGAGCTCTGGATCTGTGGTAATTTCCTTTTCAATTGAGATCAAACGTTTCTCCGCATTTTTTCGACTCTCTGGCAAATTCTCTTATTCCATTTTCCAGAGTAACCCAACACCCCAGCGGTTTCCGAAGCATCCCAGAGTCCTTTCCAGGACGTCTCGTGCATGTTGATCTCTTTCTGCTCTCTTCTGATAGTCCGGTCCATACATCATCCACCCTAGTGGTGTCAAGAGAGGGAAAAGGCTTGCCTTCCTTTCCTGTCACTTCCGCTTTATTTGCTTTGAGTGTAGGTTATCATTCCCTATCATGATAGTCGGTACTGCATTTAAGAGGTCTGCGACTTCTAACTCTTTTAAGTGAGGCCATTATTTGGGTCGACAGTCATCAACTGGCCAGGCATTTTCATCGTAGTCGTACGCAAGTTATTTAGAGTGTATGTTTTTTTGGCGACACCATGAATCTCGAGACATACACTTCACGATGTCTCGTCCTCATTGATCCTGTTGTCATACCGCGATGTATTTAGAGATAATACCGGTCCTTTCAGTTCAAGTCTGTCTGCGATTTGTATGGATATTAAAAACACTGCCGATCCGCCGTCGGGTAAGGCATATGTTTCTATCTGGTCCGCAGGTCCTCTCAAGGTTACTGTAAGAATTCTCAAGTGAACGCGTTTTTCTCCTTTGCGCGTACAATTTACCCGTTCAGGATCATCGGAATTTTTATTTGCGGTTCTTTCTATGGATATGTGCGTCTTTTCATCGGAGCTGTCGCTTCGTTTTTTCTTTGAAAATTTTTTTGTGCAGGGTTGAGTGACGTTTTATTTTGCAACCAAATTTATTACAAGTTCGGCGCTTACACTGACAAATATTATGCTCGGTCGACAGACATCCAAAACACACTCGCTTATTTCTAAGCCACTCCCACCTATTATCTACCGATAATTTCAGATATCCTGAACACTTTCCTGTGTCGCGTGATTTATTGATGCAATTATTTCACCTTCCCCCACTGTCATTTTCGCGACACGATAGAACGCGTTTGTCATTTCTGTCTTTTTCGGGTAATTTTGGTACATAAATCGCGCTCGTGGCATTGGCCTCTTATTCAATCCGAATCACGAATTCACGTAGTCCGGCCACGTCATTTTGCTTCGTGGTATGCTTTTCGCAGTTCATTCGTACACTCGCCGGCAATTTACTGATTAATTGTCTGACTAAGCTCTGGTTTGTCAGGTAACTCGATTGATCTAGTGTCTTGATAGTAGCCACTAGATTCGTAATTGTTTCCGCGAATTTTAACATCGTGATAGGTCGACCTTCCTTAACGTTCGACAAACTCGTCACTTTGTTCGTTTGATTTTCGATGATAAGGTCGCCCCGACCGAAACGCCGTTTTAATACGTACATCACCCTATCTACGTTGACTGTCATCAGTAAGGCTCTGACAGACCCTAGCACATCACCTTGAAGGGACTTCTGTAAACGAAGCATGTTCCCCGCAGATAAAAACTGCAATTTTCGGTTCTCTGGTTTCGGGCAAGGGTTCTCGCTTTAGATTAACCGTTGAATTCCGCGGATTCTACTAATTTTGCTTCGCCTAATGTCGCGCATAGTTCAGTAAGCTTCTTTTCTCGCTCAGCTTGTTCGATATGCAGGTCACCTTGTTTTAGTTTTCTTTTCTCTATTTGTTCCTTCCGCGGCTCCTCTATCTCCAGTTGTCGTCTGGCAATAGCACTAGAGGTGGTTGAAATTTGCGACTATGACGATTGCGGTTTTAAAATGTGTGACTTCGACTTGTCAGATTTATTTCGCAGAGCGACCAAACCACGCTTTTCACTTGCTACTAACCTCTTTTTTGTAGCTGTTAATCGTAACGTAAGGGACAATTTTTTTGTTTCTCTAGCGCTGCATCGAGGGGGTTCCTTTACTGGTGCTAGGGTCTTGTCGGTGTCACTGGCTAAGACCGCCCCTGTAGTCCCTGACTTATCGTTTAGCTGCATCCTCGCCGTTTCGTCAACCGGTTCTAACAGAAGATCTGTTGGCTGGTTCCCCGCAAGACTCTTCATACTCATTTTGGCGTCGGAAGTGGGTCTCTCATTTATACTACACAACACTGTCCTCACTAACGCACAGTCACTGTCTCTGTCACTATACTTTCCATGCGCTCACGGTCTCTGTCACTGCGCTGTCTAAGCACTAACTATCTCTGTCCTACTCACTGCACTCCGTCTAGCGAATCTTGGCTTAGGCTTCGATGTAGCGCCACGAGCGTTGCTGTCTCTCATAATCAAACTTTTTTTACGCGGTGTACGCGGAGTCACGGACGTGATGTTTTCACATATGCCGCGAACACGCACGCGAAGGATCCACCGCTATAGGATCCAGCTCGAAAGATCAATTTTTGGGTTAATTTGATTGTAATGTAATTGGAATTAATCTGAAATAACGCTAACACACATTTGGTTAGATAGTTTAGTTTATTTAATCACTTATGCACGATGCAAGCACTTATACAAGAATGTGAGATAAATGAGATGATATCAATGGAACTCTAAACACTCAGAAACTATTAAATTTGATAAAAATGGGAAAAGCTGTATTGCGTCGATAAGCGAAGAAAACGGTCAATATTTTACGTCGTTTCGCTAGCCTGTCTCGAAAGACACTGGTCGCCCGTTGACCCAGGCCAAAGGGCTTCCTAGCTTAGGAATGTATCTATCCTTTTCTGCTGTCCCTAAGCGTACTGCTTTTGCAGTCACGTCTAAATACAAAAATCTGTACTTCAACTTTGGCGTAACTTTGGCAATTACACTATGGCGTTTACGTACATTAAAAAACTCTGAAAATACCTTAGCTTTACATACAATAACATTGATATTTAAATCTGAATTTCGTCCGCCACAACAGAATGAAAACTTAAACCAGGACAAAATTCAAATTTCAGATCTGAACTAAACCAGAATTTTAGAAATAGATCAAATTAGAACGAACAACACAACCCTCAAAATTATACGCAGAACTTCGATCATGATATCTGCTGCTGGTCTAAAAAGTTTGGAACGTGTGATGATCGAAACTGGTGCTGGTCGAAATTAATTAGAAGAGGTCCGATCGTCCCCGCAATAGAAATAAATAAAAATTAAATATTGAGTTTGATAGGAATTAATGATCTGCCTGTTTATACTCTAGGTCAAATTAAGGTCGTGATGCTTGGATTTTTAACTATTTTAAATATAATTCCTGATGATTTACCAGTAGATCGTAAAAATGGTGGTTGTAAAGCCTACCTGAAATATACAAATATAAATGAACAATCCGTAAAAATATAAATTCTCAATGTCCAATGACAAGATTTCTTATAATCCGAATTTCAAAATTCAACAAATGAATCTAATTTTTCCAAAAATGAAAATGATGAAAACCTACCTAAAATTTTACAAGATTATAGGTCTAGAAAGAGTAGAAGTCATTAAAAAACTACTACGTTTAGATCATTTAAATATGGAAGAAAATGAGCACGTTGAAAAAATAATTAATAAAAATGCAGATTGTTTCCACATGCCAGGACAATACTTAGAACCTACAAATATACTCAAAACCAACAACAGATGATTGCCCCATTTTTTAAGACAGACCCTCCTAATCACCTTATAATACACGAATTTGGATTGTTGCAAAAAAGCAAGAATCACAAGTAAAAAATAAATGGCAAATGGTACTTGATTTTAGAAAATTGCATGAAACACATTTGGTGATTCATACCCACTATCAAATATTACATGATATTTTAGACCACTTAGAATCCGCTCGTTATTTTTATGTTTCTGATTTAGCAACTGCTTTACGTCATATAAAAATAGATCCTAAAGATGCACACAAAACCGTATTCTCCACCACTTATGGACATTATGAGTTGGACAGAACACCTTTTGGTTTAAAAATTGCATCAGCAACTTTTCAGCGACTAATGGATTTAATATCACGACAAAAAGTCCTAACACTTGCGAAACAGTTGCTCTATCACAGTGAAAAAAAATCGCACCGATTTTTCGTTTTTGAAAGAGCAACAAATGTGCAGAAAATTACTGTTGACGCAGCCTATATTTTTAAAGTTAGCTTTCATATGTTCCTACAGTCGCGAAACTGCCCCGACAAAACGGGAAAAATGCAAGTGAATTACTTGGCTATTTTTGACTGGAGCTAAACTTTGGAAATGAAAAAATATTACAAACTGTCGTCACCAGAACTGTTAATGCAAGACAAAATTATCTCCGACTTCAATAAAGATATTGAGACAAATCAAGACTTAAAAGAAACCGTTCAGTATATTGATAAATCTCGAACTTTTATGAGCTATGCTAAAGTCTTTCGAGGAAATAGTGTACAGGAAAAAAGGTTGAAGGGTGTTCATCCCTGGCCGCTCCTGATCGCTCGAAGACTTGAAAAAGGCTCTGCTTCAGGGGTCTCCGCCAGCCACATGTGCAGTTTGATCAAGGATCGCCCGTCCTTCTTCCAGATTTACGATTTCTTTTTCTTGACGGGAAACTGAAAGAAAAGTCTTTTCTGAAGCAGACCCGTTTTTTCAAGTCTTCGTGGAGTCAGGGGAGGCCAGGCAATGGACATCCTTCAACCTTTTTGCCTGTAAACTATTCCCTCAAGAAATTTTAGCATACCTCATTTAGGTCCAAATTATGTGAACTCAATTTACATGTAAATATACCATTTTATCGACTTTTTATTGGTCTGAGCTTTATCAGTATACTGAACGCTTTCTTTTAAGTCTTGATTCGTCTCAATATCTACATTGAAGCCGGAGATAATTTTTTTTTACTATAACAATTCTGGTGACCACAATTTGTAATATTTTTTTGTTTTCAAAGTTTATCTCCATTCACAAATAGCCAATTAATTAATTTGCATTTTTGGCGTTTTCCGGGAAGTTTTACGACTTTAGGAACAGATGATGGCTAACTTTAAAAATATTGGCTGCGTCAACAGAAATTTTCTGCATATTTGTTGTTCTGCCAAAAACACAAAATGTTCACAGAGACACAAGAAACGTTATTTAACAGGTAGGAAGATTTCAAATCAGTTTTGTTGAATGCAAACTCAGCCCGATTTTTTCACCGAGATAGAGCTATTTTTTCCCAAATGTCAGAACTTTTTGTCCTGATATTAGTTCTAACGGAAGTTTAAAAATCGAAACGATATAAAATAATTTTTAGGTTTAGCAGTATATTATTGTAGATTCATAGAAAAGTTTGCTAAGAAAACAGACCCTATATACCAGCTCCTTAAAAAAGACACATCATTTAATTGGACCGAAAAGCAGCAATAAGCATTCAATATTTTAAAAGACAAATTCTGCAAGGAACCACTATTAATACGGCCCGATTTTTCAAAACCTTTTATTTTAACTAAATACGCACCAGGTTATACTATAGGTGGAATATTATCACAAGATAAAATCGGGTAAGACCAACCAATTGCGTATGTCTCATGATCAATAACCGATACTGAACGTAAATACGACACACATAAAAAAGAGACTTTAGCGATAGTCTATTCTGTGATATATTTTCGCCCTTAATTGTACGGACAAAAATTTATTCTCATTACAGGCCATCAATCCCATGTTTGATTCAAAAATTATAAAGATCCTTGTTCTCGAGCATGAAAATGGCGATTGAAGCTCGCCGAATATGACTATGCCGTAGTCTATAAAGCAGGTAAATCAAATTTAAATACAGATGCGCTTTCGCGGAGCCTTGTTCTGGGAAACGATGAAACCGTAGAAACTTATATATTTTTGGAAAATAACAAAACAATTGAGGAAGATAATCCTATAAATTTTATGAAATTCATGAACTTCGAATATCATAAAAATTCAGATTCCGAAGAGAATATTAAATTAATCAGCGAACCTTCGAAGGAAGAAATTCCGGAAATTCTTCATAGTTTAATAAGTAAGGAATCATTACATGAAATGAAAAATGAAATTTTTGATAGTCCAATACAGAAACTTCTCTACCTTTCAATTTTACGTTTAATTCTAAAAATGATAATACTCGTAAGAAACAAACCTCTCTATCAAACTTGGAACACTGTGTTTACAAGAGGACAAAGGCAAAAATACAAAGAGCAAGCACAGGTTAATCAAGCAATTGAAAATCAAGGTAAGTCACATAAAGGTGGTGAGGAAGAATACTTATCTGCATCGCCTGCTATGCAAAAAACGCAAAGTAGGTCCAGTAAGGCTGTGCTCACAAAACTAAGCAACCTGCACGTCTTGAAAGAGAGAGAGATAGACCAAGAAAAGAGGCAACTCCTGGTGAGTCTCTGAATTTAAAACAGAAAACGCAGACAAACTTTGAACCTGCAATTTCAATCTGATTCAGGTACAAAATATTCTAATT
This sequence comes from Belonocnema kinseyi, assembly GCF_010883055.1. Classification (NCBI taxonomy): domain Eukaryota; kingdom Metazoa; phylum Arthropoda; class Insecta; order Hymenoptera; family Cynipidae; genus Belonocnema; species Belonocnema kinseyi. The sequence continues at coordinate 133,359,023 of NC_046660.1, forward strand.
ATTCAGAAAATCAAATTATGAAAAAGAACAATTTAAAAAAATCAAAGTTAAAGCCTGCTGCACAAGAAGAAGAAGAAGAAGTAAATTAAGATCAAGATAATTTCTCAACTTTGAAAGTTAAGGTTCTACAAGACGAAAATTTTCAAAAATTTTCAGATAAAGAAAACTTTGTTGATGAAAATATCTAAGAACTGGCGTAAGCAGAAACTTGTATTCCAAATGCAAGAAACTCGAAAAATTCTAAACATTTTCAGGAGGTGAATAAAGATAATTTGGAAAATAATAAACCCCTCCAGAACCCTTCCTTTAAATACCCAATCAAACGGACAAACACATTCACAACAAAATGTCTTTGAATGTCGTTATCAATTAACGATGCGCAAAGATAATGACGCTTATTCTGTTGCAACTGACGGTTCATCACTGGAAAATGGATCAAGAGCTTTGTCAAAACGTGGTATTTAACCTAAGTTCGGCCAACTTGCAAAAGGACTTACTAAAGAAATAAGGAAAGGGCAGCAGTATCACTTATACCCTCCGATTGAAGCTGATTTGAAAAAGAATTGGTCAGACATTTTAAGCAGTATTAAACTTTCAATACTTTCTTTCCATTCAATATCAGCAAAATTGAACTCACGATTTATTAGTATCGTAAAAACTTCACAAGTTAATCGAATAGGCTGCAAAGAAATACGTTAAATTTTAACTTAAAATTTTCCGATTCTTCTACGAAAATTATAATATGTACGGGAATAGTTTAATATCCAGCTCTGTTCGACTCTGCTGGTTCGAATGACGACGAACAGCGAGAATCCAACGAAGATGTAACGTAGGAACTTCGCGTAAGCATTGCGCTGAGTTGAGGCGCCGGACAATATGTTTTGGGAATAATTAAACAATAATTATTTAAATATAAAATCTCGCGTGACCAGATCGTGCACCAGGTCATTTAGAAGGTCATCTATGAGAACTTTTTGGAAATTTAAATGTGGTACATAACCAAAATGACAACAAATGGTTTTTGGAAATTTAAATTTTTTTCATAACCAAAACAACTATAAATGGCGAGAAGACGGCCCGGGTGCGCAGGGTCGAGCACCAGGTAGTTTAACACGTATTCGACAAGAAATCTTTCAAAGTTCAAATTTTACCAACCCCCAAAATAACTATCATTGATGAGGCGATGAGCCGGATGCGCCGGATCGTGCACCAGATCCTTTGAAACGTCATCCACGAGAACTTTTTTGAAATTTGAAAGTAGTTGATAACCAAAACATTTTAAAATGTTTAGTCGATAACCCGGTTGCGCCAGATCGTGCACCAGGTCAGTTAGAAGGTCAACTATGAGAACTCTTTGGAAATGTAATTTTTTCTTATAACCAAAACAATTACAATGGTGCGCCAGATCGTGCACCAGGTCCTTTTAAACGTCATATATGAGAACTTTCTTTAAATTTAGATTTTGTCAATAAAAAAAATGATTAAAAATGGTGAGTCGACGACCCGGGTGCGCCAGATCGCGCACCAGGTAGTTTAGGAGGTCATATTCGAGAACTTTTTAGAAATGTAAATTTTTTTCATTACCAAAACAACTGCAGATGGTGAAACGTTGGCCCAGGTGCGCCGTATCGAGCACCAGGTCGTTTAGAATGTCTTCTACGAGAACTTTTTGGAAATTAAAATTTTCTCGATAACCAAAGCAACTACAAATGGTGAGTCGACGACCCGGATGCACCAGATCGCCACCAGATCATTCGGAAGGTCATCTGTGAGAACTTTTTGGAAATTTAAATTTTGCTTTTAACCAAAACAACTAAAAATGGTGAGTCGACAAGCCTTTACTTAACGAAATCAAGTTTCAGTTAAAAAAAAAATAAAATAAAAAAAGAGAAGAAAATTAAGATCGAGGATTGCATGATCATATACCAACTTACTTCTAAAACAAATTAAATCTTACATCCACAAAATACAAAAAAAAACCCAAAAAAAAAATATATATACATTTTTTTAAAAATTAGGAAAATTTTTGTTTACTGTAAACAAATATTTTATTACAAAAATAATAAATATATAAATAGTAATAGTAAATATATAAATAGTAATAAATACCGAAACTAGAAAAGAACTCGGCGTCAGTAACAAAAATTGACGCGCAAAATAACTCAAGCAAACCTAAGCTTTCCCGCTCCCAGTGGATACGTCCGCTACACGGTCAGGCCACGCGCAACCGCGAAGTAGTAAAAACCGAGACGCGTACTTAAGTAAACGTGACGGTTTTTAAACAGACGTAGGAACCTCTGAGCTACTCAGAAAAAATAGAAAGAGTATAAAAAATCGAATGAAATTACGATCTGGGAAAATAAAAATTATTCCAAAAATGGCTAATCCGGTCGAAAATTTAAGAGAAAATAGGGAGAGTAATATAACTCCAGAAATCATAATTGAAAAAATTAACGAAGAAGCAAATACGAGTTATGTAGAAAATACAAATATTGATATACCTTGAGAAGTCCTGAGCTTACTAAAGGCGTTGGTTTTAGTAAGAATACTCCCCCCGTAGAGTTCCTTGATAATAGATTTTATGCTTTCACGATGATTCGAGATTTCATCTAATGATTGAATTTAAAAATCATAAATATGAAGTGTTAGTTGACACCCGTGCAATACACTCATATATATAGCCGATAAATGTTTGGAAACAATAAAAGAGTTAGATTATGAAATTAAAAAACCGATAATTAATAAATTGAAGGTCGCGAATAGCCAAAAGATTAATATAGTAGGACAATCGTTGATTCAAATTAAAATTGGGCACGTAGAAAAATATTTCTTATTTAGATTGGTACCCGAATTAAATTCAATCAGCATAATAGAAACGGATATGATCGAAAAAATATTTTTGAAGATGGATTATGAGAAAAACATTTGGTGGTTACCAAAATTACCACATATTAAATATTTGATAGAAGAAACAGTAAATAAAATGCAGGAACCAGTAATTAGAGAAACAAAAGAGAATAAGAATAGGAAGAGCAAGGAAAACAGATTAAGATTTGGATCAAAGGTCAGCCTGCGTGGCGACATGCGAGAGAAAGAGATAGATTTGCTACAGTGCGAAATCTCTTCTCAAGGACCGTCTAGGGAAGAACGTGACAATCTAGGAACCGATTACGGATTGGTCGAAGCACGATTTGAGTCACATCCGGTCGGGCGCTGGTAGTGGGGATGTAGTAACGTAATACAGCTGTTGTGTCATTCACATAAAATGTTCACTGGACGTAGTCCTCGGATAGCTTATTCTTTGAATACTTCAAATTTTAGGATATTCAAACGGAGCTCGCGCTAAAGTGGTATGACGACTTCCGACCCAAAGGCTAGTGGTGCGGGAAAATTGTCACGTCCTTCCTTATACGGTCCTTATCTCTTCTCCTTTGTCGCCACATACCCCACACCGAGCCCTCCTTACAGGTGATGCACTAGACTCGATCCCGCCAGCACCTCATTCGGCACAGAGAGTACGGGGACATGCTGCCCCACACTCTAAACCCTACAAAGCGAGCGACGCAACACTGGCACGTGCTAGAGTGGGCGTACAAAGATTAGATAAGCGGGCTAATCAGAAGATATAGATAGAAAGGAAAACAAATAAGGATATAAACAAAATAAATACGAAATTACAGGTGAAAAATAAAGCTAGGAATTTAAATACAGAATTTAAAGGGCCATTAGAAAATTTAATTTTAAAAAAATTACGAATCAAGGAACAGAGTTCAAACCGACATATCTAACTAGGCATAAAATAGATGTGAAGGTCATGAACCTATTAGGCAAAAATACTATTATGTATCGCAAAAAATTAGGGAACTTATGTATGAGGAAGTGGACAGGCTTTTAGAGGAAAAAATTATAGAACCTTCTAGTAGTGATTGGTCAAATCCTATAGTAATGATTAAGAAACCTAATGAGAAATGCAGATTTTGTTTAAATTTTAGAAAAGTAAATCAAATTACAAAGAAACACTTATCCCAATTCCAATAATGTCTCAAATATTAAATACATTTGGATCAGCAAAGTACAGTCTTTCAAGTTAAAGCGTGGGTGGCTTTACTCGCAGTCGGTAAGGTGTATCGACATGATTTTGGTGTCAAAATATTAAGAAGAGCTCCCTCTTTCA
>NC_046660.1:133363296-133369931 GCF_010883055.1 Belonocnema kinseyi
GCAAACTGAATGTTAAATCAAAAAGCATGAAAGCGGGAGCTCTTCTTAATATTTTGACACCAAAATCATGTCGATACACCTTACCGACTGCGAGTAAAGCCAACCACGCTTTAACTTGACAGATTGTACATGTCTAAAATCGATCTTCGTTCAGCATAACATCAGATACCACTGGACGAAGAATCGAAATCAATTACAGCTTTTATAGTCTTAGGCAAAGGAATGTGTCAGTTTAAGAGGATGCCATTTGGCATCCATTCAACATTCCTTGTCAGTCTTCGATCGACTCTGCCACAACAACCTTATCATCTGCGAAAGACAATCCATGTACCCTTACTGTTTCGAGATCCACACCTGCTTCATCGAAAAGAGCCATTCTTAAACACTTGTCTATGAATAATATAAATAACCATGAAGGCATAACGCATCCTTCTCTAACTCCTTGAATAATATCGAAACAATCACTCTATTTCCCATTTACCCTTACGCTCGCTTTGCTACTGGTATATATTATTTTTATGGCTTTTGGTAACCATCAATTGACTCCATACTCTTTCAGGACTTCCAAAAGCTTACGTCTATCTACGTTGTCAAAAGCTTTTCCTAGGCAAAAAAATTTATAAAACCACTTTGCACTTTACAAATCTTTTCTTCTGTTTCTTCATTCCCCTACGAATAAATATTTTTGAGTATATTATACTCACAGTACTCAATACGATAAATCCTCTGTGATTATTGCAGTCGCTTGTATCCTCCTTTCTTTTGTATATTGGTACGATAATCGCTTTTTTCCAATCGTCTGGGACGTCTCCTATCTCGAAACGTAAATTTATCAATTCGCATAGTGTATGTGATATGTGCTGGCGAACGTGTTTAAGCATTTCAGCGTTAATGCTCTCTACCCCGGCAGTCTTACCGTTTTTGAAGTTCTTAATTATATTCTAACCTCAGGAACACAGACTTTCTCAATTGATTTTTCTAACGAATCGTGTTATACATCGCAGATATGGCGTTCTATAGCTACGTCTCTGACCTTTATTTCCCTGCATTTTATTATAAAGCAGTTTCTTGCTTCCTTTAAAGTCGTTTTTTATTTTCTTCTGTTCTTCTGCTCTTATTTTATCTTCTCTTTCCTTAATTAATCGTTTGAGTATTGTCTTTTTGTGTCTGTAATCATTTATACGCCTATTTCTTTCCTCATCGTTCAGCCCTGCGATGTTCAAAGTTTTCCTGAAAAAATAAATAAACTGTCTAAATAATTCAATTTTTCAAAACTAATCTCATTTCAAGAAATAAGGTGTTTGGCAAACTGAAATAATTGTTCACGAAATAAAAGGGGTTGAAAAATAAAATTGCTTAAGAAATAAAAATTTCAGAAAAAAATAACTAGAGTCGAAAATATAATTTAAACAAACAATAAAATTTCAAAAACTAGTCGTGATTGAATTTGGTTAAACAATTAAAAATCACAGTTTCGACTAGACGACCATCGAGTTCGGACGTGTTTACGAGAAAGCCCAGTGTTTTTGTTATTGTTAGTGTTTACATTCGCGCGCGTGTTCCGCTCTCAACTAGTGTACAGTTAGGCTACTACATAACGTATTAGTGCTGTGGAAATGCACATCCTTGTACATCAACCAAAATCCCGATGAACCCCAACAGTCGTGAACCCCATAGTTTAAAAAATTTATCAGTCATGAATGACAAGAGCTCGAACAACCTTACAATAAACAGCTATGTTGACGCTGCGGAACCTGATTCATTCCCTAAGAAAGAGCAAGCTACTGTCATTTCCTCAATTCAAGGATTCTCTATAGATGAATATGCGAATGCTATGGGACGGCTCGTCAATCCCAACAGCATCAGATTTGCTTCTCGGATCTCCAATGGAAGGGTATCTATGTTCTTACATAGTGAACAAACTGCCTATGCTCTCGCAGAAAAGGATACAACTATAAACATAGGTGAACACATTCTGAAAATACGACCTTAAATAACTCGAAATAAACGTCTAATTTTGTATAACGTATGCCCTGTTATTCCACACTCTGTACTCAAGACATCACTGGAAGATATTGGAATAGTGACAACTTCTACAGTAACCTTTCTAAGAGCTGGTTTGCCCGGCCCAGGTTTTTCCTACGTCTTAAGTTTTAGAAGACAGATATGTATTCACCCTGCCAGTGTCTAAAATATACCAGAACCTTAGAAGTAACTTACGATGAGACTTCATATTGGATCTACCTATCCACTGATACTGCGACGTGCTTTTCATGCAAACAATCATGACACATTGCAATGAACTGCAAAACCGTCCCTTCAGTGCCACAAGATAACATTAACTAGTATAATAAAACTTCAGCTACAGATATCTCTGGCCAACTCAAAGATTACTCGTCAAACCTCGAACCATGCAAGTTTCCTCTACTCCCACCCCTAGGCCCTGAAGTCATGGAAGGCGTGGACTCCTTAAATACAGGACTAAAACGTCCCCATTTAACTAGCTCTTTATAAAAAAAATTCGGAAATTTCACCGAACCTAGAGCAAAATCTCGAAAATAAGAACCCCATAAATATCGAAGAACCGTTCAAAAAGTTAAGTCAAAAAAGAAAAAGAGAATAAATGGTTCTTCTACAAATACGAAAAGTAAAACGAATAATGAACTTCTAGGTGCAATAAAATCAATTATTCAAGATTCACCAGATAAATACACTCATAATTACTTACAATTTAAAAGTTTGTTCGGCAAGGCAGGAGGAACATCAAATACAGCTTCTATTGCCAAAGAATATACTCACAACATCCGAGTTTTGATAACGATGATAAAATAATGGTATCTGAGTTTAACAAAGCGCGCAGAAAAAACAAGATGCACAAAAATCGTTAACAAACTTTAAAAATTTTTGATGGGGATAAAAACATCAGCTCTGATGAAGAGTCTCTGTCAATTTCGAAAGATAACGAAAACAATGACACTTAATTTCTATGAATAGCTTTGAGGATTATTCAGTAAAACCTAAATGGGTTCTACCCTCGACTCGAGTTTCTCAAATTACTTATTAGAGATTAATTTCCATCTATTATGTGTTTCCAGGAAACAAATTTCAAGGATTTATTTTGCGCACCAATTAGAAATTTTACATCCGTTTTTTAAAAACCGCTCGAATAAAAATTTTTCCAATGGAGGTGTAGCAATTTACATTAAACATGATATATATTACGAAGAAGCTCAATAGCAATCTTGAAGCGATCGCGTTGTCTATCCTTACCCCATCTAAAATAGGCATTTAAAATGTATACATTCCAAATCGATACGAATGAAGTCTTCTTAAGCACAAACAACTTACTGATCAACTTTCCAAACCATTTATTCTACTGGGTGATTTTAACAGCCATAATTCTCTCTGGGGCTCAAAACATACTAACGTCAGAGGCAGGTTAATTGAACAGTTTTTGAATGAAGCTGAGGTTGTCCTTCTGAAAAAAATCAACATACACGTTTTAATATCTCAAATGCTACATTCAGTTCGATTGATTTATCAATATGCAGTGCAATTATAGCTCACAATATAAATTGGCAAGCCTGCGAGGATCTTTATAACAACGACCACTTTCGATTAAAAATAGAAATACAAAATCCTCACCCACCCCTATATAATTATACACCTAGATGGAAATTTATATCAGCCGATTGGGGGAGATTCCAGACAGAGTTGAATGCAAAAATAGCCAGCTTAAAACCACCTTCAGAAGTCAATAAACACGAAATTGATGATATCGTTAATGCCTTAGTCAATGCCCATTACAGAGACAACTGATGAACCTATACCTAAAACATCCCTTCAATCATTCAAACACAAAGTACCTTGGTGGAATCCAGAAGTAAAGGAAGCACTTAAGAAAAAAAGCAAGCTTATAATGTATATAAAAAGCATAAGCCACTCGAATACAAAATTGAATTTAAGAAACTTCGAGTCTGCTCACAAAGGATAAATAAGCCAATTTTATAGAAGTTTTTGGATCGACTATACTTCTTCTCTTTAATACAATACTCCAATCTCATAGGTATGGATAAAGATCAACATAATCGAGGAAAAGTCATCCACTTTTTGCACCACTACCTTAATAAAATCTAATGGTAATACTCAACAGATTCCAAAGAACTTCCTGACGAGCTAGCGAATAACTATTCCTCAAATTGTAGTAATACAAACTACGACACAAATTTCCTTGCCTTCAAGATCGCATCCACACTCAATCAGTGAAAAAATACTAGCCCTGGATCCAACAAGATGCCGAATGTACTTCTCAAGAACCTTTTATCCAAAGCACTAGATTATCTTCTCACTCTGTTCAACTGTATATGGATCTACAAAGTTTTTCCCAATAAATGGAGAGAATCCTGGATTGTTCCAATTCTTAAACCAGATAAGGATAAACTCAAAGCTAGCAGTTATCGACCCATGGCGTTAACATGTAATATGTGTAAATTCATGGAAAAAATAAAAAATAAAAGACTGAGATGGTTTTTGGAGAAATAAAAATTCTTCAATGTGGATCAGATTGCTTTCCGACAACATCGATCTACCCTTGATCCCCTTGTACAACTTGAAACGAACATACGTGAAGCATTCATCAGTGATCAACATCTCTTAGCTCTTTCCATAGATATTGAAAAATGCTACGAAATGGTCTGGAAACGTCGCATCGTAAAAATCTTACTTGACAAGGGTGTAAATGGCTCAATAATAAATTTTATCAATATTTTCCATCTTAAAAGACTCATACAAGTCAGAGTAAATTGCTACCTTTCAAAAGAAACTGAACTCGAAAATGAAGTTCCCCAGGGATCTGTTTTGAGTGTTACGCTATTTCGAATTACATTTAATGACGTAACGCTCTATATTCCTCGACCTGTCTAAAACATTCTTTTCAGACGATATGACAAACTGTTTAATCAAAATCCGAGATTGTTTTTGGATGGTTAAGCTTTGGATGTTGTTAAAGCATTCAGGATTCCTGGGCTTATCTTTGATAACAAACTTATATGGCGCCCCCACATAAATATCTGAAGCATGCTTGTGAACGCAGACTCAATATCATAAAAACCCTTGTAAAAAGGAATTGTGGAGCAGATCGAAAAGTTCTAACAAAAACCTACAAGGCTGTCGTCAGATCTAAACTGGATTATAAATCCTCAATATATAATTCTGCTAAATCTAGTCATCTAGAAAAGATTTCTCCCATACATAATATAGGCCTGAAAATTGCTTTGGGAGCATTTTTTCCAGCCCAACAAGTAGCATTCTCACAGAAACTCAAATCCACCATTAGCTATCAGAAGAAAGCAGCTGAGCTTGACTTACGCTATTGCAATATCCTCCACGCTAAGTAATCCTGCATATGAGAATGTATTTTTGGGGAAATACCACGACGAATACAAGAAACATCATAACTCATATGTACCTCTCTACGTCAGAATGAAAACTTATCTACAAGAGCTAAGCATCGAAATGGCAACAATTGCTCCCAGAATATTGTACAATATTCCCTGCTGGGAATTCGCAGTTCCTACTGCAATCACTGAATTGAGGGAACTACCCAGAAATCAAACCGATCCGATTGAATGCCAAGCTGCGCTCACAGAAATACTGGCCAGGCTCCCAAATAACATCCCTATCTATGCTGAGGGATCAAAAACAAACAACGGATGTGGATGCGCCATGTTTACACCTAGAAATCAATTTCAGTCTAAATTACCGGACTGCTTTAGTATTTTTAGATGCGACACTTGCGCTACTTTGCAAGCTATGGAATATATAGAAATTTTAAATAACCCCTGCTTTGCTATTCTTACGGATTCCCTATCGGCAATTGAGGCTATCAACAACACCAATAGATTTGATCACATAGTACAATAAATTCAAGAATCATATTGGACTCAAAGAAAACGAGGAAAGATAGTAATCTTAATCTGGATACCATCTCATCTGGAAGTCGAAGGAAATGAGATAGCAGACGCTCCAGCCAAATCAGCATGTACCTGCATGCTCGTTCCTGAATACTGTAAAGACTTAAAGAACTATGTATGTCAAGCTGTTAAAAATTTCTGGAAAGATAAATGGAAATCCTCTAACAACAACCAATTGGCACCAGGTTAAAGATAATTTTTTCCAAAAAAATCAAAACATCTTAGAGAAACGTAGAGACCAAGTGACGTTATCTAGAATGATAATTGGACCCTCTAACTTAACTCATTCCCACTTAATCGCCAAAACTGGACCAGAACAATGTGATCTTTGTGAAGTTCCTGTCTCCATACGTCATATATTGGTTGACTGCAACAAATACAACGATAAATAGATTCAGCAAAATATCGGGACTGACTTTAAGAAAATGCTAACCGACCCAATTACATTCAGTAATGTACTAAACTATCTTCAAGCTATCAATATCCGGCATCTCACCTAGAGAAAAAGATAGAAAGGTGGAGGTCTGGGTTTCAGTACCTGAGTCCAAAGTGAGTGGCTTACTGCTCCGCCCACTAACCAGTTATTCCCTGAGAATAACAAATATTTTAAGAATTAAAAAATTTACGCTTGCAGTAAAATTTCAGTCGTAACCACATCCCACT
>NC_046660.1:133370031-133382254 GCF_010883055.1 Belonocnema kinseyi
ATGGGAAATTCCGCACAATATTTTCCACCAACGGTTGGATATTTCCTCAGGAAAAATATGTTTAAAAAAAGTAAATATCATTCCTGAAGTAAATTTCAACAAGGAATTCAATCATTACCTTCATTTTGACCTTAAAGTTGACCTTCATGGCTTTTTGAAGGTCAACTTTGTTTTTTTAATGGAAACCCCCTTTTTGACATCTGCAATCGAGAGAGCGGAAAATTTTACGTTCACGTACGTACCCAAGTCATAGGTCAATTGTAACGGTCAATGTCAGTTAGAGGTTATTTGAAATTAACAAAGTTTTCCAAGAGGTTAGTGTAATTCCTTAAGTGAATTTCAACGAGAAATTCATTGGGGAGTTCTGTATTGATCTTGTTACAGCGTTTTAAATATTGTAAAATCATAAGAAAATTTTTCATTAAAAGTTCCAGGTGTTCTGGTGAGAGTTCTGTTCCTCCCCGAAGAGTTATACAGTCCTATACCGTTTTTATACCTAATTCAATACCTAAGGCGATACTATAAGTCCTATACCGTTTTTCCATACGAATATTACGAAATGAAACTAAATTTACGTATTACGAGTACATACTTACTATCTTTCGCTAAAAGATTATTATAGCACAAGCTAAACTTTTGGAACGTTATTTGTTAAAAACACACACCTTAGTTTACGTCGAGCTAGTGATAAGCGTGAGGTTGCTCCTGATACAGTGCGAAATATTTTAAAAAGCATTAATTTCCAAACTTACACAGTTAATCTGGTAGAAGTGTTCAATGAAGGCGATCCTGATCATCGGATTGAATTTTGCGAAATTATGATGGACAGAATTGATAGAGATTCTCTTATCATGTACAATACAGTATTTTCAGATAAATCTACTTTCACTTTAAAAGGTGAAGTTAACAGGCAAAATTGTAGATATTGGTCCGACACAAATCCCGATTGGATGTTGGAGTCACACACAATGTGTGCTCATTACGTTAGGGAAGTTCGAGCATATTTGGATACTCAGTTCCCTCAAAGGTGGATTGGAAGAAGGGGTGCAATCGAGTGGCCTGATAGATCTCCTGATCTGACGCCTCTCGACTATTTTCTTTGGGGTTATTTAAAGAGCAAAGTATACTCAACGCAACCGCAAAGCTTAGACGAATTGCAGAATCGGATTCTGCAACAGGCTACTTCAATTGATAGAAGCTCAAGGCATTCAGTTCAAACATTTTCATTGAAGCGTGAAAGGCAAGGGGACTCATGCTAATCAAGCACCACAAAGGGAACAGAATTTACTACGTCCACGTTGTTGTTCCTGGGTAATGCTAAACGTAAACGTAAACTGTTGTAAAAAACCTTGAAAAAACCTTGAAGATCATCACCAAGATCAATACAGAGCTCACCAATGAATTTCTCGTTGAAATTTACTTCAGGAATTGCACTAAACTCTGGGAAAACTTTGTTAATTTCAAATAACCTCTAACTGACCTTGTACGTTACAATTGACCTATGACTTGGGTATGTACCTGAACGTAGAATTTTCCGCTCTATCAGTTGCAGATGTACAAAAGGGGGTTTTTATTCAAAAAAACAAAGTTGACCTTCAAAAAGCCATGAAGGTCAACTTCAAGGTTAAAATAAAGGTCACCATTGAATTCCTCGTTGAAATTTACTTAAGGAGTGATCTTCACTTTTGTAAAAGATATTTTACCTGAGGAAATATCCTACCGTCCCGGGACTTTTTAGACACTCTGTATATTCGAATTTGATTAAAAATATCAATTATTGTGCAATATACACACAGCGGACTATTTGACTGATATTCAACTCGTCTATATAACTGTTTTGCTTTAAACGAAATTATTACTCCATTTTCATGAAATGTCACTTCGTAATGGCGACCTACGAAAGAATAATGTGATGGCCCACCAATGCTTATTGTCGATATAACATTCTTATAAGGCCAACATGGAAGCCAATATATCTTTTTAACTTATTATTCTTTAGATATTTTAACTTGAACTAATTTGACAATTATATCATAAGTAAACAGTTTTTATTGGATTGACTTGACATGGTTCACTCCATAAAGTTAACAAGGACTATCTCCATCGAATTATTACATGGTAAAGAATACATTAAAAAGGGAAAAAAGTTGTTTTAGTACAATGTGATTAACGATCCCTTCATTTACTGTGTTTAGGCTATGTGCATTGTTGTATTTCACTGAAGAGGCCCTCCGTCGAAGGGCTAAATGTCTATTTATAAAGAGATTTTTTGGACCAGCATACCGAAAATTTAAGATCTATTATTTGAATTCTTTACCTGGTCGACACTCACTAGCATCAACTAATACAGTTCCCATTGCCGATAATCTTAAGCTTCATACGCTGAGATCATTGGTTTGAGGACTCGATGGACTCGCTCCACACACTATCCACTTGGTAAAAGGTCTTCGAATACCACTAGATTTTCCCATCCTAAAGCTGTCTTTGGCCACGGGCCCATGACGTCGGGGCCACTATCGTCCAAGGCTGTTGAATCATCCTACGGGATATTAAACCCGCTGCAGGCCTTTGATTAGCCCTGTTTCGCTGACATGTATCGCACGCTCTCACCCACAAAGAAATGTCCCGATACATGCCTGGCCCATGGAATTTTCTAGGGCTCTCTTCCACCTCGCGCAATCGCTTACGATACCTTTCGTCCTCCACCGGCTCCATAGCAGCTATGGAAATTGCTACTTCCTCCTCATACATCCGAGAAAGGGCGTCATGCACGTGGTGCAAAGCTCCTTTCCGGTGTACGACCTCAAAATCATATTCGAGGAGTTGAAGTGTCCATCGCGCCCATCGGCCTGTTGGATTGTGAAGGTTGTATCACCATCGCAATGAACTGTGGTCGCTGATCACTATGAAGTGGAAACCCCGTCAGATAGTGCCGGAATTTCCTAATCCACTAGATCACGGCTAAACACTCCTTTTCCGTGACTGAATACTTCCTTTCGGGTGGCTGACATCGTCCTACTTGCGGAGGCTACTACCCTCTCAACGCCATCTTGCATCTGCGTCAAGACTGCTCCCAAAACAAAATCGCTCGCGTCGATCTAGAGCACAAATGGGACTTCGAAATCCAGATAAGCTAAAATCGGTGCCGAACAAGTGCCCATTTTCATGGGACGTTCGTTCTAAGCAGTTTGTTCAGTGGTTCCGCGTCAGTCGCAAAGTCAGGTATAAAACGACGGTACCACGATGCCATGCCCAAGAACCATTTCAGTTGCTTAGTTGTTCTTGGGGCTGGATACGAGAAAAGGAGCTCGACTTTGTCCACATCAAATTGCAAACCCTTCTGATTAACAAGAAATCCAAGATAACGCACTATCAGTCTCGCGAATGTAAGCAGTCTATGACTCGAGCTACTTATTCTTGATGACCCTTAAACGTCTCATTTACGATGACTATATCATCGAGGTACGCATAGACGATGAGTTTAATGCCTGGCCCTATGAGAGAGTCTACCAGTCATGGGAATGTCGCAGGGGCTTCTGACAGTCCAAAAGACATTTTTTCTCCATCTCGGGTAAGGGGTACGCATTTTTTTTGGCGACCTTGTGGAGTCTACGGTACTCTACGCAAAACCTATATGGCCCGTCTGCCTTTCGTGCCATTACTACGAATCTTGACCAACCGCTCTTTGATGGATCAAGAATGCCTTTGGCTAAAATTCGGGTCACCTCTTGCTTATTTTTCAACACTTTCGGGGACACTCGATAATATCGCTGTTTCATCGGTGGATGTCCCCCGACGTCTATGCTATGCGTCATTCGGTCGGTGGCCGGAAATACCTTAGAAGGGGGCCTAAAAGTCCTGGCAACTAACGTGTGCAGTTTCTGTCGCTTCTTAGATGTAATTTCTCTGAGACCGCAACACTGGTCTAATGTTTCCGGATTTTCACCCCTCCACTCCACTTCCAACTCGGTACCTTCCTCGGTACCTTCCTCGGACTAGCAAGGTAAGCCCTAATCCGCCCTAGAAGGCTCCTTAACTTCCAATCTCAGCGGTAACGAAGGGCCTTCATCTGACGATGCTGCCGAGGACGCATTCGATTTTAGCTGGGCCAGCATCACCTGATTCTCTTGCCAGGGGTTCGGTTTCTCTCTAATTCTCGTTCTTGTATTAAGAACGATGGTATCTTTAATTTCTACCGTGCGCGTTACCAGGGTCTGGTTTTCCGAAGTCGACGGAGATTCTACGGGAGTGGACTTCGTATTTTATGCTATCCCCACTACCGGCGGCTCCACTAACTCAAGCTTTTTCACTCCCGGTAGGCATCAATCGTCCTGAGGGGTCAATTCGGGACTGGAGGGAGAAGGGTTGACCCTTACGCCTTCTCCCTTTTGCGGTTTCCCGAACAGTTCTCTGATAGAACGTATTCCTTCCTGGTCACTTCCTCTTTGCCATGACCTGAGAATCATTCCACTGTTTTTTCGAGGTGGATGACTCTGAGCTCCCTTTTTGAGGTAGAGCCGACTTCCCCTCAGACGACTTTGTTGAAATTCTTCGGTTTCGAGGACACCTATTGTTACGTCTGTTGGACTCTTCGGACCTAGGCTTACCCGTGGGTTTTTCTTTACTCGAGTTCCCACCTAATCCACGCTTTTCGCTATTAATGGCTGCGACGTGAGTTTTAATCAGGTCGGCTAACTCTGACGAGCTCTGTGAGACTTCACTATCAGCTGAAGTCAAGTCGATAGCGACGTCAAAACTGCTCTTTTTAGCCGATGGCCCCTTCCCTTTGTACGCACATTCAGACAATAAGGGACTTTTGTGGGGCGGTGGAGCCAGATCCTCGCCTAAAGTGGGCGTCAAGTCTCTTGGTTTACCGAGGGGTCACACGGGGCCTCGCCTTTACCCTGAGCATATCCGTGACTCGTTGTCTTTCACAGCTCTTTCATCCTACTCGTGGGAGTACCTGTTCTGAACCTTCCAGCTGAAATAAATTTCGCGCTTTGATATGGTCTTGGGGACTCACGCTAAGTTCGGGTTCGTCTGTGGAAAGAGGCTTGACGCTGAGTAGTGGTCAACGGTCCGGACCATTCAATGCCCTTGACTTTCCAATGTCGTCTGCTCGTGGTACTCATATGGAGCAAATTTCTGTGTACCAGACTCCTGATAATTATGTGGGTATCAGGAACCCTCTGTTTCTGTGCACCAGCCCCAGTTTTCGGTCTCGCGGTGTTGTGCCATTATATTGAGTGGGGCTTGCTGGCTCCAACTGTACCAGTAGCTCTGCAGGCGCGTGTCCTTAATAACCGCGGTGGTCATAACGCTACGACTCAGCGGTATCGACGCTTGGTTTTCCCGGTTTCGTGTCGGTAAGTCCTGAGCCCTACTGTGGCCCTTAGACCTATTAATGGCTCATTGTTCTTTCCGCGGTATCGCGCTGTATCCGGCAACAATGCAGCCTAATTGTGGAAGCGTGTCTTGGCGCTCGTCCGTCCAACTGGCCCTAGTCTTAATTCCGCGAGGCCTAGTGTCAACATTCGCGAATAGTGGGTCTCCTACAACGTTAGCTCCTATGCCTTCACTCACCGGTGCCGTTATTCTAGTGGATGGTATCATAGCTTCTTCACTCCCACTTCACATGTCTCTGCTGTAAACGGGGGATTACGTTGGTGATAAAGCACCCCTTGAAGCCCCCCCCCCCTCATCCCTGGTCTTAGTGTAAATCTTCAGTTAATCAAAAAAAGAACGATTTCTAAAAAACCTATCGTATCAGCTTCCTAAAACTCCACTAGTCTCATGCGAATAAAAAAATCAAATTGCAATAACCTAAAAATAAAAAATAAAACATACAAGAAAACAGGAAACTTCTTCTTAGAATTCGGGAGCATTCTCAGTCAAAATTCCGAAAAGATCTCAAAAATGTTTAATTCTTAAGATTGTCGAAATTCTAAAAAATATTCTTTAATTCTTAACATTGTCGGAATTCTTAAAAATAATTTTTAAATTCTGAGTATTACCGAAATTTTCCAAAATAATTTTTAAAATCTTAATATTACCGGAATTTTCAAAAATAATTTTTAAATTCTTGATATTACCGGGAAATTGCTCAACAACCTACTTAAATTCTTTTTATTTTATTTTCTACAATTTTCCAGGAATATTACTTATTGTTTAAAGTTGTGATGTTTCGTCTTCATGACATCTTCTATGATTGAAAATGATTCAATTTATCGAAATCGTCTGATCTTTTCGGATCAGTAAAGTGATTAACTTAATAAAGATAAAATTAAATATTTATGAACATGAAAATTAAACAAATAGTCATTCGAACTGGATTAAACATCGTGCTAAAACATTCAAAAGTGTAAAATTAATACAGAAAAGAACAAAGTGAACAAAGAACAAAGTCCGATACTGTACTCTTTCATGATGTCATTCTTCACTGGATCTTTCTTTCATTATTCTTCACCAGAAGAAATAAATAACAAGTTTGCCAGCTCATATTTTGATGATTGTCAACACATTTAATTTGAGACTTCATCGATTTCTAACCTTTTCCAGTGGTGAAATGACAACTTTAATTTACCCATGATGAGAGAGGCTCGTTCTGACAAACAAAATAATAATTCAGACCGTAGTATGTCAGTGCTGATTTATTGACATTTTAATAATAACTATGCTCTCGCACACTCAAATTTGCTCGCCTGGTCAGAGCACTTTAAAACTGAAGTAAATTAGTTCCTGATTTTGAAAATTAAGAATTTCCCATTTTAGCTAAGTTATCAACAACTGTCGATTTAATTTTCTTTTTTTTTTTTGTTAAAATGGATCCATTATTCTCTAAGTTATCAGAGATTTCTCAGGCGATTCTACGCACTGAAACCAATTTTAAGAAGATTGGAAAAGCCAATCTAACAGTGGCTACTGTCAAAGCCCGGATAGAAATTCTTGACAAACGCTGGAAGAGATGTGAAACTCTGCATCTGGAAGTTAAAGTTGGAACTACGTCGCCTGAGCGTGAGAAATTGGAATATTTCACGAAGTCTAAATATCTCGCTATAGAAGATGCCTATCTCAATGCGCGAGATTGTTAATATAATCAATTGGTCTTACTTACTCCTGAAACTTAAGCTAATGAAAGTTTAAATCAGTCTCAAATTATTCGTCATGATTCCTTGCTTGTTAAACTTCCTCAAATCACTTCACTGGAGTTTTCAAAGATTCACAGTTTTTCTGAACCAAGAATATGAATGTTGTTTTATTACCGAGAGAGCAATGCAAATATTAAGTGCACGCTACAAAAAGGTTAAAGCAGTAGTATTATTACACCTTACATCATATTCTCCTCCTGTAAGATCTAACGTGGGGAATGAAGATCATATAAAGATTTACGGTTAGCAGATCCAAATCCCTTTAGCTCCCATCAAGTTGATTTGATTTTAGGGGCCGATAAATATGGATCATGACACAAATCAATTAGAAATTAACATTCCAGTTACAGCACGTCAGGCTATGTCAGCAGAAGTCTTGCATGAAGACTTAACCAGGTTCTGGGAGTTGGAGGAAGTTCCCTTTAAAAATACTTCGACAGATGACGAAATGTTTTGTGATGACCATTTCGCCACGAATTACCAACGAACAAAAGACGGAAGTGGATAGTTTTCCATAAACTTTGTATTTGCCTCATCAACCTATCTTATGAGAAAGTAGTTCCACTGCTAAGTTGAGGGTTGTTTTCAACGCTTCCAGTTTCACTTCCAATAATTCTTCCTTGAATTCTCATCTTCACATCGATCCCAAGATTCTGAATGATTTAGTTTCAATCATTATGAATTGGAGATCACATCGCTTTGTTTTCATAGCTGACATTGAAAATATGTTTAGAAAAATTCTAGTTGGCCCTCGGGATGGCGACTATCAAAGAATTGTCTGGATTTCTCCTGATAAAAGGCTCATCGCTTAGAGACTTTTAACTGTTACGTACGGTACTGGCTGTGCTCCTTATTTGGCTAACAAAGTGGTTAAGCAGTTATCTCATGATGAAGGAAATAAATTTCGTTTAGCCCAAAATATATTAGAAAATGATATTTACGTCGATGATGTTTTGTTTGGTGCGAATAGTCAGATTGAGGTTAAACACGCGCGAGCTCAAGTAACACTGTTATTAGAAACTGGTGGTTTCCATTTGCGAAAATGGGCTGCAAATGAACCCGAACTATTGGAAGATTGTACTTCGGGAGACCACGAACGTGCTATTGAATTTCCTTTAGCGGAGGATGCTCAGCTAAAGGTTCTAGGTTTATTGTGGTTTACTGAGTCTGATTCATTCCTTTTTAAAGTGACTTCTTCTTCAGTCGAAAATCCAACAAAACGGATTGTTCTTTCATTAATAGCTAATTTATATGATCCTATGGGTTGGATAACTCCAGTCATGATAGTGGCAAAAATTTTAATGCAGAAACTTTGGCTGCGTAAACTCGACTAGGACAACAGCGTACCTGATGACCTTGAAATTCAATGGTTACATTATCATGGTTCTCTAGAAAACTTAAAAGCACTTAAAGTTCCCAGATGGACACAACAACTTCAGACAAACTGTGAATTCGAACTTCATGGCTTTTCAGCCGCTTCGTCTGAAGCTTATTCAGATTCCGTTTGCATTAGAATTCTTAGTGAAGATTTAAAGGAGGCATTGAATAAGATACCTGTTTACTGCCACACTGACTTCGTAACAGTTTTGGCTTGGCTAGGAAAACATCCTTCCAGGTAACCTGTGTTTGTCGCCAATAGAGTTTTCCTAATGCATGGGCTGGTACTTCGCGCGAAATGGCGATACATTTCTACTAAAGATAATCCGGCCGACTGCGCTACTTGGAGACTGACGCCCAGAAAATTGACGAGACATTCCTAATGATGGCAACGTCCACCTTGGTCCACCTTGGCGGCACTTGCGTTGTTGACAAATACTCGATTAAGCACTTATTGTTTTCTTTTTCTGTTCATGAGATTTTTCCCTATTGAAACTGACAGACAGTTCCTACGTTTCGTTGTTATATCGGACTGTGGGGTCTCAGGATTCCGGCATCTCGGTTGGTCTTCACCGTTGGTTTGTCGTCCTGGTCCTCTTCTGCTACCACTCCCGTCGACCCTGACCCTTCACACACAGGGTTTATTACGATTTTATGTTTTCATTTAATTTCTTGCCGGGTTCGTCTCTTTACATTCTTTTCGATTGATCGATACTCTTCTGTTGTTTTCGAAATGACTAGCCTTCGTACAGCTTAATTTTCGGCGTGGTTTCATTAATATCAACGCTCAACTCAGTCTTGTGTAATTTATGTCAACTTAATCAAATAAACTAACACCTACTTAGCCTATCGTCGTATTAGTTGGAATCGGCTTCAGAATCTTGAGTTTGACAGATGCGTATGTGACTTTTGCCGCAACTGGTTCTGGCTTAGGCGAGACCCCGTGAAATTTTCTTCCTATTTTCGACTTAATCTCAGAAATTTCATTACAGTAGATTTAATATTTTCGTTTGTACACTCTTGGTTGCCCGGCTAGGGGAAAATCAAAATTTAGTTCCCCCCCCCCCAATTCAAATTTCTTAAATTTTCCTTTTGCATGCGTCAAAAGTGGCCTGGCTAGGGGACCTAGCAACATTGTTGCATAAAAACACCTGCAAACATAATTTTCAGTGTTAAAACTTAAAAAAGTAACGTTTTTTATTTAGGAAGTTTCTGTACACTATCTATACCGGCAAAAAGCATACGAAAGGGACTTTCACGCATTTTAGAATAAGGCCATGTAATTGAGGAGTTATTTTGATAGTTTTTGGCTTTTGATGCGTTTAGCGAAACGTTCTACATATCTGTAAGTCACATTTTATCGTCGATTTTCGACTCAAAAATTACTATTGACGTCTCTTGGGGGCGGGAAGGCAACCCTGTAACTGCGCAAAGAAATAATGTAAGGTCGCACCCCTACCGCTTTTCCAACGCCTTGTGGTGACAGGTAGGCACCCCTGGAACTGGTCAAAGCAATAATTTAAGATCGCACCCCTACTCCTTATCCAACGCCACGTGGGGTGGGAAGGCACCCCTGTGACTGGTCACAGAAATAATCTAAGGTAGCATCCCTACACCTTTTCCAACCCAATGTGCGGGCGGGGAGGCATCACTGTAACTGGTCACAGAAATAATGTAAGGTCGCACCTCTATCCCTTTTTAACGCAATCTAGGACGGGAAGGCACCCTTATGACTAGCCAAAGAAATAATTGAAGGTAGCATCCCTACCCCTTTTCCAACCCCATGTGCGGGCGGGGAGGCATCACTGTAACTGGTCACAGAAATAATGTAAGGTCGCACCCCTATCCCTTTTTAACGCAATCTAGGACGGGAAGGCACCCTTATGACTAGCCAAAGAAATAATTGAAGGTAGCATCCCTACCCCTTTTCCAACCCCATGTGCGGGCGGGGAGGCATCACTGTAACTGGTCACAGAAATAATGTAAGATCACACCCCTATCCCTTTTCTAACGCCATCCGTAAGTTTCGAAAGGCACCCTAATGACTGTTTAAAGAAATAATTTAAGGTCACATGTAGACTCCACCTTTAAGGAATTTGTGGAATTCATGGAATTTAAATTCTTATAACTTTTATGCAACATCTCATGGGGATGGAGACTGGAAGGCACCCCTGTGTCTGGTCACAGAAATAATTTTGATCAAAATACTTACGCTTTTCCAACAACGTCTTGCCAGACTGGAATGCACCTCTGTTACTGGTCACACAGTGACTTTTTCTGGGTGTAACGGTCTCTTTTCAATAATTCTAGGATTTTCGAAACCCCAAATGCGACATTTATGCTTATGCCAGAATAAGCCGTAGGAGAGGCCAAATCGCTGTCAACGTCTAGAAAGTGAAATATTCGGGTCTTGAGCCACACTTTCACTAACAGGAGCGATATTTTCCCTAGAACGTACATTACTATGTTGGACAGGCCTTCGCACATCCGTGATGCTCCCAGTCGCTTCAAATTTTTTCACTATCCTACCGATAGCTTGCGCAGTAGGGCGATTATAAAGACCATAATCTCCCCTTAAAGCACGAAAAGTGGCCACGTCGTAGATATCAGACAACAAAATAATGAAATGCCGTGTGGACTCACAGATATGTTTGAACCATGAGAGCTGATAGCACTACAATTTTGTAACCACAAACTGAATAGACCTGTACAAACGACGCAGAAATGTAAAATAATGGAAGAATTGAAAAATTACAATTTTGGGGGAATTGCACGAAATTTTGATTCGCCCTAGCCTGGCAACCAAGAGGGTGAAAAGGAAAATATTAAATGTACAAACAGTACAAAAGACGAACAAATGTATGCAAAAAGAAAATTTGAGAAATTTCAATTTCGGGGGGATGGCACGAAATTTTGTTTTTCCCCTAGCCGACAGCCGAAAGGGCACAAACGAAAATATCAAATGTACAAACAGTAAAAACGTATGCAAAGAGAAAATTTTGAAAATGTGAATCCAGGGGGGCCAACTTCACGCGGGTCAGAGAAAAGGA
This sequence comes from Belonocnema kinseyi, assembly GCF_010883055.1. Taxonomy (NCBI): domain Eukaryota; kingdom Metazoa; phylum Arthropoda; class Insecta; order Hymenoptera; family Cynipidae; genus Belonocnema; species Belonocnema kinseyi. The sequence goes on from NC_046660.1 coordinate 133,381,607, forward strand.
AGTCTGTAGGTACTCCAGTTTAACCACTACATAATAAAACGGGATATAGAATATTTTTTATCAATGGGATAATATATTAGATTCTAGTATACAACGGTGCTGTTTCGAACATTTATTGCAGAAATAAATAATGAAACTAAATCATTTACATCCCGCTATAAATCATTTATTTATGGACAATTGTGGTAATCAAAAGACAGATCGGCCACGGTGGCCGAGGCAATCAACTACGAAGTTTGAGTCTGTCATTTAAGAACAACCGGATGGGCTAATCAATCACGTGAATTCTCTTCCTCCTAGTGATGCCAGGGAAGCCACCACCTATTAGTAGGGTGCGATACCGTATCGTTTGTGGGGAGGGGTTGCTGTCGTAAGCCAGGGAGTTAGTAATTATATATTCTAAGGGTGTTTCACCGATCAGTCAATGTTTCCGCTGCAGCTTTTGGACAATGTACAAAAGATGGAAAAAGCTTATCTGTTTTTTGCTTTACTACTTCAAGGAAAATATTTTTAATTTACGGTGCTAAAAGAAATAATACCACGAAAAATTCTTCATTCAAAAGGGATGGACAAACTTAAGATAAATTTTTCGATGAGTCACATATTTTTTGCTTCAATAGTGAAAAATGTTGTTAAAAATTAAGAATG
>NC_046660.1:133382354-133387170 GCF_010883055.1 Belonocnema kinseyi
GCACAAATGGTAAGTTCCGACAGTGCCTACAAGTGTGCCTACTAGCCGCTAGATGGCAATACCGGTTTCATATGTATACACCTGGTATATATATATATATATGTATATATATATAATTAATTAATTTTCGACCCTAAAAAATTACAATTTTCAACCATACATGAATTTATGAATAAAATACATGAGTTTTCAAATAAGAATGATAATTTTTTGCCTACGAAGGTGAATTTTCAATTAAAAATATAATTTTTCGAAAAGAAAACTTTCCAACAAAATTTCTCAATTTTCAATTTTAGAAACGAATTTTTAGTTAATGCAAAAATATTCAATCAAAAATAGACTAGTTAAATGTGTGGATAAAAAAGGGAATTTTCAACAAAATAGTTTAATGTTCAAACCAAAAAATTACCTTCCAATTAAAAAAGGTTAATTTTCAACAAAAAATGGAACAGTTAAATTTTTAGTTTAAAAACTTCAGCTTGAACAAAGAAAAAAATCTAATTTAAAACATCAAAGAAAAATTTTCTAACAGCACAAAAAAATATATTACTAAGAAAAAGAGTTCTAACAAAATATTTAATTTTTCAATCAAAAAATGTATTTTAAAAACAAATAACTTAATGTTTAAACCAATGATTTGCTACTAAAAACCTAAATTCAAAATTTAAAAAATCAAGCTTGTAACAATAGAAAACGAATTTTGAACAAAATAGATCAATTTTCAAAGAAAAATGGATGAATTATTAGTTTAAAAAATAAATTTACAACAACAAAGAAAAAGTTTTCAGCAAAATAGTTCAATTTGCAGCAAAATACATAAACTTTCAACCAAGTAGATGAATTTTCAACTAAAAAGATCCATTTTTATTGGAAGATGAAACATTTAATCTTTATCTAAAAACATAATCTCAAACTATATTAAAAAAAGTTTTATAAAAAAATGCATTTTCAACGAGGAAATTAATTCCTAATTAAAATAGATGAATTTTTAAACAATAAGAATAATTTTTTACCAAAAAAGATGAATTGTTGATTGAGAAAGATCAATTTTCAAGCAAAAAAATTGCACTAAAATTATTCAAGTTACAAATATAAAAAAATATCAACCGAAGATGATACATTTAAATGTTCAGTATAAAAAATGAATTTTCATGAAACGAACAATTGAATTTTCAACAAAATAGTTCAATTTCCAACAACAAAAGAAAAATGATTTTTAACCAAAATAGATGAATTTTCTCATAAAAATAGTTGAACTATCAATGAAAAAGTGAATTTCTAACATCATCAGAGGATTTTCAAACCAGCAGAATAAATAATTTTTTAACAAAAAATAGGAACTTTCAAATGAAAATGATAATTTCTGAAACAAATCAAAAATGTCAACAAACTTGTTAAATTTTCAACTTTAAAAATGAATATTTAAACTGAAAAAAATAATATTTAAACAAAATTGGAAGTTACGTTTCAGATACAAAATTTAATTTGCTAAAAATTGTTTAATTTTCAGGAGAAGAAATGCATTTTCAACTGAAAGAACATCAAATCTAGACCAAAAATAAAACAGTTCAATTTTCAATTTTAAGGTAAACACGAAAGCAATTTTGAACTATAGAAGTGAATTTCAATTAAAAAAATAAGTTTTGAACCAAAAATGGAATAGTTAAAATTTTCAGTTAAAAAAAAAAACAATTTAAAAAAATCGGATTTACAACAAAATACTTACATTTTCAACCAAAGAAATGAATTTACAAACATGGAGAATAATATTCTTTAAAAAAATACAAATATTCATAAAAATACATGAATTTTCAACCACACAGTTGAATTTTCAAGTCAAAAAAAGTATTTCTACCATAAATGGAATAGTTATATTTTCAGTAAAAATATGACTATTAACCGAAAAAAAGAAGTTATAAAAATTCTTAACATTTCCAACAAAAACAAAATTAATTTGCAACGGAAGAGTGGAATTTACAACCCAAGAACTGAATTTTCAACAAAAATAGATACATTTTAAAACCAGAAGAATAATTTCCTATCTTGTTTCTATGAATAATTCAGTTTGCATTTAAGGGGAAGAACGAGAACAATTTTATGTTGTTGACTAATGTAGTGAAATAGTTTTTTTGCCGATAGGATGATTATTTTTAATCCACTTATTTAAACCTTTGTTACATATATTTTTGGTAAAAAGTCATTATTTTTTCATTAAAAATTATATTTTCAGCTGAAAACTGAACTATTCCATTGCTGGTTGAAAAATCTTTTTCAGTTGACAATTTCAAGTATCAGGTTAAAAATTGTTGGTAAATTCGTTAACAATTTTTTTTATTGGAAATGATACTATGGCATTCATGGTTCAAAATTCACCTATTTTATGGATAATTCGTTTTTCGTTGCAAATTAATTTTGTTGAAATTTCTTCCTTTTTTCAGAAAAATATTTGTTTGAAAATTACTTTAATTGTTTAAAAATTCATTGTTTCTTGGTAAAAAATTATTTGTTTCAAAATTATTCTTTACGTTTGGAAATGAATTTTTTTGCTTTTTCATCATTTTTTATTATTGAACATGTAACATTTCAATTTCTTGTTAAAAACTTATCGTTTTTAATTCAAATTCAAGTATGTATATGGTTAAAAATCCATCTCATTGGTAGAATATTATTCCTGTTGTTTATGCATTCATTTCTTTGTTTAAAAATCTAATTATTCTGTTGTAAATTTCATTGTTTTCTTTTTGTTAAAAATTAAATTCTCGGATTTAAAATGTAACTGTTCAATTTTCTGATAAAAATAATATTTTTTAATTGAAAATTCTTTATTTTCGTTGAAAATTAAAGTTTTTAAATAAAAACGTAACTGTTACATTTTTGGTTACATACTTTTTTTTAGTTTTAATATTCATTTTTAAGTTAACATTTTGACAATTTTGTGGATTCTGTTTGCAATTTATCTTTCTCCAGTTGAAAATTCTTCTTTTTTAGCAGAATATTCATTTATTGAAAATTAATTTTTTGAATTAAGAAATGTATCGGTACCATTTTTGGTAGAAAACCAATTTTTTAAATTGAGAAATGTGTTGTTTTTTGCAAGAGAATTGACCCTTTTCAGTTAAAAATGTATCATTTTAGTATAAAATTAAATTAAATGGTTGAAAGTTAATGTATTTTGTTAGAAATTAAACTATTTTCTTAACAACATTTTTTGTTATTGTAAATTCATTTTTTAAAATGGTAATGTAACCATTTTGCACTAGAATTTTATCTTATTTTTAAATGAGATTTTTTGTTTTAAAATTGAATTTTAAAATTTCGAATTTCTGTTTGAGGTAGAAAGTTATTGGGTTAGAAATTAAATTATTTGTTTTCTAATTCAATTTTTGGCTTTTATTAAATTTCTGTTTTTATTTGTTAAAAACTAATTTTATACTAAAACATGTACATACAGTAAAAATGATATTTTCCTGTTCGTAACAAATCTGGCGATTCTATGGTAACTCAGAATTTTAAAGCCAGAATAAATTTGAGGAGTAGCTGATTAGATTGTGATTCATGAAGTCGGTCGAGCTCGGATTCATGTTCGCGCATTTTCGGCCTTACACGAGGCTGGTCTTCGTAGCAGCAAAGTAGGGGGAATTTCTCCCTTCATTCTTGAGTCATTTTACCTCTCCCCAATTCTTAGGTCGTTTTTTCTCTCGCGTGTTTATACCCGTATTAAAAAACTCATTTTTCTACTGAATATTTTTAAATACTGTTATGAGAATGTCAAACTTCATTACTTTAATATGAATAACTACAATAGTTGACAATTTTTTCGTATTTTGTTACAGAAGTATAATAAACTTTGATTCATTTTTATCAGTTATTCGAAAAGAAGGTCTCTCGGTATAGATAGAGTACAATTACATATATGGGGAATTCCACAAAATATTTTCCACCGACATTTTTTTTAAAGTAAATTTTTTTTTCTCGTTTAAAACTAAAAAATATTCAATATGCATTTTTTAATTTAAATATGGTGCGTAAAGTTTTCGAAAAATTTTGTTTGAAATTGTATGTTCATAAAAATGTACCTTTTTCAATTACTTATACTGCAATTTTAAAGAAAGATATGCAAATTCATACACAATATAAAATATGGGCATTTTCCTCGACTTTTGAATAAAGTGTACTAAAATCAACTTCGAATATTTATTTAATAAGATAAAACAAATATTTATAAAAATTTTTTTTAAATTTCGAACTACTTTTTTAAAAATGTGAACTAAACTTTTTTCTAGACCTGGTAAAAATTTAGGAGTACTTAGTCAAATACATTCGAAACAATGAATTTTTGAATAGCGGCTGACGCGCGCGAAGTGTACCACAGCGCGACTCGCTCGGACTGGCGCACGGCTGCATACGCGATAAGTAAAACACAACCATCCACCTGCAAAATCGTGTATTTTTATGTTATTAATTTAACGTATTCAAAATTTATTTCGCATTGCTTCGAAAGTATTTGACAACCCACTCCCAAATTTTTACCAGATTAGGAAAAATGTGCAGTCTACTCTTAAAAAAAAGGTCGAAATTGAAAAAGTCTATTTGTTTATAAATATTTGATTTGTGTTATTAAATAAATAACCAAAGTGGATTTTAGTATACTTTATTCAAAAGTTAAGGAAAAGGCCCACATTTTGTCTTCCGCATGAATCTTTATATCTTTGTTTAATATTGCGATTTACCGCGATTTCGCTGGGAGCGGGTGCAATTTTCCAGATTAGCACCCGATCCCGGCGAAATCCTGCGGTTTTCCTTATGATAAATTTTT
>NC_046660.1:133387270-133412910 GCF_010883055.1 Belonocnema kinseyi
ATCTACGGAAAGATAAATTGATTAATAATCACTTTTATTTTATTGATATTAAAACTGTAGCTTCGAATATAATTTAATTTCGAGAGAAGCCCGCCAAATAGACGAGTATATCAATTAACATTAAATAAACAAAAGTGCAAATTTTGCATTATTTCTCGAGTGTTTCGGTAGAAAAAAACACTTTTCTACCGAAATCTATGGAAAGATAAATTGATTAATAATCAATTTTATTGTATTGATATTGAAAGTGTAGTTTCGAATATAATTTAAATTCGAGAGAAGCCCGCCAAATAGAAAAGTATATCAATCAACATTAAATAAACAAAAGTGCAAATTTTGCATTATTTCTCGAGTGTTTCGGTAGAAAAAAACACTTTTTTACCGAAATCTACGGAAAGATAAATTGATTAATAATCACTTTTATTTTATTGATATTAAAACTGTAGTTCCGAATATAATTTAATTTCGAGAGAAGCCCGCCAAATAGAAAAGTATATCAATCAACAATAAACAAACAAAAGTGCAAATTTTGCATTATTTCTCGAGTGGTTCGGTAGGGAAAAACACTTTTTTACCGAAATCTATGGAAAGATAAATTGATTAATAATCACTTTTATTTTATTGATATGAAAAGTTTAGTTTCGAATATAATTTTATTTCGAGAGAAGCCCGCCAAATAAAAAAGTATATCAATCAAAATTTAATAAACAAATGTGCAAATTTGTCATTATTTTTCTAGTGTTTGGTTAGAAAAAAAACTTTTTTTGACCGAAATCTACCAAGAGATAAATTGCTCAATAATCACTTCTATTTTATTTAAATAGTAAAAGTGTAATTTCGGATATAATTTGATTTCGAAAGAAGCCCGCCTTATCAATATATGTAGCAGTAAACATTAAATAATCGAAATTTCAATTTTTGCATTATTTTTCAAGAGGTTTGGCAGAAAGAATACCTTTCTGAAAGAATCTCACATTATTTGATCTGGAATAAATGGGGTCATGAGCAAGGGCTTCGTCTCGATCTGAGGTATACGATTTTAAATTATAAATTTTATGCCATATAAGCTTCCGTAATTATAAATATATTCTTAATATGATCTTAATGATTTAAGTATTTGAAGTTATGTTGATATTTTGAAGAAATTTTCCACTTTCCGTTGTTTTATTTAACGTCACATATTAAATTTCAATTCAGTTGAGAATTTTACACTTTTGTGAATTTTAGACTTTTCTATACTAATTTCACGCCGCTGCGCGTGATTCCACTTTTTGTATACGTTTAGCGTACTAGAGTTTCACAACCTTTTTTTACAGTGTTATAAAAAAAATCCAAAGCATTAAAAAATTTTCTTTCAGCTTCAAACAATTCTGACTCTTTAAAATAATTAAATTTTGACTTATCTGGTGTAAGCACTGTTACAAATGCTACAATCCTTATATCGTTTTGCTCACATTTTCCCCATGTTTCCAGTAGCATCTTCTTTTTACCTTCTGCAACTGCCAATGGTGCTTCTCCTGTGTCAATTTCTTGAGAAGAAGGAACTGACCTATTTATTTTTTCAAAAAGGGAACCTTGTTCTTCAATTATGGTTTCCATGATTACAAAACGTCAATTTCATCCACTTAGAAATTCACGGAGAAATAAATTTTTTCTTGTTTGGTTCACGAAAGTGAACTTAATGGTAACAAAAATTGAACTGCTCACGAGAGTGACTAAAGTTTACTTTTTATTATGAAATCAAATTTCAATCTTACGAGTACGTGTTTACGAAAGTGAACTGAACAGACTTAAAGAGAGAGAAACTATTGAATTAGGTACCGGTAGGACCTGTGCGGAGCGAGAAGCATGATAAGAGTTCGTTACACATGAAGAAATTAATAGCTGTTCAAGTAAAATCAATATTAAAGGATGACAGTTTTCGTTACATCAGAATAGATTCTTATCTTGGTAAGATCCAGTTTAATTCAGTTGACAAGTCTGTGACGTCGTTGAACTGTTGAAGGGGGAAGAATCATTCGAAATTTCCCAAATCACTGATTACCCCTCATGTGTCTGTCAATACGCGCGAAATTCTATAAAAGTTAATTTGAGCTTTTTACAGCAACTTTAGGTTCAGAACAATGAACCAACACGTTTTAGACTGCACTTTCCAGAAAATGTACTTGGCTCTGCTTTACTCTTAATATCATAGAGAGTTTTCACGCACCACGAAAACCAGCGCGGTCCTTCACATCCACAATGGCGATAGCCGTTGAAAATTCAAATTAATCGAGTTTTTTTCTTAGTTATCACACTCGAAAATTGTTATTAATTTTCGGTTTTTTAACTACAATTATCCGGCTCGTCAGACCATGTTTTGAAGCAGACTTTTATGCTCTTTCATTTTTTTATTTTGGCGGGAAACTTTGCCATTAAATTAAGGAGAGGGTGAAGTCACTAAGAAGGCAGACATTTCACTTAATACGATTAGCTACGTGATAACTAGTAAAAATAATAAAGTACTCATTAATACTGACTCTTGGATATTATTGATGATTTATATTTAATACTCGTTCATATCGTATAATTTCCCTTTCGTTTATTTTTGTAAGAGATTTTTACTCTTTAGTGCAACTTCACACTTAAACGAGATTCGAAAATTAACAAGCATCGTTTCCGTACCAACCAAATCAGGAAACATTCCTCGACGAGTTAAACACCTCAATTAAAATGCATAAGTTGTTTGAATTCCGTAGAATCTACCTGAATTCTTAGCATTCCACAGAGGTCGCTTGAATTCTGTAGAATTTTCTTGACCACTTTTTAATTACTTCAAAGACTTATGAATACTCTGTCTGTGAACTCGATAACTTTAATAAAAATTAATTTATCAGATTTACTTTTGGTACACTCGTTTAGTGTCCTAAGCTAAAGCTCAAGTTCGTTAGCCAACGATTTTGGATAAAAATTCAAACAGTGCGCACATTTTGAATATTTTTCAGACGACTTTCACCAAAATTCAAAAATTCTCTGTACGGTTATTCATAGTATTCAAAAAGTCGAGTAATTTAACCTAATGACTTTTTTCAAGAAATAAAAAATTACCAGAGTTATAGCATTCACAAAATTCCAAAAAGCACACGAAAATGAACATTTTAAGGCAAATAACGCATGATATGAAAAAAGTAAAGAGAAGAAAGATTGTCTTTTTGAATGCCCTACAAGATTATCATAACAACTTTCTGAATTTTCTTGAAAAATCCAAAATTTAAATTGTGACATCATACAAAATAATAAAAAATCCAAAAATTACATTTTACGGCCAAACTATGCAAAATACGGTAAAAGGTGAATTCACGAAAATTGTGTGTTTGAAAAAGATCTACAAATTTAGTATCAACCACTTTTTGATACGAGGCATAGTTTTGGCTTTACTCGTGAGCTAAATGCCAAATTCGTTAGTCAGATATGTTGGATAAAAATCCTAAACGTGAGCCCATTTTGAACATTTTTGAGCACACATTTTTTTATGATTTCACAAATTCTCTGTACAGTTGTTTATAGTACTTGACAAGAAAAATGTTACTTTTCGATAGCCCTACAAGATTATCATATCAAATTTTTGAATTTTTTCGAAAAATTAAAAATTCAAATTTTGACAGCACAAAAACTAATCAAAAATCAAAAATTGAATTTTGGGGTTAAACTATGCAAGATATGAAAAAATGACCAGACAAACATTTTGCACTCAAAATATATCTAAAAATTTGTTATTAAGGCCATGTGACGAGTGGGTCACATGACCAGATTCCTACCTGACCCTCACTTTTTGAATTTCACAACTTATTTTCACACGAAGCGCCACATCGAGTTGAAAATTTGCGATAATATATAAAAAGCACTGAGAAAGGTGGGCCTCGTTCTAAATTTTAATAATCATGAAAAAAGTTGAAATAAATATTTATAACAAAAATCTTTTTTCATAATTTTGCAAATTTAGGCCTTAATCACTTTTTATAGGATACGTAGTTTTTGTTTTATTTATAAAAAAATACATTGAAAACACAAAAATTTCATTTTTCGACACACAACACAAGCTAGGAAAAAATAAATAGATAACATTTTTTCACCGAAAGTAGGGCAAAAAAATTTGTATTAATGGTTCTTTTTTTATTCTCATCAGAGAGGGTATAAGATATTTGTAAAATATGACAACCAGCCCCCCTCCTGTTTTTATCAAATGTCCACGTTTTAACACCCTATGCATCTGAAAAATAGGTTTTTACGAATGTGTCTGCCTGTCCGTCTGTCTGTATGTATTTATGCCTGTCTATTTGTGAGCACGATAACTTTTGAAAAAATCATTCTATTAGATTGGCCTTTAGTATGCTCGTTTAATGCCCGAAACTGAAGGTCAATTCCGTTAGCCAGCCATTTTAAATACAAATTCAAAAAGTGAGCGCATTTTGAATATTGTTGAGACCATTTTTTTTAAATTTAAGAATTCTCTACCGTTATTGATAGTATTTAAAAAGTCGAACAATTTATAACAATTAGTTTTTTTATAAAATAAAAAATTGTTAGAATTATAGCTTTTACAAAATTCCAAAAAACACAAAAATGAACCTTTTCAGCCAATTAAGGGACGATATGAAAAAATGGCAAGAAAAGAAAAGGTTTGATTTCTAAATGCCCTCGAAGATTGTCAACAACTTTTTGAATTTTCTTCATAAATAAAAAATTAAAATCTTCACAGCATACAAAATAATGGAAAATTCAAAAGTTACATTTTTTTCATGCAACATTTTTACAATATTTTTGAGGTAGTTTTTCGGCTGAAAATCTGAACAAGGGGCTCGTTTTTGCCGAGGAAATCTTGCGAGTTGTTAAAAAAGTGTCTAAAAGTTATGGGACTTCCTATTGTTTACAGAAATAGTAAACGAATCAGATGAGTATTTTAGAAAATTAGGTTTTCAAGCTATTTTTTAGGTAACTTCCATCTGGAAAATCCAACCAAGTTGATCTGATTTTTATGGATGTAAGTCAAGAGCTTTTACAAGTTTGCTGAGTATTTGAGAGTGACAATCTTAGTTTTTACAACCGAAATAAAGAACTACCTTCCATCGACTTTCTAAAACGTCTGTTTCCCAAGAATTTTCAGTACTTTTTTGGTGAAGGAATCCAAACATGGAAGTCTGTTGCTAACGGGTGACTCTAGCGAGGCTTTAAAATATCGTGAATTATTGTTAGCATTACTGAAAAATGACGAAGAATTGCAGTGTTTTTCAATGGTGAGTCGGTGAAATGTTTTTTAAATTTGTAATTACTCTTCATAAACCCGAGGTTGAATTCCATTGTTTAAATTAAAAAAACCTGTTGTACAGTGAATTAGTCATTTTTCTCTGATAAAAAATGAGATATAAGAAAATTCGTTCATTTTGATTATGAACGAAATTGATAGATTAAATTCATGTACCATCTCCGGCCGATAGTTGATAACATCCTTTTCCAAAGTTTATTCGAAAGGGTTTTGTGTAGCGTTCATTATGCCAGCTGAGGGTAAAGTGAAATTCCAATCTCTGAAAGATTGTCTTTTTTCTTCGTATTACCTTAAAAAAATTCAGAGCGCAGTGATACTTATAAAAAGTAGTCCTATGGTTGCTATGTTATGATCGTGTTTTGTTTATAAATAATTTCGATTCGTAGGTGCGCTCGAACTCTCGAGCTAAGCTCTTTTAATGAAAGATAATTCACAATCACGAAATTACAGTGGTGGATGTTTTGACTCTTAATTTTAGAAGGTTTGCGCAGGAATGCGGGAAAAAATAAAGACCGAGCGCATAGCGCGAAGCGCGAGATAAATACATCATCGAGCGCAAAGCGCGAGAACCAACAGTTTCGCGCTCTAGGAACGCTCAAACTTGCGAGTCGCGCCCCAGGCGCGCGATGACGATGTGCCCGCTTAGCGGGCAGATTTTTTATTTAATATCTGATGAAAAATTCCTCAGTTTATAATTGTGGAGTACTGCGACATGTATTTAATTTTTGCTACGAGTAATCGAAATGCTAGAGAGGCTGCATTAGAATATACAAGGATTTACCTTGACGGAAGACATTCAACCTTTCGAATTTTCACTAGGCTGTATAGACGAGTTTTTAATAATTTTCAACTGAACCCAGGCACCAGTTGTCCAAACAATAAGCGTTATATCTACAAAGCAAAAACCTCGATCCACAGGATTTTCAAAGCCCTTGACAACCATCCATATCACTTCACGCAAGTACAGCAATTGTTCCCTCAAGATTAGCCATTGAGATAACGATTTTGTCGATAGATTTTGCGAAACGAGAAAAAATTGCCAAAAATCTTGTGGACGGATGAATCTCTCTTCACATATAATAAAGGAATGTTCAGCGTACACAGTGAAGATTATTGGGACACTGAAAACCAGCATATCTTTTGCGAAAGGAGATTTTAAAAAAATTCAAAATAAACATCTGGGCTGGATTACTCGGAGACAGATTAATTGGTCCACATATTTTCAAAGGAACACTGAATGTAAGTATCAATATAAATAAAGATAAACTATTATAAAATATGTCTTTTCGAACTTAATTTTTTTTTTCGTTTTTGACCCTTTGTCGTTAATTACTTTAAGGACGAAATGTACATAGAATTCCTACAGAAAAATCTTTCTGCTATGCTTGATGATGTCCCCCTGAACGTTATTCAAAATTTAATTATTCAACACGATATTTGCACTACTGTTGTAGTGTTCATCAACCAGCAATTTGGGAATCGTTGGATTGGATACAAAGCTTTAAACCAAAGAGCAGCTGATTACATTCAGTGGCCACAAAGTTAAAACTTGAAATTAAGATATGGAAGAAATTTCAACACGGGAACTGTTGTAAATTTCGTGAAACTTTCAAAGTCATTAGACTTCCTGAAATCTTTATGAAAAGAGACTTAGTTTTTGATTAGAAGGAGTATAAAATATAATCTGAGAATTAGGAACTAGGTGTAGTCATAAGGAAGCTAAGAACACTCTAAAACCTCTAGTATAAAATTATTTTTAGATCACGAGATCTCACTCCACTAGACTTTTTCTTGTGGGGTCATCTAGAGACGTGCTTCTACGCAACACCACTACCACGTGACGAAGTTGAGGCTGAAGAGTTTTAGACTCATATTGAAATAGAATTTCGCAGAATTCAAAGGGTGCAATTCAAAATTTTTTAAGTAATTTCTGCAGAACTCAGGAGAATTCTGCTGAATGCTCAGAATTTAAGTGGATTCTACAGAATTCAAACAACGCATGCATTTTAAGTGAGGTGTTTAACTCGTCGAGTACTGTTTTCTAATTTGGGTGGTACGGAAATGATGCTTGTTATAATTTTGGAATTTTGTTTAAGTGTGAAGTTGCACCAAGGAGTCAAATCACCTATAAAAATAAACAGAGAGGAAATTATACGATCTGAACTTGTGTTCTCACACACTCTCAGCTATCATACATGGACTGTTGGCTATCTTATGCATTTTTCATTGTTTAATCTTTAATTGATAATTACTCGGTAAGTATGCATTTAATCAAATTTTTTATTGATCATTTTCTATTCAGTTTTTCACAGGGAATCGGAAAATATAAATAAGTACTTTGAATCTGGGACACGCTATATATATGTATGTATATGTATGTATTAGGTTGGTCCAAAAATACCCCCCCCCCCCTGTTTTTATTTCCGGAGAAAGAAGCCCCGTGATTTTTTTTAGAAATTCGAATATTAACACGTGCCACCAAGCACTTCAAAATCCCATTTAATTAACATGGAAAAATTTTGAATTTTCGAAAAACTGAACTCATGTTCCAGGGTTTCATTGAAACAAGCAAAGCTTTTAGGGATATAAGAAGAGTGTCTGCGAGATAAAACAATATTAATAACTTTAATTTTCAACCCACCCCCACCTTCCCCACAGCACCCCAAATATGACCCCAAAAAACTACAATTTTACGTATTATTGTTACTGTTTAGCAATTTCCCTCGTTTTTTTCCTATAAATAATTAGTAATAAACAAGTTAAATATTTACCATGACTTTTTGCTCAATTTCCAGTTATTTAAACAACTGTAAATTATTTATTCCCCAAAAATGTAAAAAATAATCGTATTTTCTTATTGAAAAGCAATATTTTGTCATTCTTTTAAGTTGTAAATGTCTAAAAACATTATGGAATCATTTAAACAATAAGTTATTGTTCATTTTTAAAAATTCTGAAAATTGAGCCAAAGATGTCCACTTTTTTCAAATTAGTATTGTATGCTATTTTTTGTTGAATAATACAGCCCAAAAAAAGTGACCTGGCCGACAGACCAGAGCAGTGTTTCCTTGTGTATTTTTTCCCGATGAAACCAAATGAAGCACGAGCCAATCTAACATTTCTGACTTCAAATTTGGTTAAATCGAGACAGCTTTCGAAAGGATAAACACGTCTGGTCTGTCCGACAGACCACTTCATTTTTTTCGAATTTGGCGGAAAACCGCCATTTCACGGGTTTTCTTTTTTTTTTAGGTTAGCGTTAATACACGAGGCAATATGATATATCTGACTTCGGATTCGGCTTCAGCGGGTAAAATGTACAAGAATACACTGCTCTGGTCCATGGATCAGACCAATTTCTGCTTTTTTTCGAATTTGACGAAGAATTGCCTTTTTACAGATGTTTTTTGACGTAAAGGTTAAAACACGAACCAATCTAATATTTCTGGGTTCCGATTCAGCGGGTCAAAGTATGTACACTGTTAAAAATGTTTGTGATTTTATAATACATCACACCACAAAATGTAATGTGAAATTACAATTTTGGTATCGTGAAGTGAAAGCTTCGCGTATCCGCAACTGCGAAGCAGCGCCATATTATATGTATCAGCTGAAATATTAATGGTTTTATTTTGTGCAATATCGGAGTAGAATATTTTACTCAAAAGTGAGGAAAAAGGTAAGTTTATTCATGTTTATATTAAATCTCAGGTTTTCGCGCAATATAGACTTCCTTCAGAAAGGGAATATAAGATTGAAATTTAGCGAAACATGTTTTTCATCTGAAAGCAAAGACAGAAGTTGGTATTTTTGTAGTAACTTTTAGAATTTCTTGATTTTTATTTTTATACATCGAAAAAATATAATCTACATCAGGAACCTAAAGTTCGAAAACAATCGATATTCTTCATGAAAAATGCTGTCAAAATCTCTAACATAAACTACAAAAGTACATGTAATTTTTTCGTGAGCTGTGATCATTCGTGTAGATTATGTTAGTGATTTTGACAGAATTTTTTATAAAAATTATGGATTGTTTTCAAACTTTAAGTTTCTGCTGCAGATTATATTATTTCGTGGTATAAAAATAAAAATCTAGACATTCTAAAAGTTACCGCGAAATTACCAACTTCTGTTTTTGCTTTCAGATGAAAAACATTTTCCTAAATTTCAATTTTTCATTATGTTTCTTAACGAAGTCTATATTGCGCGCAATTTGCTGACTTTTGAAAGTAATATATTTCTTCTTAAGCGGTCCTCAATAATGAAAATGAAAAAATTAATTGTTTCAAAGTGAAATCCCAGTGCCATCTTAACCTGAAACTTGAAAACTTTCCCAATTTTCTGCGGTTTTTTTTTCATTACGAAGTTTTCGTGATGTAACTAGTTTCTTTTTTATTCTCGAATCAAATTTATTTCAAGTAATGTGCAATTCAATATGAAAATAATCACATTTAATTACTTTTAAGAGCAAAAAAGCGAAAAACATTCAGTTACACCGCGACACCGTCACACACAAATTTAATTTCCTCCGAACTGAATAACTTTTTTTGGATAACAAATTATTAATTCTCATTCAGCATCCCCATACCGCGAAAGGATATTTTTATTTTTGTAAAAAATGAAAAATCCTACTTCTAATCGCTTCTTCAGGCCGATTTTCAAAACCTTTGAAATTTTACACTGTTAAAAATTTCTGTTGTGGTTTCACAATAAATGTAATGGAAGCTTATTACCAAAATTTCATGTAATTTCGCAATACATGTAATATAATTATACAACACATGTATTGTAATTTCACAATACATGCATCCTGATTCAGGTTTTGTTGGATGTTGTAAAATTACAAAACATTCTTTGTAACTTTACAATACTGTATTATGACGGTACAATTTCATGTATTGTAAAATTAAATTACGTTTTGGTAATAAACTTCTAATACATTTATTGTGTAATTACAGTAGAAATTTTTAACAGTGTACATAAGGATACACTGCTTCAAAGTCATAATAAGCATTTAAATTGTCCATTAGTAATTATTTGTATGAAAAAGACCAAGGCAATTGTAAAAAAGTAACAATAATACGTAAAAATGTAGTTTTTTATTTTTGGGTAAAATTTGGAGCGCTGCGGGGAGGATGGTAGTGGGCTAGAAATGAAATTTATAAATATGATTTTATTTCGTAGACACTGCTATTAAAGACCTGAAAACCTTGGAACGTTCCGGTAAAACCCTGAAATATGAGTTCAATTTTTAAAAAATGTAAAATTTCCTTGTGTTAATTAAATGGGATTTTGAAGTGTCCGGTGGATCGTGTTAATATTTGAATGTCAAAAGGAAAATTACAGTTTTGCTTCCTCCGGAAATATTAACTTGGCGGGGGGGGGGGGGGGGGGGGGGGGGGGGGGGGGGGGGGGGGGTCCTGTCCGTAACTCGAAAAGCGTGCTTTGGACTACCCTAATACCCTAATATATTGAGACAGTCCGTTCTATTATCATAAATTAGAATTTAATAATAAAGCTACGGGCGAATATTTATTTTGATACGCTCCTGACTCAAAAGTGAACAGCCAGGTAGAGCTAAGGGATGATTCACGAAATCATTCGATCATACAATCGATTGCGTGCGCCATCAGATAATAAGTGGGGGTAGCGTGGGACCAATGCACTCTACAAATTGATTGCGATACCGGTACCAGGTCTCTTTGCTCTTTGCTCGTTGCTCTTTGCTCTTTGCTTTTTGCTCTTTGCTCTTTGCTCTTTGCTCTTTGCTCTTTGCTCTTTGCTCTTTGCTCTTCGCTTTTCTTTCCTTAAATTACCAGAACTTCTCACTCGAGGATCTACGAGGGGAGAGTCTCTTAATTCATTTATCTACCTGTCATTTATCCACCTGTCAAATAGACCATGCAAGTTTCTTGAAACTCGAGTTGTCGAATCCCATTTTTGACAAACTATTCTCATGGAAAAAGAAAAGAAAATTTTTTCTTGTATTTAATTAAAATGATCACAGTTTTATATTGAATATAATTATTTGCATCATGAGAAAGCTAATTTATTTACAATTCATTATTATGTATACTGCATTCTTTCAAATGATCCGCCAAGAATTCTTTAAGAGGTCGAGAACAGGGTGGCACGCCAGTTGGCCCGCGAACAATTGATCCGCGACAATTGATCTGTTGACAATTGATCCGCGACAATTGATCTGTTGACAATTGATCCGTCGACAATTGATCCGTGAGCATTCCATATCTTGATATCTGAGTTAAATGAAGTACTTCGGTTTATTGTCATTGTTTGTTGGTTTTTTTTTTTTTCAATTGCTGTGTTATTAACGTTCTCATAATGCCACTGAAGTTTATAAAATCACAACGGGGTGGTTTAATGTTGTTACACGAAGGCCATTTGTATGCAAAGAAAAGTGTCAACAACACAAATGTAACATGGTATTGCGCTTGGTGGAACTGATCAGAACGGTTTTTGCGCGCTATAGACTCTATTCGTCCATACCCGTTTACAAATTACAAATATGTCTAATTTTTGGAGATTCTAAACCTCAAAAATTAGTATAACAAATTAAGAAAAACTACCAAACTAAATCAAGTAATATTAAAATTACATTCGTCTTTCTTCGCCGTATCGACGTGCTACTTTCTTAACCTAGAAACTTCTTGCGGACCCAAATGCCAAAAATATGTTCAAAAGGATTACTTTAAATCAACTTAGCTATAAATTGCATAGGTAAGCTATTTGCGAAGGTTTCTTTACTATTCAGTTTAGTCTATTAAGTAAATTTCAACTAAATGCAAATCCAAATTTTATGATTTAAACTCTGTATTATTTCATGCGTAACTTGCAGTGCTCCAAGCAGATATCCCCGTCCCTAATTATTCACTACCCGAAAAAATGCTCAAGATTTATGAAGACTACTGCAGAGAAAATTTAAAGAGAACTTTTGTGAAGCTTATGTACAATTTTTAAACTTAGAAAAACAACAGAAAAAGGTAACACCTTCAGCGGAATAGGTGTTTATGGTTTACTTCAACAAATCGGCTCTTTGATCATGTCTTTTATTAGTACGGGGGATTAGCCCCCGGAGCCCCCGACAGGCGGCCCTCTCTTCGACCCCGCCGGTGTTTCACCCGGGCTCTACCTGGGTTGCGCTCCTGGAACCCGTTCTAAATTTAGAGCGATATTATCAAAAATTAATTTTTTATTGGATATAGGCCAGTTTGCATACCTTTTTCATGAAAACAAAGCTGGCCATAGCTAGCGCAACATTGTTATACATATGCTTTTAAAATCTCTAGATAGTCTAAGCTTGCAGACTACGGTATAACATTCATAGTATAGATAGGTGTTAAGCCCATCTTAAAAACGAGGGAATGAAGATGGGGTGCTCTGTGAATAGGTTGTAAAGGACGACCATTAAGAAGAACAATGTATTCAGGATCTAGGACCAAAGGGACACGATTCACAATCGTTACTTTAAACGTGCAAGCAGTTCCTATTGTCTAAACTGACGGCACAATCTAACTATCGAGGTCAACCTGAATTCAGTTCATCCTCGTCTGTCTTTGCCGATTGGATTCTAGCACTCGTGCGAGCGTTTGTTGTTGTACCCGATAAAATGAAGAAAGTAAATTCTGGAAATAATTTCGCAAAATGCACGTTATTAGAGAAGAGAACTTCCATCTATAAATTTATATTGTTCGTAAGGTTTTCGGCTAGGTTTTTTTAGTAAATAACTAAAAAAGTTTCTTCGGTCTTCTGCTGAAAATGTGATACAGTCTGTGATACAGAGGATCAATTTTGAGCAAATTTTATAACCAGAATTTCCTTTAGAGCACTCTTTTGTCGTCGTAACCGAATGATCTAGATCATTTCGATAGGTTCTACGAACATTAGGCTAACTTCATTTAGCTAAGTTTTCAGGAGGAATAAATAATTTATTATTATTCCAAACATTTCCCACAAATTCAAAACCCCGTTATTTTGTATTACAGTTTGTAACGTAATTTAGGCTCCTATAAGTTTCAAAACAATACATTTTTAAAGATTTTTATTTCTTTTAGCACCTCTACGTATTTCACAAATTTTATACAAAATAAACATAGTCTGATTCTTAATGGTAATGAAAAGATAGGCTATTATTGGTAGAACCCATCGATTTGTAAATCTACGTCAGATGTCAGGGGTTGGATCCCTTGGCCGGTAACTATTGAAGTTTCTCTACATGCTTTTACCAGGGTTCTGGCGAACTTGATCGCATTTCAAAGATGGGCCCTTAACTGATATATGATTAAATGAAATAGAGAGAGAAAGAGAGAGGGGGCGTGAGAAGGAGAGCGAGCGAGAGAGAGAGAATTAAAATTAAAAAGCAATATTTAAAAAGAATTAGAAACGCTATCCGTCCGCTTTGCAAAAGGGTTTATTTTGAGATCGAAATTTTCCGGGGAAAAGTTATTTAAACTTTATCCTAATAAGCTCTTGATATGAAATAATTATTTCCAATTTTTAAAATAAATCTCGTCAATTAAAATTATGCGATAGATTGCCGCAGTATCCTCAATGCCTCTACTCAATCCATTCAAAGTGCTTGGCGGCTCGTCGAACGTTTCCTCGTTAAATAATCACGTACTCTGCTCGATTCAACGCCTATTCGTCGATACTTTCATCAAACGTGTTAACCCTTTCCTGTATGGACTGTTGGCGGGTCCCCAAATATGTCCAGGAATCTAATCAAACATTTATGCTAAATCACGAAACAATCCGAACGCAATCAGCAAATAAAAGTAGGAAGCCCCTTTCGTCGGTCGCCTTAAGCCCTCCTGGTCATTTGACTCGCCTATTTATTTGGAGATCGGGTGCCCGCGGACAAAAAGTTGATAGACATTCTACGCCGGACAAAAGGTCCGGATTCACAGTACCGACAGTAGGTATGCAAATTCATAGGGGGTGCGAGAGTACATTTGCATGGGTCGCACATTTGTGGTCAGCAGCACTATAGCATACCTACCATCGTCGCAGCTGATTGCCCTCGTTTATTAAGATTAACTTTTCCCTGAGTAATCTCGCTTGAAGTGTCTCTAATACTTCTGGGCTTTATTGATGTGTCATGATTTGAATCAGGCTTCATGACAATAAGTTTCCAGGTTTTGTATCTTACTCTGAGGACACTCATTTTGTTACATTATTTGCGAAAATTTTAATCACATTTGACAATTTACTGTTCTGAAATAGGAAAATTTGCACTCAATAAGACTTTCTAGTAGTTTAAGAATCTGTGATGATTTGGTTGATTTTCCTTAAGTATGGTGTATTTTTCTTGAAGGCTCTCGTAGTTCTCGGTAAATTTGGAATAAAGTTCTTTTGTCATCACGTGAACCTCTCTATCTCCTCTCATATGATTTTTCTTTAAATAACTTCCTTGCGATTGTTAGTAAAAACACTAACATTTATATTGACGTTTTGTATAAGTATTTTCATCGGCAAGGGCCATATTCTCAATAAGAAAGCCTCAAGTGCGGCTATGAATTGGTAGACACACAGGAACCCCTATATAGGATCAACTGATTTAATCCTTCGAAGAACTGCTGGCCCACGCAGATTAACAGTCATCTGGCAGTGTGTAGCAGTGTCAACAATGGTTCGTCACCAGTTTACAATAGACTGTTTACGTTTCCATATAAATATTTAGCATCAAGGCCAGTGCGAGGCAACCCCCGAAACTGGTCTTTTATATGCGTTCTTGTGTAACTTCTAAATATTGACAATAACTTTTTTAATTACGATTTTACAATTAATTTTATCAAGACTTCAATACTTTATAGAGATAGATTATATTTAATTAGAAACATTTGAATATATGCAATAGCACGAAGAGCATATCAATTCGGAAATATCGTTCAAAGTGACTGATGTGAGTTCAAAATATAAAAGATTAAGAATAGCGAAAATAATTGTAAGATTTTCAAAATTTCGGATATCCTCACATTGAGCGACGTACAACCGGTTCCAAATCACATCGGAGATATAAAAATGTTCAAATCTTCGTAATCTTCAAGACTCTCGAATAGATACTTACGAGATCTTATGAAATCCACCGAGTAAAAGTCTAAGATCTAGAATGTATGTATAATGACTAAATCCGATTTTTCAGAATTTGGGGATCTCGAAATTTAAACGATTTCAGAAGTAAATAACCCCTTAAAACAACATCATTAAATTAACCTTTTCTGAAAAGTAGGTAAGCAGTGATATAATAAAAAAAATATTAATTAACAGAAATTCCTCAATTTCAATCCATCACATCCTTTTTCGGTTTAATATAAGATGAAAGAGACAACTTATATAAAGTTCAATTAACTCAGGACCAATTTTAAGAATTATTTTGCTGTATTTGGGGCACCTAGAGTAAAAGTAGAAAAATTATAATTGTCCAGGAAAATTACGATCGAAAAACAGTTGGAGAAAAACTTGTATTTTCCTTGCTCCAACTATTTCGATAATATTGTTATTCCCATCTATTAACGAAGGGTTCTCGTTCAGTTCTTAACCATTCGCAGAATATTTTGTTAGTGTTGAAATATCTCTACGGAATCGATGAGTTGTAGTAAGCTTATGTATCCGTTTGATAAGTTCTGAGTCTTATAATTAAATAAAAGTTTATGTTTCAATTAATGCAAATGTTTCTGTATAG
Source organism: Belonocnema kinseyi (assembly GCF_010883055.1). NCBI lineage: Eukaryota > Metazoa > Arthropoda > Insecta > Hymenoptera > Cynipidae > Belonocnema > Belonocnema kinseyi. The sequence continues at coordinate 133,403,275 of NC_046660.1, forward strand.
CCATGCTTGTGAATTGTTTCTTATTGATACAATTTGAGAAACTTCACAGGATGTTTCAAGAATTGGGAAAACTTCTACGACACTTTTCCGTCAGTCTTTACATTTGTTTTACAAATGATTTATTAATAATTCAGAAAAATTCGTTCTTTAGCGATGTTTTCACATTTCTTCTAATATTATTCTTAGGAAGAAGAATTTTTTTTTACTGTAAAAATCTTGACCAGAACATTAAAATAGATTAATTTTCTAGAAAAATTGTTTTTTTCCCATAACGTTATAGGCTTCAATGAAAAAACAAAATTTGTTATTGTAAAAAATTCGACAGCAAAATTAAAAAAAAAAAAAATCGAGAAAAATTGTTTTTGCCTTACGCAGCGTTATAGGCTTCAATAAAAACAACTACATTTGTTATTGTAACCATTTCGATAGCAAAATTAGGATAAAAAAATATTTTTCCCCCATCGCGTTACAGGCTTCAATAAAAATAACAACACTTAGTACTATAAAAATTTCGATAAGAAAATTTTGTAAAAGAAAAATTATCCGCGAAAATCTTTTTTCTCCACAGCGTTATAGGCTTTAATAAAAACAACTGGATTTGTTACTGTAGTATTCCGATCACGAAATTTTGAAGACGAAAAAACAATATTTTCCCTCCGAAAACGTTACAGGCTTCAATAAAAACCACTACATTTGTAACAGTTAAAACTTCTGTAGGAAGATTTTTTTTCATACAGCGCTATATGCTTCAATAGAAACAACTAAATTTGTTATTGTACAAATTTCTATGACAAAATTTTGAAAAAGGATTTCAATACCAAAATTTTGAAAAAAAAATTTCCGAGAAAATTTCTTTGCTCCACCATAAAATCCATAATACCAACTAACATGTTATCGTCTAAATCTCGATAGTACATTTTTAAACAAAGATTTTTCATAAAATTGGTTCGAAAATCACAAAAAATATATAGTTTACAATAAACAGTACTACATTATGATACTATACATAAATTTTGTGATTAATTGGACTAAATCTGAACATTAAAGATGTTTTTCTACTATAACCATGTAATTGAAAATCAGCATAGCGTCGCAAAAAAGTCATTGCGAAATCTGATTATATTTTTAATTGATGTTTTATTTTTGCGGATGAAATACAAAATTTAAAAAGCCCATTGTCTGGAAATCAGGGAATATTGTTAGTCACTTTTTAAAGATAAAGTCAATGTGGTTACTTATTTAAGCAAAAAATATCGCTTTTTAGTCACTTTTATTTCAATAAATTTATTCCTATGGCTTTGAATTTTGTAGAATTCTTTTGAAATATTTCAGCTTATCTTAAAAGGTTCCAAAAATGTTTCAATATATTTCAATAATTAACTTAAAATATTTTGGGGTATTTTGAAAGATTTAAAGGCTGTTTTTGGAGAAATAAAATTTTTTTAATTATTCCTCAGGAAATGGTTTTAAGGATTTTCAAATATTTCTTGCTATTTTGATAGATTTGAAGGATTTTTGATTATTTTTATGGATTGCAAGGAATTTACAATTGATTAAAATAATTTAAGAGGTTGGACAAGATTTAAAAGATTTTAGGATATTTCAAAAAATTTTTTTTTCAAGCGATTTAAAAAATTGCAAGAGATATAAAAGAATTTGAAGAGATTTTAAATATTTTTGAGATTTCCTAATTAATTTACAATTTGAACAATTTAAAGTAATTTTCAACACTTGTAAAATATTTCAAGGAATTTCTAAAAATTTGAAAAATTTTAGGGAATTTTAAAAGATTCTAAGGCATTTCCAAAATATTAAAAAATGCTAAGCACTTTCTAGAGATTTTCATGCTTTTAATGGATATAAATACATTTTTGTGGGGTTTTGAAGAATTTACGAAAATTTCAGTAGGTATGTATAGATCTTATAGATTAATATTTTTAAAGTTTTAAAATGATTCAAAGAATTTCTAAGGCATCCTTAAGACCTTTAAAAATATTTAAAGCGATTTCAAAGGATTTGGAATAATTTTGGGTGTTTTTTTAAATTCCCAGGAATTTTCAAGAGCATGAAATATTTTACCGAATCTTAAAAGACTCCACAGAATGTGAATTTAATTTCAATAATTTTAATGGAATTTCAAAGGATTTGAAATATTTTAGGGTATTTTAAAACATTCCAAGGCTTTTTTTAAGGCTTTTAAAAAGGCATTTTAAAGAAATTTCAAGGGATTTCACAGGTTGTGTAAGATTTTACGACAGTTGAAAAACTACCAAAGAATTTTGAATTGATTTCAACAATTTCAAGGGACTGAGGTCTCAAAATGTTTCAATAAACTTTCCAGGATTGCAGGAAATATCAGATATCATAAGATTTGACGGGATTTTAAATTGACTCTGAATTATTATTAATTTATCCTAAATATGTTTCTTTTATCTAAATTATCTAAATTCTTCACAATGCACTCAATTCTATTTAATTCAATTTTTTATTTTCATCAAGTTCTTTCGAATATCTTTAGATTTTCTAAATTTATTTCAAATGAACTGAATTCGGTCATTTGTAAACATACTTTTTAGTTGCTTTTAGTTGGAAATAATTGAATACTTCTCATTTTTCTTAAATTACTGTTTAAATTAATTTTATTAAAATCAATGGAACTTTAAACATTTATTCCAATTCTTTTGAATTTGTTACAATTTAAGTTGATTTTTTTTTAATTTTACAAATGGAATCGAGGTGGCGACTTCAGCGGGAACTTTATTAAGCTAAAATTGAATTAAATAATGAAATTTATTTCTGAACGCAGTGAGATTCAAGTTTGCTTTATTTTAATCGTATTGGTCAATTTAGAATCATATTAGAAATTCAATAATTTGAATAAAAATTGCTTTTGTTTAAAAATTCTTATGTTCTGTTAAAAATTCTAGTATTACACCATTTTTTGGTTGAAGATTCATCATTTTGATTGAAAATTCATTTCTCTGATAGAAATATGAGCTTATTGATTGAAAACTTTTTTTTATGAAAATGAATTTTTTGCCGAAATTTTAACTACTTTGTTGAAAATTGAATTGTTTTTTCTTTGGAAAATCCTACTATTTCAGTTAAATATTTACAATTCATTTCTTTAGTCGAAAATTAATTTTTTTAACTGCAAATGTAAGTATTCAATTTTGGCTAACAAGTATTCGTCTTCACTTGAAAATTAATGTATTTTGTTGAAAATTTGTCTTTTCGATGGAAATTAATCTACTTAGTTGAAAATTAATCTTCTTCTTTGAAGAAGTAGTACTAATCCAATTAAAGATTCATTTTTTTAATTTAAAATTCATCTTATTGGTTGAATATTCACCTACTGCTGTTGAATATCAATAATTTTAGTTTAAAATTACTCACTTTGTTTGAATATTTGTTTTTTTTTTCGCGGAAAATTAATTTTTTCAACTGAAAATTTAACTATGCCATTTTTGGTTGCAAACTAATCTTACTTATTTCAAAGTTGAACTATTTGGTTCAAATTTGACCATTTTTAGTTGAAAATTTAACTATTTGGCTGAGAATTCATGTATTTTGTTGACAATTCGTCTGTTTTTAGTATAAAATTAACCTTTTCAGTAGAAAATTTATTATGGTGGTTAAAAATTCATTAGTTCAGTTAAAAATGATTTTAACTGCAAGTTTAGCCATTCTATGTTTGATGGAAAATTGATCTTTTCAGTTAAAAATTTTACTATTTCGTTGAAAATAAATGTAATTTGTTTAAAAAATCGTTTTTATGGTAGAAAATTAGTTATCTTATTTAAAAATTCTCATTCTTAATTAATACATCATCTTATTGGTTGAAAATTCAAGTAAATATTCTGGTTAAATATTAATAATTTAAATTGAAAATTCATATTTTGAGTCGAATATTTAAACATTTCAGTCAATTATTCATAATTTTTGTTGAAAATTCATCTTTTTAGTTAAAAATAAGACTATTCCATTTTTTGTTGATAGCTTATCTTTTTTAGTTTGAAATTTCACTATTTTGTTGAAACTTGATGATTTTTAGTTCAAAATTCAACTATGTATATAGTTGTTTATTTATGTAATTTGTTGAGAAATCTTCTTTTTTTGTAGAAAATTCATCTTTTTAGTTTATGATTTATTATATTAGTTAAAAATTTGTCAATTTAGTTAAAAATTAATTATTTTAATAAAAAATTAAACCATTAAATTTTTGGTTGAAAATCGATCTTTTTAATTTAAAATTCAACTATTTCGTTTAAAAATCATGCGTTTTTTGAAAAATAGTATTTTTTGGTAGAAGGTTATTCCTTTTCTTTGAAAATTGATCTTCTTGTTAGAAAATTCATTTTCAATAATTTTATTTTCAACCAAAAAGATGACTCTTGGGTTGATATAAAACTCCTGTATGAAAAGTTGAACACTCTTCTTAAAAATTCATATTTTTTAAAAATTCATGTTGCCCAGTAGAAGATTTATTACTTTAAATAAAGATTCATCATTTTATTTGAAATTTTATAAGTATAGTTGAAAGTGCGGTGTTTTTTGATGGAAAATTAATTTTTCAAATTGTAAATTTAACTATTTCATTGTTGGTTGAAACCTGAGCTTTTTCAGTTCAAAATTCAACTAGTGTGTTCAGAATTGATCATTATTGGCGGAAAATTTAACTATTTGGTTAAAAATTGAAAAGACATTATTTTCACATGAAAAGTTGGGAATTTGAATTCAATATAGTATCTACATTAATATTTTACCTAAATATGCACTGAACTGAATTCATACACTTTCAAAACAAATTCAAAAACTGAATAATTATGTTTATAATATGATTTAATTATTTAATTAATTGATGTTGTTTATATATTTAAGAATTTCTTGTGATATAATTTGTTCAAAGCATTGTAAATTAAACATATGAATTGAATATCTAGAAATAGAATAAAACACATTATTTACAATAAAATCCCGAAACTGTATAGCTATTCCGAGTCGATTATTTAAAAAAATTCAAAATATTTTAATGGTTCCATACTATGAGAAATTATACCTGGAAAAAGTTCAGATTCAGTTAAACCTCGTTTATTGCAACACTCGTTTATTATAAATCTTGTAAAATCCAATCCAAGATACCACTGACAGTGCGGAAGCGGAAATATATTTTGATACGACCTTCCGGATAAAAAATTGACTTGCTTACACTTCCATTTCTTACAGAATTTTCTTACAACTATGTTTTACAAAGTACCATCCATCCATCCATCCACACCTTATAACTAATCCGCTCGTTTCTATAGCCTAACCTTCCTCGCGGCGCGGCGCCTCGCCTCGCATGCATTTCGCTCTTTTTTCGCTATGCCTCGCATTACCAGCCTCTGTCTCAGCGGCTAACACCCAATACTTGACTGCTATTTACAATATTTACATTTTTCTTACATCTACTTCCTCTCTTATTTACAATCTTTACTTCTCTATTCTTTTTCATCCTTCCTTCTCTTTTTCTCCATCTTACCCAACACCCCCTTCACCCATGCCACTCCCCTTTTGTCCCCCCTTCCATGCAACAATGCCTCCATGGTTTTCCCACTCCTTTTCACCTCTTCACATTCCTCCAACCAGTGCTCAAGTTTTGTATGCCCTTTCCCGCACAGTTCACACATTCTCTTCTCTATAGAAAGTCAGAACCTATTATAGCCCTCCATGCAACCGCATCTCATTCTCGCTATAAGTCCCTGATTAACTTGCTCTCCTTTCTCACAAAAATATTGCGCTCTCTCCCATGGCATAATCCACACATACTTCTCCTTAAAATTTGTCTCTCTTGTCCTCTCCTCTCATTCTGCCTTCTCTTTCTACATGCCATTCTTTTGAACCAACTCACATATCTTCCTTCCTCGTGAAACTTGCTTAGCTTCATGCATTTGCAATCCATTCGTTCTAAAATACCTTTCCCTTTGCACCTCCATATTTGCATCACTACACTGTCCACTTTACATACTTCTCCTGTATCCTATTTACCTTCTTACTTACCATTCCCACCCCACACCTCCACTCCGTAAAATAAGACACTCATCACTAGCGGCTCAAACAATTTCATTCTCCTTACAAAATCATATGCGAACAACCTCACCCCGAGCCCCCACACCTGCCTCATCACCACATTTGCCCTTCTCATCCACTTTTTTATGTAACCATCCACTCCCCCATTCCTTCGAAACAGGAAACCTAGGTGCACAAACTCTTTCACCTCATGTACCGCTTTCCCCTTCCACTTCCATTCCCCTCCCCTATCTCTCCCAGCTCCACTCCTGAACACCATAACCTTAAACTTGTCCGTATTCAACTCTAACCTATTTTTGTCTAAGTATCTTCTCAACCTCTTTATCATTTCCTTTAAAGCCTCTTTGCTCTTTGCCAGTAGCACTATGTCATCTGCATTTGCGAGTGACCATATCCTGTCTCCTCGTACCCTAACTCCTCCTACCACTCCGTCCGCTAGCTTACTTTCCATATCCGCGATCAAAATTGCAAAAAGCGTTAGGCTAAGCGGGCACCCTTGCCTCAACCCCCAATCCTTCCTGAATCCCTCCGAGATTCCCTCCCCTCCTCTCACCCTATCTTTCGTCTCCACACACTGAGAAAACTGTTTGGTTGGAAAAACAAAATTCTTTTGTCACCTCAATACAATATTTTGTTGGTTTAACAGAAATTGTTTCTTAACCTAACAAAATACTTCTGTAAGGTCAATCAAGTGATTTTTTTGTCTCAAATAAATTGTTTTGCTGTATACACAAAATAGTTTTGTCGGCGTTACTAAATATTTTTTAGGTGAAAAACAAATTTTGTTTAAAAATTTCGTCGTTCTTCAGCTCGTGATCTTAATAATGTAAATTTTAGAAAAATCCAACCAAAAACGATCAAGAACACCTCCTTCTCCTCGTTCCATCCCCACATTTTCTCGTCTATTTTTATTTTCCGATACCCTACCTTCACTGCTCTCCCTTCGCTCCTCTTATTCCTAGCTCTGTCATTTAGCATTCCCTGAACATCCCTTTTCCTCTTTGTGAAATCTTGATCGATAAAAACCTGATTGTGTTTCATCCTATTTTTGTTACACATTACGCCCAATTTTTCTTCCCTGCTCTTCAATTCCACCACCGCCACTTTATTCTCCTTTCTCCCCTCCATCCTAACTTTCCCTACCTTGCCTTTAACCCACCCTATGCTCTGTAGCAGTACTCCCACCCACTCCCTTTCTTCCCCGCTCTTTAGCTACAATCCTCTTATCACTATATTATTTCTCCTATATGCCTTCTCTCTTCTCTCCATCCTCAAATCTATTCCCCTTATCCTTTCCCTATCCGCTCTCTCCTCCTTTTCATTCCTACGCTCTCCCACTTTCTCTTCCATCATGATCTTCACTTCCTCCCAAATACCTTGCTTCTCGCCCTCCCCCTTATCAACTGCTTCCATTCCCGACCTGCCCTCCACCTTCTCCAGCCTTTTTCCGCCTTTTCCTTCCACACCCTACTATCTTCTTCCATCTCCTTTATTTTAACCTTTTTTTTTCTTCCTTACCGACACCAACTCCCTCTGCAATCCTTCTACTTTCCCCCTCAGCCCTTTTACTTCCTTTTCCCATCTCTCATCTCTTACACTCAGGTCCCCCCTCATACAATCCATCTGCTTCATAGCCCCCCTTACGTCCTCCCTCAACCCTTTGATCTCGCCTATCAGCACTCCGATAGCCTCCCTCTCTGTCTGCCCCTCCATTTTTAGGGGGTGAGGTGACCTACGCCACGATTCTTCCCCCTCCCTGACGAGCCACTTGACACCGGGCCACGCACAACTGGTCGTCGTGTCCTTCTGGAAATTTCCCCCCTTTCTACTTCACTACCAGCACTGCCAGTACTCTCACTGCCCACCTCCCGCTCGTCCGTCGGTAACTGTAACCTATCCATACACAAAAGTACGCACTCAAGTGGGACGATGGTCGTGGGGGCTAAAGCGTAGGCTTTGGACCCACTCCTTCGGCTTGCGGGTTCGATTCCCGCCTCGCACTCTGGAAGAGTCTCGGTGGCCCATGCGGTGAACACTAGCCTAGCAAGGGAGTTGTTCATCTCCGGAGAGTCGTGGGACCGGTACCTCTAGAGAAAAAGGTTTTCTCTAAGTACTTAAGGCTGTTGCTCTTGGTGGTTCGGAACCCACCTTAAACTGTAGGTCCCCCTTCCACTACCAAGTAAGTGTGTGGAGGGTGTGTAAAGAAATAGAGAAGGTGTAAGAAAAATGTAAACCCTTAGGGGACACATTAGAAGCTTCCATTCCACAAAAGTACGCACTGCCGCCAACAGAAGTCTCTTAAGGCTGCTGTCGCTTATCGCCCTAAAAGTTCAGTTTCTTTGCCCTATTTCACCCCTGACATCCCCTTCAGACACCCTTTTCTCAGCCCTAACATATCCCAGCACTACAAGAACCACCCTTCTCCGCCATGAAGGCCCAAAATCCTTAACACAAAACTACTCCGCTCCCTTGCAAGCCTAACCTCACTTTCCCTATTTAGCCAAATCCCCCCCCCCATAACGAAATGAGAATTAATTTTTATCTTCCCAATGTACCCCTCACAACCGTACTCACCTCTTAGACTTCCACCCTCAAACTCCACTCACACCTTCCACACAAATTTTGTAAAAACTTCTCCCCGCCTGTCACTGCACACTTTCTCACTAACGCAACCAAATTGCAAGTCCCCCTTGTTAAAGGATGTTCAGAATGAACATCATGAATTAAAACAAAATTTACCTATAGTATCATAATGTAGTACTTTTGATTGAAGTCTGTATGGTTTTTGTCATTTTCAAAAAAATGTTATCAAAAAATTTGTTTCCACAATTTTATCGGAAACTTTTTCTCAAAAATTGACTATCAAAAGTGTTACGATAACATATGTTTTAAAAAAATGTCTGTAAACTTTCAAAAATTTGTCTGTAGAAATTTTTACAGTTACAAATCTAGTTGTTTTTATTGAAGCCTGTAAAGTTATCAGAGGGAAAAAAATGGCTAGAAAATTTTTCTTTTCTAAATTAAGTTTGCGATAAGAAATCTTACGGCCTCGCTGAGACACGCATTTTTCCTAGTATTGGTTAAGTCATTTGTGAAAATAATGTACAGACTGAGGGAAACGTGTCGTAGACGTTTTTCCAACATTTAAAAAATTCTGTGATGTTTCTGAAATTGTATCACTAACAAACAATTCATAAGCAAGATTAGAGAAACATTTACGTTAATTTCAATACTAATAAAATATTTTGTCAAAACTAGTTACAACAGCCGAAACGCGATTCAACCAAGCCATTCTGTGAAAACCCGAGGATTTTTTTATTTCATCTTATTTCGTGCTTTAACTGCAAATTTCAGTTAAAACTAGATTTACCTGATTGTGCTGTTGAAATAACTAGTTTTATCTGCACTATTAATTGAAAATCCGAAATACTGAATTTGCAACTGCAAGCGCTTGCGCAACTTTAACGGTGTATACATATGAAACCGGTATTTTTTCAAGAAAAAAACACATTTATTTCAAGAGAATGATAACAAATATTTTATTCAAAGTATGCGCCCTCGCTGGCT
>NC_046660.1:133413010-133425285 GCF_010883055.1 Belonocnema kinseyi
ACAGATGACAATACGCCAATTAGCACAAATGGTAAGTTCCGACAGTGCCTACAAGTGTGCCTACTGGCCGCTAGATGGCAATACCGGTTTCATATGTATACGTATATACCTGCTATATTAACATAACTAAAACTTTATAAATTCGATCGCTTACGTCTAGTGCGACTGTCATGTGTAATATTAATTAGAGAAAGTACATGTAAATACGCAATATGTCAAATTGGAGAATAAACTTCATCAATGAAGTTATTGTCACAAAACAAGGATTGGTCCTTTCTCCGAACCCTTTTCCAGTTCCGCCTTGACAAATCACGTTTTAGCGACTAGTCACAGTAGAGTGATTAAGCACATCTAAGACCAATTTTGCAGGCCCACCTTGAAAAGGGTTTAAAGATTACTAGAAAGGCCGACTCGCCGCAGAGTGCAGCGAATTAGAAAATTGGGGTTTAAAATGATCCAGAGCCTACAATTTTCATCCGATTCCATCTTTTTTTCAATTAAAGTTAATTAAAATATGAAAAGGTATGTCGAGGGCGAGTTTGCTAAAAAAGTTTTGTTTGTTTGTCATACTAGTTGCAAAATGCGAATAAAATCATAATTTTTCATATTTGAGTTGCCTGCTCTGTAGAATTCATTGATTTTACCTCGAAAAACTGAAAAACTGATAGATTTTCAATCGATTAACAAATCCTAATAACTTAGATAATGTCCGTGCAATCTGTTTGATTATTATAAACAAATTTATGAACGAAATCGATTATTGATGTACATTGAAGTTTTGAAATTCTTTTCATCACGTTTTTCCGTGCGAAATCAGGTGAAATTAATGTTTCGTTAAAATCAAACACTAAAATATAAGTTTTTAATTGTTATAAACAAATTTCAAGAAGAAATTTAATGAATAAGCGCCTTTGTATATATAAAATGCATTTTTTCTGCGCAATCATTAGGTTTGCCTTCAAAAATGACAATTCCATGCCAGAAATTGACAATCAAAATATTTAACATCGTTGTTAACAATGCTGATAAGCAAATGGATTAAACGGTTGCTCTTTGATAGAAAAATTCTTTTTTTTGCATAATTATTCATCTTATTCCTAAATTAATATTCTGATGGAGGAAACTGACGCTTGACAATATTTTTCATTTTTATTAACAATTCTTCTCAACAAATGCATTTAGTAGACGCTTTCAAATAGGAAAAATCTCTTTCTTGATAAAATGTTGATTATATCATAAAAAAAGAAACACCTACGACTCAAGAATCGTAAATAATGAAAGTCGGAAAAACACAAAAATCCAATGGATACGTGCGTGAACGTTTCAATGTCCTTCCAGAAAAACAGCGTAGCAATTGAACGTTGAGTGACGAGAAAAATGTGAGAACCGAAATAAGTATAGAACGAAACAACTGTTTTTTTGGAACAAAATTGAAATTTTCACGCACGTATCCATTTGATTTTTGTGTTTTCGCGACTTTCATTATTTACGACTCTTGAGTCCAAATAGTGAGGATTATTTCTCATAAAGTGCAGATTTGTGAATACTTAATTTTCGTGTTCTTCTTGTGGCACTATGAATTTTTATCAGTTGTAAGTTTCAAATAATTCCTTTATAAGTTGCAATTGAAAACCTCATTTTCGATCAAATTTATTGTTCTAATAATCAATGAATTTAAAGTTCCGAAGTAAGATCTTTGTGATTTTCTGATCATAAGTGGCAACAAAGATAGAGAAAAACTTTAAGCTATATCAAAGTCAATTACGATATCCAGGAAGAATGTCTGAATGCAATCGAAGATAGGTTATCTTATTTTATGTACACATTTAAACGAAAGTGGAAGAAACCTTTTTATAACACAACAAAATTTAGGGTCAGTAATGCGAAATGGCTGCTTTCAGATTGCTCTGGTCAGTTCCTTGGAGTTTGTACCGGGAGAAGAGCTTCAGATGATTTCGAGAATAGCTCAAAATCAACTAAGAGACGAAAACTGTTCGAAATTCGGGAATGTTATTTTGACTCCGTACTACAGAGTGGATTCCTGAGTATTTTGCGATCTTCTGGTAAAACTAAAATCGCTAATGACATGAGTCAACTTTTGTCATATGATGTTGATGAACACAATGAATTGCATAAACAAATAGCATATTCAGAAGTAGGAGGAATTACACGCTACTCTGATGATGAGGCATTAGCACTGATTGAGAACGCAAAATTGAGTGAATACTAGTATGATCTTATTCGTATGCAAGCGAAAGCTGAAAATTCTGATTGCCATCCATCTTACAGGAGCCTAGCCGATGCCAAAAAGGTGCTATCCCCCAGAATCTCATATTATCAAGGCGGAAAAGGGTGTGAGTATTAACACGCAAGCCTTGCTGGATCACACAGTATCTGGCTTGATGGGAATACGTACCTGGAATCATACCTCCAAATTTAGTTGACAAACCTAATCTTTCAATGACTTTAACTTCAATGTACGGATGTGATGGGACATCTGGACATAATCCATACAAGCAGTCTTTCACTGGTCCTAGTAAATGTGATGCAAAACTCTGAATTTTTTTTAGGGTACCGTTAGCATTAGAGATGATAGACACGGAAACTGGTAGATGTTTGGCGATTTGGAAAAATGCAGACCCTGTCTCATCAGGACTTTTTAGAATCATGCGATTCCGCTACATAAAGGAAACGAAGGATCCTGAATTGACTTTGAATATTACCGTGGTTGACAAAGTATTAATCGAAAAATTCGGCGTTATTTTGAAAGCTATGGCATCAGAAAAGCAAATAGACATTATCAAATTCGGAGAATATTGCCAGCAAACTGTAAAACTTTACGTCAGCTTATATAGTTGGTTCTATATGCCTGTGCCAATTGACAGAAGAGTCCTAAAAGGCGAATAGCGAAAACCCTCAAGGAGAGGTTCCCTCGTCCCATGGATGCATAAGTTCAGGATCTGCTGATTGCAGATGATTGAGACAAGAATGGGGAACGCTGCTGAATACCAGAATTTTTCGTCCGAAAATGGTTAATCTTCATGATTTCGTTCATCCTCATTGCGTATAATAATCGAAAAAGATATTGAATCTAGACGTTTAACGATTCGTTCCTTATTTCAAGGTAACATTAACTATTAAACCCAAAAAACAGCTTTCTTCGATACGAAAGTATTATTTTAAGAATTGATTGAACATGATTGTAATAATGGGAAATGTTGTTGGATGTCAGTATATTTCGTAGGAGTTTTATTTGTATTAAATTTTTTTATGAAATTTGTTTATAACGATTAAAAAAGTATAGTTTAGTGTTTGATTTAAACGAAACATGAATTTCATTAGATTTCGCGGCGAAAAACGTGATGAAAAGAACTTCCAGGTTTCAATGTTCCGCAATAACCGAATTAGTTCATAAATTTATTTATAACAAATAAACATATTGCACGAATTGCGTTTTTAATCTGAATGCTGGAAAAATTCTCACATTAGATGAACTAAAATTATCTTTGGCATACCTTTCTATTTTTAAAATTCATCCCAATGTTTTTTGGCCCGTAAAAGTATAATAGGAATAAATGTATCTGGCGAAATGAGTTTTTAGCCTTTCAGACATTTCTGTCAACGTTTCTAGTACCTAAATCATAAATGAAAATTTACATATGGACTTTTTAATTAGATGAAAATTAAAAACGTTATAAATGCTTTTCAACGTTGTGAAAATTTTCCAAAAGTAGAAGAAAAAACTATTTCTTTAAAGGATTAATAAATTTCATTCAAAATTTTTACTAGATATAAAACATTTTTTTAATTATCTTCATGAAAAAATGTATATAGAACAAAATTCAAATACAGAGTTTCAAAAATTTGAAACAACATTTTTTCAAGTATTTTTTAAAGTTACTTAAGTTTGATTTCTCAATTTTAAACATATTTTTAGATTTTTTCCAAGTGCAGCTTCTAATTTTTTGCAAAATTATGTTTATAAAAAAGCTTCATTTTTTCTTTATAAAATCAGCAATGGGCGAAAATGGGACGACAAAGTTCCGTCGAGATACATAAGGTTTTATACACGCGATTGCTGCGTCACATTGCAGATAGGCGCGCCTTCGTCTCTCGCTTCGAGAATTTAATTAATGAACTTGTTCATCACAATAAATGTGCACTTATTTCGCTGCCTTCTGTGCTTTGAAGCTTTTTTTCCAGGCGTTTTCTCATGTGAATCTACTACAAAACAATCGCCGTCTTGTCTGCTTGTTTTGAAACATGTGAAAATCTTTTCTACACAAACAGAATTATTTTTCTGGAAGATTTGGTGACACTTGTCGAAAGTGAATAATGTTAGCTGCAAAAGCATTCCTTTTGATATGAATGAAAGTCCTTTTAGCATTCAATTAAAGAGAAAATTTCACTTGTGTCAGAAAAAAGTCCTTATAACACAAGAGGATATTTCTCAGAGTAGTAAATTCTAAATTTAAAGCTAGGAACTGAAGCCGCACGCAAAAAATGCTCTATATCTCTACCAATTTGTTTGGACCCATTTTCGACAATGGCTTATTTTAAGGAAAAATGTCAAGTTTGAAAAAAAGCGTCCGCACATGGAAACTACTAAGAAATATGTTTAAAATTAAAAAATCGAGCTTGCATAATGTTTTAAAAGCAAAATAAATTCTGTTAGCGTAAAGCGGATGAAAAATAATTTCAAAACGTTCCATAAAAAATTTAATTTGGATAACGTTTTCGTGGATGGAAATAAAAGCAGTTTGCTCGAATAATAATTACGCGGACTTTTAAGAAAATCGAAGACATCAAATTTTAAGGTGGTTACACTTCACGAATTTCACCCCATAACAGGAAAGCGTGAGATCATCATCTAATTTATTTCGTTTCACGATACGTAAAGTGAATTGCGTGCAGGAATGGGGAAAAATTTGTCGCAAAGTAGGAAAGACCAGGAAACCACTCTATATCAGTGCGTCCAGCGGCGGATCCAGGCCTTGGTCTCGGAGGGGGCGATCGGGGCGTATAAGTCGAAAAAAGCAAAAAAAAAAATTTCAAGTTATAAGTATAAAAACTTAGAGCTCGGGGGGGGGGAGGGATCGCCCCGATCGCCCCGATCGCCCCCCTCTGGATCCGCCAATGAGTGCGTCTAAAGTGATAGGTCATTTAGAACGTACACGCGCTATTTTCGCAGGTTTATGCCAAAATTGTCGGCACTTGCGTACCGCAAAAGGTCTTTTTAATAAGGGACAATTTGATTGACTTACATGATGGCGTCGAAGGTACCTTTTACTTTATTCTAGCAAGCCAGATTAAGGTTGCAATTCTTTCGTTTCTTTCTTATTGTTCGCCGCTTTAGTGGAAGAACCTTAATCTGGCCTTGCTTCCTTCTCAAGACTGAATTTTGATTTTATATTGATTTGGCTCATCTTTTGCGCAGTGCTCAAGTGATTTGATTTTTCTTCAGTACTTTGTTGTTTATTTCTGAATTGAAATTGTTGACTATCATTGATTATTTGATTAATAAAATTCCGCGTTTCTCAGGGGTTGCTGGCTTTGTAGGTTAAATTGCTCCTGAAACACGTGTCTCACTACGTTCTTCGAGCTTGTTGGTTTTGAAAATTTTGTTTCAACCATCCCCATTAAGCTCCTGTCGGGGAGATGATCGTAAATTTCCGTGGATGACGCGAAAATAAAATAAACTCTTGGTCGCGCCAAGACCATATGCCGATCTGAGACCAATCGTCACAGAAGATTCACTAAAAATTTTAATGATGAGATGAACGATTAGGAAAGAGTTTTTTGCATTTTTTCTCTCTCTGATGACATATATACCGTTTCTAAAAAAAAACTACCCCTAAGTCGTACACACCTACCCTTCGTGATCAAAAACGTTTTAAAAGTGGGAAAACCATCTTGAACATTGTAAAGATCATTTAGAACTGTTAATTCATTTTCTTTCTTTTTTCTCTCCGATTATATATAACACTTTTCCCAAAAACTAATCCTAAGTCATACATACCTACCTGTCGTGATAAAAAACGTTCTAAAACTAGGAAAACCACCTTGAAAAATGTAAAGAAAGTATTTTAGTAGGGGCGGGGCCCCTATTATAATTCTTCCACAAAACTACAGTTCCACGTGAACGTATGCAGCGGAACATATACGAGGTGTGTTCAAAAAGTAAGGTGACTTCAATTTTCGCGGGCTACGTACATTCAAGTTTTAAATGTTTTGTTGTGTTGGTACACTCGTCACGATCAAATGTGAAGGTTTTGCTCACTGTCTTCTTTGATTACCGTGGCGTAGTGCATCAGGAATTCTTACCACAAGGTCGTACGGTCAATAAGGAGTATTACCCTCAAGTTATGCGCCGTTTGCGAGAGGCGATACGCAAAAAACGTCCGGAACTTTGGAAAAACAATTCGTGGCTTTTGCATCACGATAATGCACCTGCTCATTCATCGTTGCTTGTGAAAGATTTTCTGACCAAAATCAGCACCACAGTAATGCCTCAGCCTCCATATTCACCGGATTTGGCCCCCAGTGACTTTTTTCTTTTCCCAAAACTGAAGAGACCCATGAAAGGACATCGATTTTCAACGATTGAGGATATAAAAACTGCATCGCTCAAAGAACTCAAGGCTATACCACAAAATGATTATCAGAAGTGCTTCGATGATTGGAAAAAGCATTGGCACAAGTGTATTATTTTATAAAAAGTATAAAAACACCTTGAACAATGTAAAGATCATTTAGAACTTTAAATTAATTACTTGACTCTCGAAAATTTCCTTTTCATTATAATTTTCATTAAGGTGTAAATTTTCAAGTGTCAAGTAATTAATTTGAAGCTTTAAATCATGTTTACATTGTTTTAGGTGGTTTTACCACTTTTAAAGCGTTTTTGATCACTAGGGATAGGTATGTATGACTTAGGGCTAGTTTTTGGGGAACGTATTATATTTTATCGGTGAGCAAAGAAAGATAAAAAATACACCCTAACAGTGGTTTCTGCATTTTATTATTTTAAATGCTTTTTACATATATATATGAACTCCGCTGCATACACTCACGTGGAAGGATAATTTTTGGTAGAAATTATAATGAAAAGAAAGTTTTCAAGTGTCAAGTAATTAATTTGAAATTTTGAAACGTCTTTACGTTCTTTAATGTTACTTTTAAGTAACTGTAAAGTAACTTTTAAGTAACATTAAATGAGAGCAAAAAAAGATTTAACAAATACCAACTAACAGTGTTTTCTAAATTGTATTATTGTTTATCCTTTTTTCATATATTTAAATATTTCGCTGCACGCGTTTACATGAAGGGGTACTTTTTTGGGAAAATTATAATGGAGGGGGGGCGGTTCGAGCTTCAAGTAACTAATTTAAAGTGCTAAAACATCTTTACCTTGTTTGATGTTTCTTTTAAGACTTTTATAACGTTTTTGAGGACGAGAGGTTAGTATGTACAATTCAGGTGTAGTTTTTGGGAAACGTATTATATATCATCGAAGACCAAAAAAAGGGCAAAATAATATCAACTAACAGTGTTTTCTGAATTGCATTATTTTTTATGTATCTTTTTCATACATATATTCGTTTCACTGCGCATGTTCACGTGGAAGGGTAGTTTTTCCGGTAAATTATAATGAGGAAGCAATTTCCAAGTTTCAAGTAATTTATTTGGAGTTCAAAAAAAACTTTACATTGTTCAAGGTGGTTTTCCCACTCTTAAACCGTTTTTGATCACGAGGGGCAGGTGTGTACGACTTAGGGGTAGTTTTTTGAAAAACGTAATGTATATCATCAAAGAAAAAAAAGGGAAAAAATATCAAATAACAGTGGTTTCTAAGTTGCATTGTTGTTTGTTATACTTTTTTCATATATACATATGTTCCGCTGCGTATGTTCACATGGAAAGGTAGTTTTTTGGGAAAATTATAATGAAAGAGAAATTTTGAAGTGTCAAGTAATTAATCTGTAGTTCCAGATCATCTTTACATTGTTCAAGGTGGTTTTCCGACTTTTAAAACGTTTTGGATCACGAGTCGTAGGTGTGTACGACTTAGGGTTAGTTTTTTGGTAAACGTGATATATGTCATCAGAGATGAAAAAAAAGCAAAAAAATCTCCCCTAATCGTTCATCTCATTATAATAATTTTTAGTGAGTTTTCATAGGTCGCGGCGCTGAGTGGATGTCTCGCTAGCGCAGAGACCCTTTTCTCGGAAGTTTAAAGAGCAAAAAATTGTTTGTAGCATAAAATTAGCAAAAAAAAGCAAAAAATATAGCGTAATCCATTTTTCAATTGGCGTTGGTGGTGACGCTAGGTGGACGGATCTGTTAGTTATGCTTCTCTGGTACATTCGGCTGTGTTTAGAGCGTGCTTTTGGAAAAACTTTGTTCTGTGCTTCTTGAGATTCTTCTGAAAACCAGATCATAGAAGCGTTAAACCCTCCCATTATATCACAACCATGAATCAAAACATCGTGTATAGATGGTCGCATTTTGTACCATGGGTAGCTGTTAGAACATTCCTTTGCTGTTTCTATACAAAATGTTTCGAATTTAATCAAGTCAATTTAATTTCCACATAATATAACTTGAAGGTCAGTATACAGGCTCTCTAGGATTTCTTTTTTGACTCCTATAAGTTCAGATAATTGTCCAGCTTTTTCAAAAAAAACTCGGCTTACATTTCCTGTATTTTTAGTTCCAGAACCTTGTTTAACAACGTCAACGTTCAGCTGTGCCCTAGGTGCGCTCAAACTTGCGAGCCGCGCGCGCAGCGTGCGAGAGTGTGCCCACCAAGCGGGCAGATTTTTTAATTTACTATTAAAATTAATTTTTTCAAATAAAGAATCTTTTATAATTTTCCCATTTTGAGTCAAATATTGGTAAATTGCAAAATAAAACAATTTTATCTTTAATGAATTTTACAGATCAAAGGTTCAAAAAAAAGTACATGCATAAGGGCCGAAATTTTACGTCATTTTCGAATTTTTCAAACAGTTTTGTGTCGAAATGTATGGAAAATAATGTTAATAAAAACAACAACAAATAAATTTGTGAATAACAGAGATTTTAAAGGTGGAACATTTTTAAGTCTATTTAGAAAAAAAAGGGCGAAAAAAGTGCAAAGTGTACGTCGACCAAAGCCATTAATTACATCTGTTGTCATCTGGAAGGTCCGCCACCTTTTGATGTCCCGCGACAAACATGGCAGCGCCCACATGTTTATATTTTCATGCACAGTTTGTCGGAAAAAATGCCCGTGCGCATAATCAAATGGCACATCGTAAGATGGCGGCTCTCCCCGCTTAGGGAATTCTCCCCCCTCCCGTGGATTCAACCCCGCTCGCCAAGTTAGGATAGCATGCCTAGTCCCGTATTTCCTATGCCCTTGATCACGAAGGATGATGTTCCAGGTGCAAAATTAGAGCACGAATGAGTAGAAGAGTACAGTATTGAGCAGCTGAAACGATGGCTTAAATGTAGAAAACGACAGTTAAAAGGAACAAAAGTGATTTAGTGGGAAGGTTAGTTGAGCTTTTTTATAGTAGGTATAAATATTTTTTTTTTATTCAAGATTTGCAATTCAGAGCATTTTTTGAGTGAATATTTAATATTCATACAAATATAAAATAACACAATATTACATTTTCCACTTTTCTTTTTCAAGCTTAGACAATAAAAAGTAATTTGTTAGTGATTTCCTGGTTAGGAGATTCGAACCCCGATAACAATTCTTCATTTAATATGTAAGGAAATGTTAGCAAAGAAAGAAAATATTAATACCTTCCAAACACAACCTCGACTAACCATTCTACTAACTTAGTTTTTTTTCCTTTTAAAGATCGTTTCTTATATTTCAGCTATCGTTTAAGCTGTTTAACACTGTGCTCTTCCACCGATTTGTGCATTAATTTTGCTCCTGGAACATCATGTTCCGTGATTTTTCCCGGATTTTAAAACATTTTTTTGAAGATGACAGATGTCAACGTCTAGGATGAAAAGTTCATAACAAACATAAAAATCTTATTTAAAGATCTTCAAAAATTCAAATTTGGCCAAAATCCGTCTTTTTTTACACGATTGGAACTTGAAATACCACTTTTTATCAAAATGATTCATCGTGAAAGCATTAAATCTATTATTCTCCAAAATATACATTTTCTTTCATAATTTATGGAATCATTTTCTATCTTTACATACGTTTTAATCCCTTCAAAACTTCTAAATATCTTTTTAATTTTTCAATTATTTGTTAAATTTTTACAAACTTCTGAATATCTTTTAAAATGATTCGACTTTTTCCTACCTTTTTTAATAAAACCTGAAAAAGAAAAAAAAAGAAACCGGAATATCTTCCAGATTATTTTTTTGACAATTTTGGAAGTCTGTTTAAGGGATGTGAGACAGCCAAATATCTGTATTACCGACCTCACTTTATCAGTCGACAGAATATTTTTTTGAGTTTAAGAACTTTTTTTGTAAATAAAATATCGATCTCAAACTTTTAAAAATGCAAAAGCCGAAAGAAAACTACTTCAAGGTATAAAGTTTAATAATACAATATGCAAAAAAAATTCAATTAAATCTCATCCGGCACACAGCAAAGGACTCTGCTATCAATTCCATCGACATAAGCCGGTACCCTGGGGGCCATCATACGAGGCTCTAACAGCTGGCTCGTCCTACTTTGTGACTCCTTTGCCGAATGCCGGATAAGATTCAGTTAAAATATTTTTTTACATCTTTTATTATTATATTGAGCAATTTCACGTAGTTTTTTTCGGCTGTGTCATTTGTCAAAGTATCTCAACGTACTTTATTGTACTCTAATACATTTTCCAAAGTTTCAGCTCGATATATTTTTTTTTGAACTTCTAGGTTCAAAAAAATATTCAGTGAATTGATAAAGTGAGGTCGGTAATATAGGTATTTGGCTCTGTCACATGACCTTAAATATTTTTAAATAAACTTTTAATATTGATGACGGTATTTATACAAAATAGTCCAATTTGCTACCCGAAAATATGAACTTTTAATAAAATTGTAAATTTTCAAAGAAAGAAATTAGTTGAACTTCCAATTAAAAAGTTGACTATAAATATTAATATGCAGTTTCCACTAACAAGAATAATCTTTTACCAAAAATCAAGACATTTATTACAAGAATCCTTAACCAAATAGTTATATTTCTTGGCTAAACAAATTTCAGCCGTAAATAAAACAGAGAAATTTTAATTTTTTTAAATGAATTTTGTAGAAAAAAATTAATTTTTATTCAAAAAGATTCATTTTTAATAAAAAAAACAACGATTTTTCTTCAAACTATTCATATTTTTCAAGTGAGAAACTAATTTCCGGTGTAAAAATTTTGTCGCGGGCTTAAACAGGCTGAAGCCTGGCAGAACTAGGCCCTGGCCTTGTGATCAAGCCTGGGTTAAGCTGGAATGAAAAGCTAAATCTGGTCAGGGCCAACCTTGAGGGCCAACCTAGATCGCCGAGCTTGGATCTGGCTTGACTTTAGCTTATTGATTCCGCGCCATATTATTTTGAGGGACGACTGTTTTTATTTAATACAACACTTATCAAATTTAAAACCATCCATTTTATGCGTATCACACATCTTGGTTATCTTGTGTCTGTATAGACTTGATGTAATTTTAAGAAAGTTTTCATCAAAAACGTTAATTTGAAAAAAAGGGATCATCGAGTGTCAAGCACGGAAGTATTTTATGTAAAAATTAAAAGGAGAACCTCGGTAGCACTATCCCCCATCAGAGCTCACAGACCTGAAACGCCGCAACGATGCCGCACGGGGGGAATCGTCCCCCGCCAGGTGCCAGATCGTGGATGAAATTTACCCCCACCATACCTACCGTTTGGGAGCCGCAAAACAGAAAGTGCATGATTACCACTGTGAGTTCGTATGTAAGCCGAAAATGCACGATTCGACCTCGGAGTTCTGATGTACAATGATTGTCGATCTGAAGGCTTCGGAAGACTTCGGTGGTCTTCTATTTATATCTTGCTCCCCATTTGAAAGAAATTGAAGAAATTGGCGATTTGGATCTATTGCGTGATTCTTAATTTCATGCATACGTCGATTTTCAGGTTATGTTTTCCAGGTGTACATAATATATATATATATATATAATAATCACATAATCAAATACATAACTGAACAAAAAAAAATTTTTTAATTGTTTTCAACATGATAGTAAAATTTTAAATAAAAAAATTACATTTTCATCCAAAAAGCTAAA
>NC_046660.1:133425385-133441873 GCF_010883055.1 Belonocnema kinseyi
CATACGAACTCACAGTGGTAATCATGCACTTTCTGTTTTGCGGCTCCCAAACGGTAGGTATGGTGGGGGTAAATTTCATCCACGATCTGGCACCTGGCGGGGTTCGATTCCCCTCGTGCGGCATCGTTGCGGCGTTTCAGGTCTGTGAGCTCTGTCCCCCATGTTGATTTCATATACTTCGTTCTCCTTGCATGTTTAAAATATCGAAGAGCAGTTTATACTAATTATGTAAATGTATTATAATTAAAAACACAAAAAACATGACACTGATTGATGCTTGCGTGTCGCTCCGTTAGTCTCCACGTTAGGGTCATTTCGGAAGTATTCGGTTCGCCTCGCGTCCACAACCGGCACATTCATTTATTTTCAAGAAGGTCTTCAATGTTAAACAATCCTTCCGTCGGCTCTTCGAATTTATATTGCGAAAGAATAACACAATTGGGAGCACTACTATTTAGCCGGGCTCAAGCTCTAGCCACGAGTAAATACAAGCCAGAAGCAGGCTGGGGGCTCCCGACCTAGCCCAAGCCTAGAAACTTGAAGAAATTTGGCGATTTCTACACGGGTTTGAACTCAGAAAATTAATTTTCAGCACACATTATTTTGTCAGCCAAAAATATAAACTTTCTAACAAAATAAATGAATTTTCACACCAAAGAGACGAATATTACACAAATAAAGTTCAAATTTTAAACGAGAAAGATTCCATTTTTACGAAAATAAATGCATTACTTAAATAAACAGGCGAATCAAAAACAAAAAGGAAATCTTAAATCGGTTAAGAAATATATCTTGTGGACCTATTTGTCCGCGAAAATCCGATCTCGACCACCGCCACGCCGTTACGCACCGAGACTCGCGCATCAATCTGGGATTTTTGACCACCGTTCCCACGGTTATATCCAGACGCAAACGCAAAACGCCGTTTCGCTCGATTACGGACAATCGAGTGTGCACAGGCTTTAAGGCCCTTCAAAAGGCTGTCAAATTCGCTAGGGGAAAACTAAATCTAACATGTTGAGTTGTTGAATGCCATATTTTAGGCCGCGTACAGTGCACATGAGTATACTATAGGCGAGGGGCAAGTGGGGGCACAGTTGGGAAAAATGACTTGGAGCTTGATTTTTTAATTCGTTTCTCAATTTTGTTATAAATAAACAAATGTGACGAAAAAATGTAAATTTGTTCTATTTAATATTCGCGGTGCTGACTGGACAGACAAGCGCCGAGACACACCCCTACATGTGGGCCACACAGTTTTCCGGGACAGCGCGATACCGCGGAAAGAACAGGGAGCAATTAGGAGACCACGAAATTCAAGCTTCTGTACCGCTAATCCGTAGCATTATGAACCCCTGGGTGAGTGGACCTACGGCCTGGTACACGAGAATTTATTCCGTATGAACACCGCCAGTAAAGGGCATGGGAAAGTGAAGGGCACTGAACAGTCCGGGCCGCCTAACACTACCCAGTGTTGAGCCTTTTCCCTCACATGAACGGAAGACTAGGGCAAATTAGGGACAGACCGGAAAATTTCGATAAATACGGACACCCGAATTCCTCAGAGCCAAAAGAGACCAAGCATATGTCGTTCAACACAGGGTATGGAGGGCTTGCATCCCCACGTCAATACTAAAGCAGGAGATTTAGTTTGGCCTATGATACGAGGTATGTCCTAAGGGGCAGAAAGGGCTAAAATGATCCATATACAGAGCCTTAGTAACAGAATAGGGAGCAGAGCAAGACGCGTTTGGACGAGTAGGTCCGCGAAAATTCGATCCAGAAGCCACCGCGAGCCACAAATATGCTCGGGGATGGGAGCGAGGCCCCATGCGACACCTCGGCAAAACAAGAGAAGTGGCATGAATGGTTCAAGGGTGGAATGTCAGTTTTCACGGACAAAAGGGCTCAAGCGTGGACAACATCTTGTGGAGGATCGAAGAGGGAAAAGCTGCCTCTTTCTTCACAGAAAAGTCGTTAGTGCTCTTCCTTTAAAGGACATTGCGTGACACTATGTCCTTCTGAACAGATTAAGATGGAACACGTGGGACCAGTGGAAGCGGCATTTTCAGGGCCCGCTTTGCGTATACTTTCTACCAAGAAAGGTTGGAACAACAAATTCTCAAAGCGGACAGTTATGCTGACGAGAGAAATTTACCCTACCCGCAGCCGCAGCCGAGTAGAATAGAAGGGAGCACAAGAGGGTCTTGGGATGATGCAGGGTGTGCTGCAGATTATGCGCTAGGAGGCCTGGGGGATCCGCCTTACCGGGTCCTCCGACAACCTAGGGCGAGTTCTAGGCAAGACGAGCAAATAGGAGACAGCAAACCAATGAAAGAGTCCCCCCAGAGAACCCAATCATCAGAGAGGGAAGGAGACGAGGTGAACCGGCAGGCACAGCGAGAGATTCCCAATACGTGCTTTACGCTAAAGCACGTGCGAGCCGTCGAGCTTCAACGTCCAGTATGGACAGCCCCACGACAGCCCTGGTCAAGGACGGAGCAAGTGACGGATTCTCGAGTTCCTGAAAGCGAAACAGGCCACCCAAATACGTAAGGGATTAAGCACGACGGCAACAGATCAGCCGGGTGGCAATAGCAGCGGGAATTGCCGAAGCAAGACGCGATAGGAAGAAGGGAAAGGCCAGGCGCCGCACACGTGCACCGCCACCCAGTTTGTTTCTGTTTACAGTTGTAATATCAGCATTATTTTGCCCGTTGACGAAAAATAAACACGAATGAAAGAATTGAGAATTCCGTGTCCGGTTATTCACGAGCACCCAGATTTGAGTTAAGTAGATCTCCCAGCAAGTAGACACCCCAATATCATGGATGGTTCAGGTCGAAGAAATAGTTCAACGGGGAGCTAGAAGCAAGAGCCACGCCGACCGGAAGAACCTTGACAGAGGAATCACAGGTAACCCAAGAGGGAGTTTACTTATCTTTCTCATGTAATATTAATATGTTTGATAAACGACATACGGTCGCTTTG
Organism: Belonocnema kinseyi; assembly: GCF_010883055.1. Lineage (NCBI taxonomy): Eukaryota > Metazoa > Arthropoda > Insecta > Hymenoptera > Cynipidae > Belonocnema > Belonocnema kinseyi. The sequence goes on from NC_046660.1 coordinate 133,428,377, forward strand.
ATCAAATGGGTAATTCGTGGATACTAGCCGGGAAGACTGGCGGAGGGACTGTGGGCCCGCCACGTGGTGAGCAAGCAGGCCCGGTAGGCTTTGGCTAGGCACAGGGGAGTTGTTGCGAAGTTACGAAAGTTGTATTACAAAAAGGCAATTAAAATTTGGTAGGTTAGTTATCGTAAAATCGGTCTTCGAAATAGTTCGTCCACCTACAGAAGACCAAAACCGTTATCCGTCTTGAGTTGTTAATAGATGTTCCGACTCAGGCGTTAAACAATTAAGGCACAAGCTGGGGCACGATACAGAAAATAATCCCAGCCCACCTGTCAACTTGAGAAAACTGACAAATGGTAAAAATTAGACAAATGTCAGCGAAGTCTGTCGTCGTCAAGCACCGTAACAGGAAGGGCCGGTCAACACCATCAAGCCGCAGCAGTCCTCGCAACTACGAGAGACAGCGCCAATCAGAAACGATCACGGCTGTCGACCGTGTTCAATGCAAAGATGGGACTACCGGGAGCACGTTTCAAGCTCAAGCAGCACAGCGCGGTAGTTCCGCGGTGAACGAAGAGCGGCAGCAGCAGACGGACCATCGCGTGAGACCGAACGAACCTTGCATGGCCGCAAGAGGAACCGGCCATCTTGTCACCAGCTGCCACGCGACCAATAGCAACCTCAGTAGTCCGTCAGACGGGGCCAATTGACAAGGCGGAGACAGGTACACAGGCACGCGTTGGACGAGGAATATGATTAGACCCGTCCCGATGTAAACAAATAATCGAAGAAGCCGTCTCAGAACTTTCAAAGCTCAAGGGAAGACGGCAGGGAAGAATAATTTTTCGACACATATATCTTTGCTCGACGGATGACCGGAGTACCGGAACAGGAGATTAACCAGGGAAAATCCCGGGTGAGCCCTAGCGAAGAAGGAAAAGAATGGACCCCCGTAGCAAGGAGGAGCTGGCCTGCTAGCTAAGAGGCACGTGATATACATAGTAGCTTTTCCTTAACGGTTTCCCGCTTGTTATTTCGGTCTACGCGCATCGTGACTGGTCAGACCGCGTGGATTAAAAGTGCGGGCTTAGAAAAAGGTTGGCTGTGGGTCCTCATTCTGAAGGGTTTGAGGAACGTCGTTCATCTAACGCGAATTTCAGCCACAACCACGTTTCACGACCGTGAGATAGGTGGTTACAGTCCGTAACGAAATCAATACGATGATCCAGCAAAAGCCTCGTACACCCTAAGAACACGGAGGGACCCAAGGACTACCGCCTTCTGCATTTTTCAAGCAAGTGTTTTAGCATATTGTTGACGCGCAGGGAAGCTTTTTAGGCCATTAGCAAGTGAAAGCTTGGCAACTCCGAGAGCGCCGATAATAAGGAGGATTAGTTTAACAGAATATTCCCGGTACAATTGTTGCAACTCCCTTATAAGGTCTCGATACCTCTCTTTCTTTTCATTCTCCTTGGCTAGAATGTTTTTGTCTGCTGGTGCCGGAAATTCGATAACGAACATGGTTCGCTTCTCGAATTCAAGAAGAACCATATCAGGCCTCGAGTGAGCAACAAAAACAATTGTCGAGAATATAAAGTTCCAGTATATACGGCAATGTCGTGGTATAGTTCACTTTTCAATGGTCTTCTAAAGATTATAGGCGAACTTTTTGTGAAATTGATGGTGGCCGAGTTCTTGGAAGGGAATTCTTTAAACCCTATTTATTATTCATTCAATATGTACTTAGCAGTAAAGTTTGTCTGGCGTGATGGGCATTGAATAACTAAGTTGAAAAATACCGATAGTGTTCAAGTTTTTCATTGTACAGGTCAAGCATATTAAGTGCATAGTTGCACGGTGTGGTTCTCATAATTGTGGGCCATGCGTTCTCTTGAATCAAAACTGTAATTTTTTCTTACTGTGGGAAGGGGGGAACTCCACTGTTCGTACAGTGAAACTCTTCTATAGCCCCGATTTCTTGGGTGACGGTGGATGGCAACTAACTCATTATAGCCTGATCCGCTTTTTTATCTTAACGCCTGACTGCTCACCTGAGTGACAGCCGAACATTACGCACACCCCGCGCAGCCCTATAACACCTACAAGCGGCGCAGTGTCAGTTCTAGAAAAGGCTATAGAAGGGAGGGTTATTGAAGATTTTTATTGTATTTGAAATTTTTTTATTGCATATTTTGGTAATGAAAAAATATATTTCAGCAAACTCAAAGGCATTTCACAGGGAAAGAGTAATACGTTAAAATGTTATGTAAAGTTTTTGAAATTTTGCTAATTTCACCAGTTTTTAAAATTAACCCAATTTTGAAATTTGTGAAAATATTGAAAGTTACGAAAATATTAAACGTTTGCAACCAAAGAGCATGAAACAACAATTGGACCAAAAATGCATGGCAATTTTTTTTGCATATGAGAGGGAAACGATCGCCCCCATTTTATTCCAAATCCGAAAAAAGAAATTCCGTATGGGGGCCTGTAACGAATTATCCAACGAAGAATTTAGTGTATCAGACATATAGGTTTGACAGCAATAACACACACCCACGATCACCTGAAAACTACTCTTAAAACCACAAATGTCAATTCTTTATGAAATCGACCGTTTGAACACTGTGTTTTCGTTTTTTTACTTAAAATTATTAATATTTGTCTAGTAGAGTATTTATTATCATTGGTTCATTAATTTTCAATTATTAAAACGAATGAAATTTGTTTATTAATTTTTTTCGATAAAAAGTTTTTTTCTTTAAAATTATTACTATTAGTCTAGTGGAATATTTAATAACACTGTTTGATCAATAAAAAGAAAATTGGTTATAAAAATTATTATTACAGAAAAAAGCTTTTTAAACGAATGATATTTGTTTAAATAATTAAAAATTAATAAACCCATATTGATAAATATTCCACTAAATCCACATTAATATATTTTTTTTTAATTATGCTTCCCGCCTCGATTTTGGGGATTAGTGGGATTAGTGAACGCATATTTCGTTTTAAGTGTATAAATATGGGAAGACATAGAAAGCGCATACGTTCTTCCCACAATAAAGACCAAATTCGCCATTAGGAACAAAAAGTAAAGCGCTTAAAGAGGAAAATGGAACGTCGACACAGACGTTGTCAAAGTGATTTACCTGAATCTCGATACCCCGATTTAAGGAATTACGCACGGAGTTGATGAAAGGAAAGATATAGAAAGTCTCCTTCTATTCCTCGAAGATATTCTTGTAGCGACTCTTCAGAATCTTTTGATAATAGGCGTTATAAACCTTTTCAAAATCGTAAGTATTTGAGAATTTTTATGCACGGCAAGGCTATAAGAGTAGAGAACGCTGATCTGATGAATGGTGAGCCTATATATAGGTATAGGACTACTCCAGTTCTATACTTTTCAAGAAATTTCTCAAGAGGAGGAGAGATACAAAGCCAAACAACGGACAGATGGAAAAAGAAATGATGAAAACAAAATTGCAGACGAAAGTGATAAAGAGACCAAGGTCGACGGTAAGAAACTAGAAGTTCTAGTAACATATCCTACAACGCTTGATACCTCTGAGGTTAATTTACATTCTGATATTGTATCGAGATGGGAATTTTGGCTTACTACAGGTCTTAAATCAGATGCTAAACAGGAACTGTTTAAAAAATTTCCCATGAAACGAAAAATTCTTTTGGATCCCCCGGAGATCAATCCAATTATGTTACTGTCAATAAGCGGACAGGCCATCAAAAGAGATTAACTTTTCCAGGAAACGAAACGTCTTGCGGGCTCAGCACTGTCATCTATAGGAACAGCAATGATTAAGTTGCTGAGAAAATCCAAAGAACAACCTGGATACAGCAAATCAATGAAAACCATTTTAGACAAATCAGTTAGTGGAAATTTCCTTTTCAGTGACGACAGAACAGACAAAGTTAATTAAATGAGTTCATTAGAAAAATTGAGTAAAGCTCTTAAGCCTCCAGCACCACCGAAAAAACTGTTCAATAAAAACATATACTAGAAGAATGCCTATTTTCTTGTTCCGGTTCATGAAAGTTATAGAAAATATTTGAGATTTTGCTTTGAAGGAGTTTTTTTACGAATTTAATTGCCCAACATTTGGCCTAAATATGAGTCCTTACGTTTGCATAAAGATTATGAAACCGGAGGCCAGTTATTTAAGGAGAAAGGGTCTGTTATCAATGTTTTATTCAAATGATTTTTTCTTCATGGGTACATCTTTTGAAGCTTGCTTAACAAATATTCAAATATCGATCACATTGCTATATTCCCTAGGTACGTTCACTCAGTGCCGCCACCAAGGCAAATTAAACAATAGAATACGCCATTTTTTTTTGCTTTCTTTACTAAATTTATGCTAAATTCAAAAATGTTTTGCTCTTTAAAATTCGGAGGAAAGGGTGGCGGCGCTAGCAGGACGTCCACTCAGCGCCGCCACCTACAAAAACTCACTAAAAATGATTGTAAGGCGATAAACGATAAATGGAGATTTTTTGCTTTTTTTCTCTATGATGACATATATTACGTTTCGCAAAAAACTACTAAGACTTACACAACTACCCCCCGTGATAAAAAACGTTTTCAAAATGGGAAAACTACCGTCAACAATGTAAACATAATTTAGCACTTCAGATTAATTACATGACAATTGAAAGTTTCCCCCTCTTTATAATTTCCCCCAATACCTACCCTCCGACATGAAGGTATACAGCGGAACATATATGTTTAAAAGGCTACCCGCGTCATCAAAAACGTTTTAGAAGTTTGAAAACTATCCGAAACAATTTAAACATGATTTAAAACTTCAAATTAATTACAGGACATTTGAAAATTTCCCCCTCTTTATAATTTCCCTAAATAACTACCCTTCCACGTGAACGTATGTAGCAGAACATTTATATGTATGAAAAAAGCATTAAATATAATCAAACTTAGAAGAAACTGTTAGTTGATATTTTTTGCTCTTTTTTTCTCTCCGATGAGATATAATACGTTACCCAAAAACTATTCCAAACTCAGAAATACCCTGCATAAAAAATAATACAGCTTAGGAAACACTGTTAGTCGAAACGTTTTTGCTCTTTTTGGCGGTTCGATAATATATAATAAGATACTTTAAAACTACCCCTAAGTCATACATGCCCTCTCCTTCATCAAAAACGTTTAAAAAATTGGGAAACCACCTTGAACAATGCAAAAATTATTAAGAGTTCCAAATTAATTACATGCCACTTGAAAATTTCCCCCTCTTTATAAATTTATTGAAAAACTACCCTTCCAGGTGAACGTATGCGGCGAAAGATGCTCTGTTCCATACGTTCACCTGGAAGGGTAGTTTTGGGAATATTAAAATGAGAGGGAAATGTTCAAGTGTCCTGTAATTAATTTGAAGTTCTAAATCATTTTTAAATTGTTTCGGATAGTTTTCCAACTTTTAAAACGTTTTCGATGACGCGGGGAGGCTATGCATGACTTTGGGGTAGTCTTTCGGGAACTTATTATATATTATCAAAAAGCAAAAAAAGACCAAAAAAATGTCAACTTACAATTCCTTCTATTCCTTCTGTTCTGCCGCATATGTTCACATGGAAGGATAGTTTTGGGAAAAATTATAATAAGAGGGAAATTTTTAAGTGTCATGTAATTAATTTAGGGTTCTAAATCATTTTTGCATTGTTCATGGTGGTTTTCCAACTTTCAAAACGATTTTGATGACGCTGGGAGGGTATGCCTGACTTTGGGGTAGGTTTTCAGGAACGTATTATATATTATCAAAGAGGAAAAAACGAGTAAAAAAATTACAACTAACAGTTTCTCTTAAGTTTGATTATTTTTAATGCTTTTTTCATACATATATATGTTCTGCTGCATATGTTAACGTGGAAGGGTAGTTTTGGGTAAACTTTAATGAGAGGGAAATTTTCAAGCGTTATGTAATTAATTCAGAGTTCTAAATAAGTTTGTTATAAATTATGAGAAAAGCTATTTAAATCCAAACAATATTTCTTAATTTCTAGGGTTTTATATAGGTTCAAAAAGAATGACAGTAGGTCTGCCCTCGCGAAAACGCCAATCATTGATAACATTCATAGATTTTTTCTTGAGAAAAAAGTATTGTACGATACGAGAATTTGCTCAACTAATAGGAAATTTAGTCTCAAGTTGTCCAGCTCTACCTTTTGAAATAGGATACACCCAAAGTTTTGACAGGGCGAAATATCAAGCTCTTATATTGGATAATGGACACTATAACGATCGTATGTCTATACCAACCTTCTTACATAACGATTTGAATTCGTGGAAAGTAAAACTGCATTATTCAGAAAGCTCGATATAACAGTTTTTATTTCAGAAAGAGATATTTTCTGATGTATCTATGTCCGGAAAAACTTCACATCTAAATTATCCCGAAATTATGGCTGCTTTTTGGACTCTAAAAACTTTTGCATCACAATCTTTCCATATTGAGATCCTGCTACGCGTTGATAATACAACGGCGATTGCCTGTATTAACAAAATGTGAGGAATTTAATACCCTTATCTAAAATTCTTAAGTAGAGAAATTTGGAAGTGGGGCGAGAATCGAAAAATTTGAATTTGCACGTCTTACATTGCCTCGGAGTACAATGTAGGAGCAGATCGAGGGTCCAGGCTGAAAAATGTTGACATCAAATAAGAACTAGCAGGCTATGCGTTTCGAAAAAATTTACAAGATTATTTTCATCCTGAAATGGATTTATTTGCAACCAGATTAAATTTCGAGTGTGAATTAGTTTGTTCTTGGGCTGAAGATCTTGAGGCAGTAGCAATTGATGCCTTTACTATTTCATGGAAAAATATATTTTTGTACGCATTTTCACCCTTCTCATTGATACTAAGAACCTTAAGAAAAATAGCAACAGACGAGGCCTATTGTATTTTAGTCGTTTCCCAGTGGACCTCGCAGCCTTGGCTTCTAGTCGATGCTTATGGGAACAACATTAAAGCTTGCACCTAAATCAACACTTCTTTTTCTCCTTGCAGTACCCAACAACATCCCTTGGCCACTTCGATTACTCTGGTTGCAGGTCTGCTATCAGGGACAGAGGTGCATATTATGGCACATTAAACACAGCAAGATCGGCGATAGCCTTAATTTCATCAGAGAAAATTTTGGACTGTACGATACATCGTTACTGAAAAGGAATCTTCAGACCAAAACCTTTTTGACCAAAGTACTCAAAAACTTGGAGTATCACACCGGTTTTGGATGCAGTTACCACCTGATTTTCAGTCAAGTCAATTTCATTCTAACAGCTGTCCGCAAAATTATTAATTTTGTTAGCATTAGGAACGGGATACAGAGTGCAACATTTTCTCTCATCAACATTGATCACATCACTTTTTCCGCAAAATGGATGAGTTACATCGAAAAAACAACAACGTCGACAACAAACTGGAATCAACATCAACAAAAAGTTGCTTAGGATACAAATTGAGAAAACGTGGACATCTCTGCTTCATTTTTTGGAAATTTTGAAAACAAACAATAAATAACACAGGCACACAAAAAAAAGTCAAAGTCCACGGAGGCGACCTTTGGGGTTCTATGTTTGTTGGATCGCTGATTCCGAATCTTTTGTCGGTTTTTTCAGATCAGATCGCTTTCAAGGTCATTTGCAGGTCAAATGAAGACAATATTGCTGAAAAAATCTGAAAAAATTCAGGCATACATTTTTTAGCACGCTGAATCCGAATCCGGTGTCAGTTGACCTTCATTAGTTCATGATCAAAGTCATTTGAAGGTCAAACCAACAAAATAACCTCAAAAAAATTTGTCAAAATTTATAAATAGGTTTTGAAGGTCGCTGAATACAAATCCAAGGTTGATTTGATCATATCTCGTTATCTGAGGCAATTTGAAGGTCGAATTCGGAAAAAAGGCTAAAAAATCTGAAAAAAATTCAAATATAGGTTTTTGAGCATGCTGAATCCGAATCCGGTGTCGATTGACCTTCATGAGTTCAAGGTCAAGGTCATTTGTAAGTTTAATCAATCAGGCACTGTTGAAAAAATGGTTAAACAAATTAATTTAGAATCATCTTTAGTTTTTCGTCTATATAGAAACTGGAAATATTAATTTATCTTTATCAACATTAGCTGCTGTAAATTTCTCGAAAGTAAGGCAGTGTACTTTCTTATCAATATTAGCTGTGGTAGATTTCTTGAAAGAGAAAGCATTGTACCCATAAGAATGGTATATGTTTAAAAAAAAACTGGATTCTTTTTGCCCTATTATGGTAAAAAATACATTTTTTATAAATATCCACGTGTATTTGCGGTTATGAGTGAATTTTTGCGTGTGTGCATGTGTGGATCTGCGGATGCATGGATGTGTGGATCTGCGGATGCATGGATGTGTGGATGTGCGGATGTCCAGATGTTTCGATGAATGTAATCGATTCTTTTTCACCTGTTGCCTCCACTAGTCGTGTGACGATGACAACTGCCCCGTAAGGGGATGTGTAGAATGATTCGCTCATACGCTAGTCGGGGTACCGATGCCAGTGGAAGTGCACTGTCTTACAGGGGGTCGACAGGGTGTGAGGATGATGCCGTAGTGTGTTCGTCGACGTGTTGACATTGTCCTCGTCAAAGACGAAAAGCCCTTTTACTTACCCCTGGAGAGGTAAAAGGGTTATCACCTCCAGGATGGCGGATTCACCTGCAATCGGACCAGGATCCTATCGAGCGGGTTTATATTTAAAAATATGGAAAATTTAAACAAACCTTTAACCTCATCTTCTAAACACGTGTACCCGAAAGATGTTGACGCATTTTGCTTCATTTGTAGAACATTTATTCCGAACAAAAACGATTGACTATCGTTCAACGAAAATTTTCGGAATATATACAAAGAATGATTTAATTCAGATATAGTTTCGGGAGATTGGGCTCCTGATAGTATTTGCAATAACTGCCACAAAATGCTTACTATTTGGAAAAAAAACTAAAGACGAATCTAAATTGATCTTCATTAAACCCACAGAATGGAATGAGTCATCCAACGAAGATGATTGTTATTTCTGTAAAACCGATACCCGTGGGTATGATAAAAAAAATTTACATAATCATAAATACGGCCAGGTAGGATCAGTAAAAAAAGCCGTTGAGAGAACTCAAAGGATTGATGAGGTTGATGTTGATAGTATAGAAATTTCATCAATTGAATCTAAAGATGATGATGATGATGACAAAAGCACTAAGACCGATGATGAAAATCAAGATGAATATGAAAGCGATAGCAGTGAAAGCTCTGATGAAGTTTCTAAACCAGGTGGAGTAAGCAATATAATTGCTGAAAAATTTACACGGTCCGAACTTAATGATCTCGTAAGAGATTTGGGACTACATAAAGATGCTGCAGTATATTTAGCTTCAGTTTTAAAAAGTAAAAATTTATTAGAAAAAGGTACGAAAGTAACGTTTTATAGAAAGAGAAATGAGAGTTTTAAGCAGTATTTCGAAGAAAAAGTCTTTGATAAAGAAAAATTAGTGTACTGTTCAAATGTTAAAGGACTGATGGAAGAACTTAAGCCAAATACTTATAAAGGTGATGATTGGAGACTGTTTATTGACTCATTAAAAAGAAGCTTAAAAGCTGTAATACTTCACAACACAAATCAATATGCCGCAGAACCTGTCGCACAGTCTACGACAATGAAAGAATCCTTCACTAGTCTTAAAAAACTTCTGGAGGTCATTGAATACAAAACATATAATTGGCTTATATGTGGTGATTTGGAAGTTTCAGGTATGTTGCAAGGACAGCAGTCTGGATTTACAAAGAATCCGTGTTTCTTGTGCCTTTGGGATAGTAGAGATCGCGGAAAACATTACACGAATCACAAGTGGGCTGAAAGGAAATCACTTGAAATAGGAAAAGGAAATATTGAATCGGCTCTGGTTGATCCAAAAAAAGTATTGATTCCTCCATTACATATTAAATTAGGAGCCATGAAGCAATTTGTGAAAGCCTTACATGCAAATAGTTGATCTTTTAAATACTTGGAAAAGAAGTTTCAATATAAATCTGATGCCAAGTTGAGAGAAGGGATTTTTGATAGTCCAGAAATAAGGAGACTTTTACAAGATGATAAATTTCCAACGACAATGACAAAAATTCAAAGGGATGCATGGCTCAGTTTTAAGGAAGTTGTGAACAACTTTTTAGGAAATAAAAGAAGTGAAAATTATAAAGTTATAGTAGCCGAAATGATTAAGAACTTTGGAAAAATGGGGTGCCTGATGTCATACAAATTGCACTTCCTGCATCATTACCGATTACAGTGAAGAGCAAGGAGAGCGCTTCCATCTAGACATAAAAGAAATGGAAAAGCGCTACCAAGGTAGATGGGATGTCGCTATGATGACCGATTACTGCTGGTCACTGAAAAGAGAGTGTAAAACTACAGGCAAAATTGAAAAAAACCGTTACGTGGATCATTTGATAGTAAGAGAGTACGGTATGAGCGGAAAACATGAGCACAAGTTGATACAAAAAAATATATCTATCGTAATTGTTTATGAGGGATTGTTAATTTCTTTACCTTATTATGAGATTGTACGTGAATTGATGAAGGTCTATCAAACTCGATATATATGTTGTTATTTTCATATTTCAATGACCTTGAAAATACTGGATATGGTCAAAATGACCTAGGATTTAGACTCTACGACTCTTAAAAGTTATATATAAATTTTCACACATTTTTTTGAGGTTATTTTGTTGGTTCCACCTTCAAATGACCTTGATATTGAACTAATGAAGGTCAAGCGACACCGAATTCGGATTCACCATGCTAAAAAACCTATGCCTGAATTTTTCAGATTTTTTTAGCAATATTTTCTTCATTTGACCTTCAAATGACCTTGAAAGCGATCTGAACTGGAAAACCAGAAAAAAGATTCGGAATCAGCGACCCAAAAACCATAGAACCCCAAAGGTCGCCTCTGTGGACTTTGACTTTTTTTGTGTGTCTGTGTCATTGTTTAAATAATTACATAATTTTTTTACAACAATTTTCTACTCCAAACAATGACAGAGAATTACATTTTAATAAGAAAATACAATTATTTTCTACATCTTTTTCAGGATTTTTATCGTGGAATCTGAGAAGAGAGAAGAAACGTATATCTCTTATTTGTACGTGCCATATTTCCAACTTCCGTGCATTTGCTTCTGTCTTTCGATAAAGACCACAATTAATCACCCGTCAATAATGATCACCTCTTAAAATCACTAAAATTAGGCAAAACATTGCTCAATTACATTTTAATTATCTCATACATTTCCTGCTATAATTTACGAAAGAATGTAAAAAAAGACTAGGAAAAACGGTTAATATTGTCATTAATTAATTATATAATTTTTAAAATTATATTGTATATACATATATATATATATATATATATATATGTTACTTAATTAATTCATTAATAAAAATGTTTATAATGTTATGTAATCTTATGAAAAATTACCAAACCTCTCAACAGAAATTGAACGGATTAACCGATATAAATCTATCTTCTTTAATCGTCTCGTCGACATGTAATGAATCAAATGCAGAATATTAAAATTAAATTTCTTAATATTTTTATTATTTTTTATTTCTCTCAGTCAGCCTTAATCTCTAACAATAAGAAACTTGACTGAGGTATGACAGGCATTCAATCTAAATGTTCGGCTCGATCCTGGGTTTACGATGTTTTAAGTATCGTCGAAAAATAACAATCTCGACCACCTGCTGTTTCATAGCAAGACAGAGGCCCGAGTACTATCCAGCAAACACGTTCTATAACTGTTCCAGATCGAAAAGGTAACAGTGTTCTAGAGCACTGTGATAAAATTATGACCGAACCTCTCTAGAACGAGAAGGTGACAGTGTTATAAAACAATGTTACAAAATTGTGACTGAACTGTTCTAGAACCAAAATGTAATAGTTTTCTAGAACACTGTGATAAAATTGTGACCGAACCTTTCTAGAACGAAAAGGTAACAGTGTTCTGAAACAATGTTACGAAATTGTGACCGAACTGTTCTAGAACGAAAAGGTAACAGTTTTCTAGAATACTGTGATAAAATTGTTACTGAACAGTTCAAGCAATGACGTTCTAGCTTTTATTTTCGAGCACTAATAACGAATTACAGACGATATTTATTATTGTCTATATTATGAAAGAATTTGTAGGCTCCAGAAGCTACGATCATGGTTTATTGAAGCAACCAATCCCGACGCTACTGGAACGTATACGACAGAATATGAAATTAGCGCAAGATACTTCATGCAATACTGTTCCTTAGAGTGCGGTCTCTAGCCACCAATGATCTTACGCGGCAGACGAAACAGTTGGAGGTGAAGGTTTCATCTCTGGATACTTTTTTAGAATTACCAACCAGAAGAACAGCTTTTTGCATCTGACTTGCGATCGTCTGAGTCTGATGGTGGCAGGCCAGGATTTTGTTGAGCTGGCTAAGAAATAAAGCTTTCATACCTCCAAGGTAGCTGATTATAAGAATCACAAGATGGACTTGTAGCCTTTGTACATCCTGTTCAGCTCGAAAAGAAGAGCCTCATATTTTGCCCTTTTTTCCTCCTTCTTTTCCGTAATATTACCATCGACTGGTGCCAATAATTCAATCACTCAAATGATTCTGGTCTTTAGATCCTGTAGGAAAATATCAGCCTTCGCAGCACTGATACGTTGAATGGTGGAAAACGAGAAACTCCATTAGATCTCACAATGATAATTCTCTACAACGGACTTTAGTTCCACCTGGGCGTATGGCAAGCCGGGCATTATGTCAACACGACAGAAATGCCGAAAATGGTAATATAGCACTTTAAGAGTCGCATTGTGTCTGTCTATGTAACAGAATCGTACACAGTAATACAAGATGATGAATTTTAAATGCAGATGAATTTCATTTTTGTATTAAATTAAGTAAGTCACTTAATTTCAACCGGAAATAGAACTTCTGTGCATTATCTCCTATCTGATATACGAGTGATATGATTAGACACAGCGGAGAAAAATCAGAATCTTGTACAATATTAATTAATTTTTAATTTACTGCATTAGCCTCGTTATATTATTATGAGTAAATCAGAAAAAGATTGAAACAAATCGGTGAATATTTTCAATATTAGTTGATCTTAAAAGCTTTATCTTCCTAACTCGTTTACCAATCCAGGCATTCCACATAAGTTATAATTATTATTAAAGATTTTAAATACCTATTCTTACATGCCTATATTTATATGACAGTGGGGTCTAGAATTAAGTGTTACTTTAAATTATTGAAGAGTTGGTCGTTAATTGTTTAAATATATATTTTTAACAAATGCAGCTGTTTTCCACCCCGATATTATATGTGATTGTAGTGGGATGGAAGGAACAGTGCGAGGGGGGTGGGGGTCGACCTCCGGAGGGTCCGAGGGGGGGG
>NC_046660.1:133441973-133446763 GCF_010883055.1 Belonocnema kinseyi
GCTCACCAACCTAGTACCCTGCATTGTAGAATTATCGAAACCACCGAGACTGTGAGTCACGCTCTTCTGAATTACGAACCACACTCGAAGCTCGTAACAGTAACACTGTAATTTTGTACTCTGCATAGGTGCTTAAAGCTCCTGTGCGCAGCTAGTAGCTCATATGCATCCTTTCCCCACCACTTAATCTCATAAATGGCGTGGCACGTATGTACAACAACTAGGCCTACGGTTTTAAATGGAACACGAATCATCAGAACAATGGTTAAAGTACGTGCCTAATTTGCTGCATAAAAAATTAGTGGTGTCTGCTGTCGGGTACCGCGGTCCTCGATTTTTATGTGAGTTTAGCTTTGAGCTCAAGAAAGGATATAATTTGACAGTTCATTGCCGGTACCCTTATTTAACACATATTGTATCAAGATGTGAGAGATATTTCATAGATGAATCAATAAACTCGGTAACATTACTGTCAAAAACCTGTTGCTGCGAAGTGTTGGGCACGATGACAACTGCCTTGAAAATAGGATGTGTAGAATGATTCGCCCAGCCCAGTCCTTCGTAGTAACGAAGCCAGCGAAGGCGCGCTGTCCTGCAGGGGAGCGCTAACATGTGAGGATGATGCCATAGTATGTCCGACGACGAGTTGACATTGTCCTCGTCCAAGTCGGAAAGCTCTCATACTTAGGCTGAATGTGGGTCTGCGGGCCAACTCGAACACCCAACTCGCATCAGTTTTGCACACCCCTAGTAATATTATAAACTTAAATTTTAATGTTTAAATATAAATGATATATAGATATGAAATTTTACTATTATTACATAGTTAGTAGTTATTATATTATAGTATTATATTATGTAATACATACATAATTATGCAGAAGATTTCTATATTAATAGAATTATTACTTTTTGAAATCAGAAATATCGAGTGCGTTTATGAATTTAAATGCAGCGCGCGCTTAGATTAACGAATAAGTATGTGTCAAATAGTGGGAGATGAGAGGCTCATTTGACCAACAAATTCCAACGCTTTTTGTTGACATCATTGACATATTTCGACTTGGCGCGACGCCGGCAAAACGCAGCTTTTGATTGTTCATGTGTGCCCTACTAATTGTTCCAGTTTATATTAATATTATAAGGTGTGTTGTCCGCAACTTAGCATATGGTAAGTACCTAAATTTTGAATTGATTAACTCTATCGAATTAATATCCTTTGTTTGTGAGCTTTATGTCAATTCAATTCCTACCCTCGATTCCTAATTCGTATGTAAAAAAAGCTGTGTAAAATTACACAGCAAGACCAACTTTTAAATGGTTGAAATTCAGATTCTACGTTAAAATTTCAATTAGAAACTCACGGTGTAATCACAATACTTTTTTTGCAGCGTTAAAAATGATAAAAAATATCATTGAATTCTTCTGAAGATGACTTCAAGCGCATGGATAATAGCTCAAGTGGTATGTTGCGCGCGAAGTTTAAAAAGAAAATTCAAAATTGGCTATGAATTGTAAATGGATATATATGTGATAATTCCTATGCCTAATTTTACAGAAATTTAATACCATCTCCGATAAGAATAATATGAATAATGAGAATTTAAACAAATCCTTTACCTTTAGTCCTGACATCTCGTCTCGTAACCTTGAGGGCACTCTTATTAACTGCTACTAAAATAAGATGTCCTTGAAGCCGCCTTCAGGCCCATGTGAATGAAAGGCATTTTATTTTAACGTAGAATCCGAATTTCAACAATTTAAAAGTTGATCTAGCTGTTTTTTGAGTTTTTTTAAGAAAGCCGAAAAGAGACTCAGTGGGGTCTTTAATGGTGTTTTGTAGAGACTTCTTTCGGTTCCTTCGGTCCGCCAGGGCAGCTCTTTCCGTTTCATTGTAATTTTACAATACGAACTTCTGGTATTTTGTGTGCAATAATCTTGGGTGAAATTTTACATTTTTCTTGTGACTTTTCGTGATTGCGTAAATTTCCTTTACAAGTGCATACAAAATCACAACGTACTAATAAAATTCCATTGTCTTTAATGGGTATATTTTACAAGACATGAAGGAATTTGACTTTGGTTTCTTACAGTGATTGGTGAAAAATTCAATAAATTTCTTTTTTATTTCTTGAAAAACAGATTTTTTGGTTGTAAATTAAACGATTTTTTTGAATATTTATTTTTTTGGTTTAGATTTTTTTAGAAATATGATCAATTTTGGTTAAAAATGCAACTGTCTGGTTCAAAATTGAACTACTCGGTAGAAAATTCTTATTTTAGCTCGAAACTTCATCCATTTGTTAGAGAATTGAACTATTTGGTTGACATTTGTCATGTACTTTATTGAAAGTTCGACTTTTTTTGTAGAAAATAATTTTTTTTTAAATGCCACTGCTTGGTTAAAAATGAACCGGTTTTAGTTAAGGATTTAGGAATTTAATTAGAAATTAGCTTTTTTTGGTTCAATATAACTCTTTTTTAATTTTTACATTTTTCTTCTACAATTTAAATGATTTGTCATATTTTGAAACAGACACAGGAAGGAGAGAAACTGACGCAAGGGGAACTTCAGGCGAAATTGAATCTCCTGGAAGAACAAGATAAAGGTCGCCCTAATTGAAATACAAAAGTTACATACTTTGGTACGTCCTTTGGTATTTTTAAAGATTCTAAGAATTTTTAATAAATTTCAATATGAAATTTGAAGGGATTTTAAAGATGTTAGGGCATTAAAAAGAAAATTAAGCATCTTTGAGACTTTGTGATTAAAAATATTTTAGGGAATTTTGAAAGACTCCAGAGAATTTTTTATTAATTTAATTAATCTGAGCAGATTTCAAAGCGTTTGAAATATTTTATGGAATTCAGGAAATATCAAAGAATTTCACGGGATTTTATAATATTTTAGTGGATTAAAAAGTTAGGTATTTTGTAATGTTTCAAAGATTTGAAGAATTTTGAAATTAGTTTTTGGAATTCACATTGAATTCTTATGAAGTTATCCTGAACTCTTTTAAATTTCTCTGAAGTTGTTTAATAAACTTGAATTTTTCTAAATTTACTCAATTTTACCTAATTCAATGGATTCATTTTTTATTTAACTGATTCTGAGGATCAATTGATAAAATGAGCGAAGAATTTGATATATTTTAAGGTATTTTTTTTTCAAAAACCTGGGCATTTTCAAGAGCTTAAGAATTTGCTCTATGACTTGAAATATTTTACGTTATTTTAAAAATATTTTAAATATTTTTAAGTTCTCTTTAAACGCTCTTAAATTTTAGCGCACGAAATATGTGACGTCGTTGCCTTGACGCCTGCGCCCTCGTGACAGATTTTTTGTTATTTTCTCTAAAATTCCATCACCACCGTTTGTGAAAGCAACAGTTTAATTGGTTCTAAATAAAAAATTTTAAAGTGATAACATTGAAATTGATTCAAGAGGAAAGAAGTTTGCCCTAATCTGGTGGCTGCAAGCTAAAGGAAAGATGCAAACCAGCGCTAAGTTTTTAAAGATAGTTATAAAGAACCCCGATCCAAAACTCCCCAAAAAAGGTATCGAACACATGAGAAGAAACGTAAAAAGAAACAGGTAAGAAAGATACAAATCTTTTGTATTAAGTTTTTTCTGTATCACTAAAATAACTCCAAATTAGTTAGCACAGGTTCTGAAGAAATAGATTTTCCTTTCACACTTAATCAATTCAATCAATTTTTTCATGTACGAACTTTTGCACGTCCTTTTCTACGTCCATTTTTCAAGTGGGGTGCAGTATCTTATAATTATTAATCGATACGTTTAATTTATTGCCCGTTGACAAAGCAAATTAAAATTCAGACTACGCTTAAGATATTTTGTGTTTCTTGCTCGTTTCAATACATAATTATACGTTTATATTTTAAGTTTATGGCCCGTTTGCATTAAAAACGCAGATCTGTTAATATTCTAGAGGTACATTATAAAAAAGGTATTCATCCATTGTAGAAGCAATGTTAAAATGACGTTATAATTATAATTATTATAATAACAAGACTGAAAAACATAATATTTCACCATAGATAAAACTATTTTAAGGAAAGTTTGAAATATATTTTGAAAAGTTTGTACCAAGGCCAGACTTTTTTCGCTTAGGGTTCTTTTTGTATACTTAACCGTTCTTAAGTTATAGCCTTATAAATAATTAAATTTGACAAAAATTAGCATATTTGCAGATAGATGTCTCAGCACTTGTTTGAATAAAAATTTTCGAAAAGAGGCAAATTCATTTTTAAAGCGTGTACAGTAGACATAGAAAAACATTTTTGACCGAAATAAAGCTTGTTTATATGCAAATTGAAAAAAACCCTATTTCAAACAACTGTTTGTGAAATATTCCATACATTTGTGTCAAGAAGACCGTTCTTTAAATTTTTTTCATAAACAAAAGTTTTATTTATATCGCAAAATTTTTTTTCTTGTCCGTAGTACTCGTTTTGAAAATCAATTTACATTTTCTCAACACTTTTTTGTCAAAAAGAGATATTTTTCTGCAAACATGTCAATTTTAGTTCAAATTTAATTGTTTATAACGATAGAATAATTTGAGAACTGTTAATTGTACAAAAAAATGTAAGCTGAAAAAAGTATTATTTTGGTTCAAACTTTTCAAAACATATTTTACAAAAATTTTTTCTTTATCAATGCTGTGTTGTATGTCAAACGACAAAAATGAGAACCTCAAGAGCCAACAATCTGTTCACACGATTTCACTCAGAATTTTCCTTGAGGAATTTCTGAGTGAAGTTCT
>NC_046660.1:133446863-133455959 GCF_010883055.1 Belonocnema kinseyi
CAATTAAACGGATCCGCTTCTTGTAGCTTCAGGGGATATGGTTTTTCATGCGTTGCGTCAGTTTCCAAAGCCCTGCAAGGATTAAAATTTCGTGGAAAAATATGAAGCTATGGCTTTTGATGTATTTCAATCTGTAGTAATAAAATTTATACTCAGACCATTTATCATTTTTTTGCTTTTTAGTTTTGAAAACCCATAAAAAGCATGAAAAACCATGTTTCTTGCATTTTGCTCTGAAATTAACTGGGAAACCCCACAATCTGACTTCGAATTCGGATTCAGCGACGAAAAATACGGAACAATACACCTGTCTGGTGATCTGCTCAGGATACTTTTTTATTTTTGTGAGCCTGTTTTAATAATATTGTTTCTTCAAGATTTTTGACAACTATTTGGTTTTATGATGCCTGCACATGTGTGTCATACATGCGTCGCATTTTGCTCACATATTGTGAAGGCATACGTGATGGCAAAATGCGAGCTATACCGCTCGCTGCTACGTGCCCATAATACCATGAGGACGAAATGGAGACTCCCACGCACGCACGCCATGAAAGTTGCACAATGCAGGTGATGTGCGTATCACGATTGTTATCTGGGTTATTATGTAAAATAAATCATTATTTTGTCCTCGCTTTAATAAATAAGTTTGTATATTCACGTGTCTAACACTTATGATGGTATAAATGATAAGTCATGATTAACGAGTAAAATATTTAACACAAAAAGATTTGATTCATTATTTGAAGATTTGAATCTTGCGGCATTTGGCCTTGGTTCGGCCTTGTGTGCCAGGGAGTGCACGAATTGCCTTTCTCGCAATTGAAATAAACGGTCGAGTGTTTAAGACAGGAACCGAGGCACTCTTTCTTTTAAACTTGGTAGATTGATTGATGCTCATGATAGATTGATAGATTCCGGTCTATCAGACGCATCAAATTGATCGGTTAACAAATTGGCGCTCTCTGACGCAAATAACACGGAGCTCGAACCTAGCGTCCTGCCCAGCAGGAAGTAATGGATTGGATCATGACGATATAATCAACTTCTTTGAAGTCACCTTCAGGAGAAAGAAGCGGAAACTTGCCAAGCAGGCCGATGACGCCTCCATCGGTATCTGAAGTGACCACAATATGATCACTTTCTTCAAAGCAAGCAGTAAGACGTCAAGAACGTCAGTGGTAAGCAAACCACCATCCAATAGAACCACAGCCATCGAAAATCTAAAACTAAAAATACTAATACAGGTAACACATCTGCTGCACCGGGAAAAATACCTCCTATGAACTTCATCGTTGACGAAATGAACCACCCCTACTCAGTGCTCCACAATATCATAAAAAATAAAAATTAAATACAAACCCATTGTATACAACCTTTGGTCAGATGTATACGAGGTGTGTTCAAAAAATAAGGTGAGTTTATGGTTTTTTTAAAAAATTATTCATTTATTCCTCAATATTTATGTTGTCCCCTTCAAAGTAATACCCCTCAGATATAATACACTTGTGCCAATGCTTTTTCCAATCATCGAAGCACTTCTGATAATCATTTTGTGGTATAGCCTTGAGTTCTTTCAGCGATGCAGTTTTTATCTCCTCAATCGTTGAAAATCGATGTCCTTTCATGGGTCATCGTCAGCAACTTTTCTGATGGTAATTCGGCGATTTTTCAACACCATTTCTTCCACTGGTTGAACGTTTTCATCTGTTGTTGACGTGCTGGGACGTCCAGGGCGAGTTTCGTCTTCGACATCCTCTCGGCCTTCTTGGAACAGCTTGTATCACTTATACACATTTTTCTTACTTAGAATAGACTCACCGTATGCAACTTTCAACAGTCAACAAGAAGAAAATCGCCAACCACACCAAACCGTTCTAACCTTTTACGCCTCTGCCAGAAAAACAACACGAGCTATATAGTCAAAACTGTGAACATATGATCGTGACGAGTGTACCAACACAACAAAACAAAAAATTTAAAACTTGAATGTACGTAGCCCGCGAAAATTGATAAGTCACCTTACGTTTTGAACACACCTCGTATTCTATTCGCCTTTCCTCCATAGAGGACTACCACTCTATTATCAGCAACATCGAGAAGCAAGGTTTCCAGTACTGCATATATAAAAACATAATTTCACCCCCATATTAAACTAGTAATCAGAAACATTCCTATATCTTACCCTGATGATTCAGTACTGGCTACACTTGAAGAAGAAGGATAGACAATTACTTCGGTCTCTCGCAGGAGAAACCGAAAAAACAAGAAACCTATGCCTATGTTCTTGGTTACTGTACCTATCACACGCCAAGCAAAAGATTTGCTAAAACTATAGTCGCTTGCTTTTATGAAAATAAAAGTGGAGCCGTATGTTAAGCCTAAAGAATCTTCTCAGGGCTTCAATTGACAGAAATTTCATCATGTTTCTGACATGTGCCATGCTACCCCACGCTGTGTCAAATGTGGGGCTTCGCATAGCAGCTCACTCGGAAAACTATAGAGGATGCTCTGCCTTTAAAAAGCCTCAATAAACCAATCAAAAATAATTTTTTTTAAATATCCCAAAGAAACACCTAACAGCATCCTACCTGCCTCAGGAGCATCCGAACCTAAAACACGCGTGACTAAATCCCAAATTAAACAAGAACCAATAGAACGAAATTTACTCAAAATGCAACTTTACAAAGCATTAAAGTCAACTTAATCAACATTATAAAAGGAGCCACAACCTAAGCCACCGACATAAATCACTTGCTATTGAAAATTCCTACGTTTAATAACAAAATTC
Source organism: Belonocnema kinseyi (assembly GCF_010883055.1). Classification (NCBI taxonomy): domain Eukaryota; kingdom Metazoa; phylum Arthropoda; class Insecta; order Hymenoptera; family Cynipidae; genus Belonocnema; species Belonocnema kinseyi. The sequence goes on from NC_046660.1 coordinate 133,449,655, forward strand.
TAAAAATCATTTTCTGAAACTTGCAGAGTATCGTAAATAACAGGCTCGAATTAGCCATCTACATTTACTAAAACAGCATCACCATCTGTATGCTTAGTGAACCCCTGCTCTACGAATGTACAAAATTAAAAATTCGCGGCTATACAATTTATAGAAATGATACCAATAGAGGAACAGCTAGTTTAATTTTAAAAAATACCGATCACCACGCATTAATAATCCCTGAACTAAAAACACTCGAAGAATCTGCTGTACAAATGAAAATTCACAAAAAATCATATGTCACTGTCTTGCTCTACCAGTGTCTCTCTCGAGAATTTGTAAAAAAAGGATTACAAAAAAATATTAAAACTGGCTCCCTCGGTAATTCCTGCAGGTGACCTAAACACCAAACATTTAGCCTGGAATAGCAGAATAACCAACAGAGACGCAAAACAATTATTCGAATTCATAAATAACAGGAATCTCTCTGTTTCAGCACCTGAATATCATAAATTTGTTCCTCACAATAAAAATATAAATCTGATCTTATCGACTTTGCCATTTCCAACAATGACTTTTACAGCCACCACATTTTCACTATAGATGAGCTTGACTTACGCCATCGATCAGTTCTCTTAAACTTTCACACTAATTGTGAAAAGGCCCCGGTTACACCTCGCTATAACTTCGCAAAAACGAACTGGCAAACATTCAATTCCACTCTAGAAACTCAAGTCAATTTTGAACCCACGATAACAAACTCTACTCAAATCGAGAAAGCTATATCAAATCCCCTCTAGCATTAAAATTGCAATTCATGCTTCGATCCCTCTGCTTATAGTTGACAAATACAATGCAGCTCTCAGTCCCGAGATTGAAGACTTTATCGATACCCGTAATAAACTCTTCCAAACCAATCGGAAAACTAAAAGCTGCATTCTCAAAAATACAATTAATCACGTGCGTAAAACAATAGCAACTGAAGTTCATGAGCACAGATGTTAACATTGGAATACAGAAGTGGGTAAACTTCAAATTAAAGATAACTTTATATATCGTATGACTAAAGCCTTAACGAAGCCGCGATCAAATATTTCACGCTTCAAAAACTCCGATCAAACTTTTGTGCTCTCTCCTACCGACAAAGGAAATCTTCTAGCAGCAACTTATGAAAGTAATTTCGCCCCACATAAAGAGCTATCTAATCCACAACACATTTCTGAATACGAAAAAATTGTTTCCGAATTTGTAAAAACCTCAAGCACTGATAACTTCAAGAAAATAACAGATAAGGAATTAACCAAACAAATTAAAGAAGCTAAAAATAATAAAGCTCCCCGCCCTGATTCAATTTCAAATTTTGTCCTCAAAAAGCTTGCTGGACTGCTCAGAAAGCTAATAAATCACAACTTTCCAAGAGGGCTTATTTATTCAATACATTCTTATCTTTCCAACAGAAAATTCTCAGTCAAAATAGTCCAGACACTTTCAAAAGAGAACCCATCCCAGCGGGTGTTCCCCGAGGGAGTATTTTAGGATCAGTGTTCTTTATTATCTACGTAAACGACATCCCTGAGGTACCTGAAGTTTCAATCGAATTATACGCAGATGACACCGCGTTATTCACTTCATCCTGGTCAGTTCAAAAAATCTTAAAGTTACTTAACAACGTTCTTGAAGTCATTGAAGCATAGGCTAAACTCTTGAAAATAAAAATAAGCGTAACAGAATCTGAATCAATTCCTTGCTCAGTCAGAGAGACAGCTGAAATAGATCCACCTAAAATGTTTAATAAACCAATAGAATGGAAAACCTCTCTGAAATACCTTGGGGATAAGCTACACAAGCGTATTAACTTGAAGCCTAAAATCTGAATAAGGAATCCTAATTTAAAAAATGTTTATCAAAAAGCAATAATAATCACATTCACATCATACAAAATAAATTCCTCAAACCTATCACAAAGACCCTTAGATATACTAAGAACTCTGTCCTTCACAGAGAATTTCAATTACCATTGATCTCAGAGTATATTGAGAAAACCACCACTATTTTTATAAATATACATCATCATCACCTTTTGAACATATTTGCTCTCTAGGGAAATATAATTTTGATCCTCTCCGCAAACACGCGATGCCAAAAGACTTCTTCATGAAATAAGTCAACCGTCAAGTTTCATTTTCGACCCGTCTACGCCTTTCCTATTCTTCTTTTCTACTTCATTTTACTTTTCTTTCATTAAATAAATTATCAGAATCCCACTCCCGTGCATTGGGTCTCACAAGAGGGGGCGATGGTTTGTGCCCCCTCATCCCCACCCCTTTTTCTTTTCCTTTTCCATTAGCATACTTACCTGGCGTAGAGGCTAGCATGATCAACAAGGCAGTTTCTCCAGGGCGAGGCTCCTCCATTGCACTGGAGCCGAGTTGACCCGTGCGAATATCCCTAACCTGGATATCTCGGACGTATAATTATTGTCAATCGGGACTGCGAACGAGCTGTCACGAAAGAAAATATATTCACGGTGATATCAAAATTTCCGCCGCGCACGATATCCCGATGGGTTACCCCGGAAATAACCCGAGACATAAATGGAGTCAAATCGAATATCCCGGGATATCCTATTTATGTGAAGGGTACATAACACACTTCCATATTTGATACATATCAGTTCTAGAACTATTATAGAATTCTTCTAGAATTTTCCTAGATTTTTTACAACGTAGCGTAATGAAGTTCTAGATTTGTTCTAGAAATGCTACGGATCGGTTTTTACAACGTTCTAGATCTGTTACAGCTTTGTTACATAAAAGTGGTAACCGAGTTTTAGAATTGTTCTAGAAATGTTACAGATCGTATGGCACAGCATTCTAGAACTGCTATAGAATTGTTCTAGCATATGCGGGATTACATAGTTACTCACATGTTCGTAACCAGCTACTAAACTGTTCTAGAACACGTTTTTTTGTTTCCTATAACAGTTACAGTATACTGAATAACAAATAGGGTAGAGAAAAAAATTGTCTAACACATGGACAAATGGACCCTATGTAGTTTTTTCTGTGGAATTCAACGGTGTTATCATGTTTTCCGTCACAAATATAATTAAATTAATTGTTTAAACAATAGAAAATTTAAATTTTTTAAATGGACCTCATTATATAACCAATTGCACAGACCCACATTAAAATAAGTTAACTATTTTTCCCCCCATCACTTTGGGGATTTTCCCTAGACTCGGAGAATTCCCAAGAAAATAAGCCCTTACATCTCCCAGGTGGTCCCACAGATATCCTAGGGATAACCCGTCGGATATTCGAAAAGGGGAAAATTTGGATATCCCAGGGATAACCCCAGGATATCCAGGGTAACCCCGGGATGTTTACGCGATATTCAAATGTCCCAGGTAGGATATAAACTAATTTTCTATATCCTACTTGGGACATTTGAATATCCGGTAAACGTCCCAGGGTTAACCTGGATATCCTGGGGTTATCCCTGGGATATCCAAATTTCTACCTTGCGGGATATCCGACGGGTTATTCCTGGAATATCCTTGGAACAACCTGGAAGATAAATGGGATCAAATGGGATATCCCGGTATATCCTATTGCTGTGAGGGAGCTTTGTCGGGTATGCAATAATCCTCGTTAATAAAATCGTCTGAAAACAGTTCAGATTGGATTGTTTTCCATATTACTATAATTAAACAACCAGGGTGACTCCCTATATGGGAAACCTGATTTCTTAGGGAATACATGACATCCAGGGACAAAACCTCAGCTTTTGAGGGGAACCGGTTGCCAGATTCATATTCAGCGCGGGGAAAACCCTAACTTATTTGCCGAAAACTAATGTCAGATACTTATCCACAATTTAAAAAATATAAATATATCATGCAAACGATTCCAATAACAAGGGTTACTTCATAGACGATAAGATTGATTTTCTAGGGAATTTTCCTCATCTTTGGGGAAACCCTGTCGAAATGGGTGGAAGCCATTGCTAGCTTCATACTCAGCGCACCAAGATACATAGAGACATCATGCTCACACTTGTTAAGAGACGATTTCAATACCAAGGTTAATTTGATATCAGAGAAATTTGATTTTCTATGGAAATATCCGCTACTACCTTACTAAAAATTCCTATATAGGTTGCTATATAGGAACCTATGTTTCCCCCATAGGATATGACATAGGATCCTATAAAGGATCCTATATAGGTTCCTGTCTAACATCCCAAATAAGATCCTGTATACATGTTTCTGTATAGGACCATATCAAGATGCGCAGTAGTATTCTATGTCACCTACGACTGCGCAGCTGTTTTTTTTTGGTTTTCCAGGAGCACCTAGAGACGAACGTACCATTAGGTACCTTATTACGGAGTTTGCTAAATAGGCACCTATATAGGATCCTATGTCATTTCATATAGGTGGCACCTATAGGTGAAACATACAGGATCCTATATAGGTTCCTGTATGGGATCCTATATAGGAACCTATATAGGAATTTTCAGTATGGTAGGGGGAAACTCTGATGAGCTTGGCGAAAATTAATGCCAAATTCGTATTTAAAACACAAAAAATATAAGCATATCATGATCTGATCTGTTTCCAGAGGATTTCAATAAAAAGGGTTATTTCATAACCGGCAAAGCTGATTTTCTAGGGGATTTTCCGCGTTTAGCGAAAAACCCTTATATGCTGGGGGAAACTAGTCTCAGATGCGTATTTTTCACACAAAAATAAATAAAAATATCACGACTGACCTTTTCTAAGATTCTTTCAATACCAAGGGTAATTTATACCCAGAAAAGTTGATTTACTAGGGAATTTTTAGCATCTAGCGGAAAATACTAACGTGCTGGGGACAACTGTTTTCAGATTCGTGTTCAGCGCCCTAAAATACGTATAGATACCATACTCTGATCTCTGGCACAACCCAATTTTTTTCTTGAATAATACAAATCTAATTATAAATAACGACGAGTTAGGGACAAAATAATGTTTCCTCTAGAAAAAACTGATAAATGTTTCAGTTTTTTGGTACAAATTGTTTGCAATAATTAAATATAATTTGCAATAGAATGTTATTAGAATATAAGGTACAATAGAATATTGACAAGTGCCGCCACGGTCCTGACATATATGTGTTTCGAGCATGTTTGATTATTTATGCAAATTACACTTACCCTTACAGCAGCTATCTTGATTTTGCTAATCACTATTTTTATTATAATTAGGGTTCCAAAAACATGTTTCTAACAAAACAATCAAGCTCCATAGATCGGTTAACTTCAATTATGTTTTTTACATTCTCATCATAGAAGGTATTAGATTTGTGTAAAATTTTGCCCTCTCCAGTTCTTGTCAAATGCTTATGTTTTGAGACTCCCTGCATCCGAAAAACAGGTTTTTGCTAATGCGTTCATCTATTCGTTAGTTCGTTTGTTAGTTAGTGGGTCTGTGCATTTTTGGTTTGTTAGCACGTTGACTTTCAAAAGAATCGGAAGATGGGATTGACCTTGGTATATTTTTTACTGTCCTCAACTAAAGGTTAAGTGCGTTAGCCAGCCATTCTGGATAGAAATTCAAAAGGTTAGCGAATTTTGAATATTCTTGAGTTCTCTGTTTTCAAGATTAAAAAATTCTTAGTGCGGATATTCATATTCTTAAAAAATAAAACTAATAAAACTAAAAAGTCAAGCTATGCAAAATTTGAAAAAATATTACCAGAAGAAGATTGTGCACTTGAAAAAGCTCTATAAATTTATTATGAATCACTTTTTATCGGATGCGAAACTTTTGTATTAAGCGTCAAAATATTATTAACAGTAAAAAAATCTACTCGCTGTGTGGGTAAATTCTCATCACAACCTTTGTGTTTTAATTTCTTTTGCGTCTCGTGTGTGGGTTTTAAAAAATTTAAATTTTTTTAATGTTTTTAATGCTATTTCGGATGATGTAAAATAAACATAAAAAATTATTCATCACAAATTAATTCATTTTACATTCTCATCAGCGAAGGTATTAGATTTGTGTAAAATTGGACGCCTCTAGTTTTTGTTAAATTTCCACGTTTTAAGACCCCCTGAATCAGAGAAACAGGTTTTTACGAATGTGTCTGTCTGTCGGTCTGTATGTCTGGCTGTTCGTTCGTAAATGATCGTTTTGTTAGCAAGATAACTTTGGAAAGAATTAACGAATTGGATTGATCTTAGTACAGTCTGTCAAGTTAAAGCGTGGGTGGCTTTACTCGCAGTCGGTAAGGTGTATCGACATGATTTTGGTGTCAAAATATTAAGAAGAGCTCCCT
>NC_046660.1:133456059-133461292 GCF_010883055.1 Belonocnema kinseyi
CCCAATCTCCTGAATTTATTTCAAAGCAGTTAGCTGTTAGCAGATAGATATATAAATAGAATCGACGAAGTGCTCCGACCAGCAATCGTGCATCTTCGAGTTGTAAAATTCAGAAGAGGAGAAATGGGTTGCGCGCGCAACTCAGTCATTTACAGCGTCTCCTACTATATTCACACGGACATAGCCCTATCATAGTATTGGACCGTATCTCGTTTCAGATCTGGGATCACCGGCCTCCTCCGCTGCTTTGTACAGAAAGGCTCCTTTGCCCACTTCTTCGTGATTCCTGACCATTTTAAGAAAAGGGTCTCTTCCATTTTCAACTCTATGTGCTGTACCCAGAATAATCCTGTTGTGAAGACATTCAAGACTCAATATTCCGCGACCACCTTGACGGCGTGAGATGTACAATCGCGGAACAGAAGACTTAAGATGCATGCTTTTGTTCATGTGCATAACCTTTATGACGTTGCAGATTTTCTGCAACTCACAAATTCAAGTTTATGTAAATTTTCTGAAATAAAATGTCTTCGTGTTCACACGGAGAGTATAAAATTCGGCCCTCCTATCTATTGTTTTGTTTTTAATTTATTTTATTTTATTTTATGTTTTATTTTTATTTTACGATTGTTGTCATTGATGGTATTAATTTTAAGTTTAATTTTGAGAACTTAGGGCTGTTTTAATTTTGTTTGTACTGTCAAATTTCTTAATTCCGCGGTCTCGAGCGAGCAGCCCTGCAGATCTGCGCTAGCAACACAAACGATTGGATCCATCACCACTTTCACCGTCAGCAGATCTCCGTGTCTCCGATCACCATGTAAGTTTATGCATCTTTTTTTTATATTCTTTTTAAACATCACTTTGACATCCAGGTAGAATATATCATTCGGCCATTAAGGATAGAGTTGATTATATATTGTGTTTAAGGAGTATCCCTCTGACATCCAGAGCAGATCCGATAATTCTACCCATAAGGATAGAGTGATCTATTTCTGTTGGTCATCTGAGATCCAAGGAACGTTCCTGGTGAGGATCGACCGAGGATGTCCCTCAAAAGAGTATCGATCTCCCCACAATTACCGATCCCCATACATCAATTTATCAAAAATTACCGATTATCTCTAATCTACTAAATCTCGAATTTTGTTGATACCTCAGAAATTCTTTTATTCTGCTTGTGTTTTTTTTGTTGATATTATTGATCTTTTTGAAATTACCGATCCCTTTAGAATGTTTTTGATCGTACATTACCGTTTAAATTATTTCTAAATGACTTGTACTGGTTTTAAGGATAATTTTACTTTTATTGTATTTTGAAATGCTACCGATCCCGTAATACCGTTTATATCATTTTTTAATCCCTTTACATTGACTTCAAGAATAATTTCTTTTTTTTCAAACATTCATTATTATTTTTTGAATGTTATTGACCTTATCTTTTATATTATGCTCGATTTTTTTATGATGCCATAAAAAATATTTTTATCTTTTTATAATATTACCGAATCCGCCCTAACGTCTATATTATTTCACACCGTTGCTGAGCTACTTTTAATTTTAACTGTAGTTTTGCCCTCTCTTTTAAATGTTCTCAACCCCGCTATGTCGCTCATGTATTTTGACCCTTTGCATTTCTTTTCAAAATGTTACTTTTTTAACCTTGCACGATATTTTATAGTACACCCCCCCCCCTTTCCGCTATGTTCTCTTTTGTAATAACATCTACTTTGCGCAATAATTTTGTTATATTCTTGATGCCGCAACGATTCTCATAATATCTTTGATCCATTTGTAATATTCTATTTTTTTTATCACGCAACGCTTCTAACGATATTTTGACCCCTCACCATGTATGCTGTTAATGTTAGGCATATATATTTTATCATTGTATACGGCCAGCTTTTTCAGCTGTTATATATACCCTTTTTTAAATGTGTACCTAATTTTACTATCGCGTCTATTTTATTATTGCCGATCACGAAACTTTCGTTAATTTACCCGTTGAAATGGAGCTTTCATTTTTTTGTATGTAAGCTAATTTGATCTTTTTTTGTGATTTTTAAATACCGTTTTTAAGATTGCGCTATCTCAGGAATGTCACTATACTAGATCATGTCCTGTTATCGGGAATTTCTTGTATTTGACCCTTCAAAGTTAAATGATATGCTAATTCTTGTGAGATTTTACGTAATAGTTCTTGTTATTGTTTTCTTTTCCTTCTGTGGTATATTTTATGTTAACTGTCTGAGTTATCGAATAAATGCTTGTCAAATATTTTCATTAATCATGTAAGCTTTGTAACTACGTAACCCCCCCCCCCCCAGACACACCCTCTACCATGTATTTTTGTTAGACTGAGCTAGTTAGTTTTATCGACCCTAATTTTTTTTTTTCGTTTTACCTTTGTTCATCTTTGGTTATCTTATCAATTTTTTCTTCCTTTTATTGATTTGGTCTATTGTTCGTTTGAAAATGGGGTATATCTTTTTGACTGAACTTGGTGAGGTTTCCCTTTTACCTTTGTCCTGAAACGTCCAATCGTTCAGTGAGTTTACCCATCCCTTTCGGAACGTAGGTTCCGGTTACCTTTAACTTTCCTCACAGCTCGGTCAGGGGGACTGACCTCTGTCCCATGCAAGGACTGGCGCCCAGAAATTCCAGTTGTGTTACAGGTACAAATTATTTCTTTAAATATTATTGTGAGTTACCTATTTCATTTAACTTCATTCATTTTATTAGGGTCCATAGTGCGCTATTTAGAGAGACCACTCAATTTTATTTAAGATTGAAAAAGTAGCGTTCCACCTTTCTTGTCCCAATATTAAGGGATCTGAGCTCGTCCTTCATCCATGGAACTACTTCAAATGAATAAAGTACTACCGGGACGGCAAGCATGTTGGCTGTAGATACTTTTTTCATCGTCGACAGTTCGGAAGACCAAATCTGCCGGATGAGACGTTTGCATCTGCTTCAGAGAGTATCCTTTATAAATGTAACATCGTGAATGCGGCTCTGTGACACGCCCAGTTATGCATAAGTCTCTCCAGTGCAAAGGTGTCGTATAGCGCTTCTATCAACGAGCTCAGGATCTTTAGGAATGCCATTAAGTTTTCTCGCTTCAAATAAACCTTGGCGCATTTGCCTGCCCCAAATTCCATTCCAATTTCTTTAGCATATCGTTCGACAATCCCCAGAGCTAGATGTAGTTGCTCTTTGTTTTTAGCAAAGATCTTAAGATCGTCCATGTAAAATACATGAGTGACCTTGTACTTTCGATCTGCAGGTTTGCCGCCCAAGTAACCATCGAAATGGCGAAGTGTTAAAGATAGTGGCAATAATGTAAGGCAAAGAGTAGTGGGCTCATGGTGGGGATTCGCGGATGAACCTTTAAGCTTTCCAAAGGACAGATGATAAGTCTATGCAAGGTCAAATCGAAAGCTTTCCGATAATCAATCCAGGCCATCGATAGGTGACGCTGGTAGAATGCTGCATCTTTGCAGACACATCTATCGATGAGCAGGTTCTCCCGACATCCCGCTACGCTTTTCTTTGAGCCTCATTGTTCATACATTTCTTGCCACACACGTTCAATTGTCCGAACAATCCTATCTTTAAGGATAGCTGTGAATATCGTATAGAGTATGTTCAGACAAGTGATTGTTGAAATCGGCTCTAGACTTAAATATGAGGTGAAAATACGGGCCAAATGCTGATGGGTTGAATGAAACTTTTTCTACCAGAAGGAGGGTCTTGGAAAAGTCGCGATGGGCCAGAGAGAAACTCTTGATTTTCTCTGACCCACCTCTCCCTCCGCTCTAGACTTCTCTTAGCGTCAGATAGTATCCGAATTCTCTCAACAATATGCTGCCTGATGGTCAGAAGCTTTAATTGTTAAGTGTGTGATACCGGGTCCGGAGTTCGCGCGCGAATTTTCGAACCTTGGCGGTAAAATTCCCGCCAGATGTGATGTAGTGAATCACACACTGAATGCGGGACGCGTACTGTCTTGCCTAGCCTATCTTTATGGCAAGTTGATGCATTCGTCTTTACGTCTTATGATCAACCGTAGGTTTTGTTTTACGGTTCGCATCGGCCGAAGTTCTCACTCCATTACACACACAATAATTGATAGCCCTGAGGTCGGATTCTTCAAAAAAATGTCTACGAAGCTCGTCATCCATATCAGCCAGATCTTTAGGCTTGAGAGAAACCTCGGTGTTGATGTTTCTCCGGGTCATAAAGCATCGCTCTTCCTCTATTGGATGCTTGCCCGCGGTTGGTCTTAGTGTCGCCTCTCTTTCTCTGTTGCCGGCTTTTTCTGGCTATGGTAGAGTAGGCGTTACGCTTACATTGCCCCTTTTGTGGAGTATTTCGGCAAGGTTTCTCAGACGTTGATGCAAAAAGTGCGATAGCTCTGGTTGTTTCTCGCCCCACAGAGCATTCAGCCGTGACATATAACCCCGTTCAAGTGCCAAACTCGCATCGTAGCACTCTTGCAAGACGTGATTCAGTCGCTTCGTTCACCTAAAGGTCAAAAGAGACAAATTGTGATGAGAATGTTCCCACGCTGCGAGCAGATTTTTGTTTTTACTGTTAACGATGTTTTTCACGATTAAATCCAAAACTAGGCATCCTATCAAAAAGTGGTTGATAACAACTTGCTACATCTTTTTCAAATGTCCAATTTTCCGCTAATCATCTTTCATTGTGTTTTGCATAGTTTAGGCCTCCAATGCCATCTTTGGATCTTTTATGATTCTGAATGCTGTCATAATTTGAATTTTTGAGTTTTCAAGAGAATAAAAAAACTTGTTATGATAATCTTGTTGGGCATTTTAAAGGCAACATGTTTCTTCCCCTGACCCTTTTTCATATGTCGCGTTACTTGGCTTTAAATTTTAATTTTCGTGTATTTTTTTTAATTTTGTACATGCTATAACTCTGGTAATTTTTGGTTTTCTGTAGAAGGTATTCAGGATAAATTGTTCGAATTTGTTACTACTACAAAAAACCGTACAGAGAATTTTTGAATGAAAAAAAGTGGTCTCGAAAGTAATATAAATGTACCCACTTTTTGAATTTTCATACAAAATGGCTGGCGAACGAACTTAGCTTTTAGTTTAATGCAATAGAAAATATACAGTCTGTCAAGTTAAAGCGTGGGTGGCTTTACTCGCAGTCGGTAAGGTGTATCGACATGATTTTGGTGTCAAAATATTAAGAAGAGCTC
>NC_046660.1:133461392-133464054 GCF_010883055.1 Belonocnema kinseyi
TGGTCGAAAATTCATCTGATTGGTCGAAAATTTAACAACTTTGTTTAAAATTAATTTTTTCTTTAAAAAATTATTTATCTTTATCTGAAAATGTAACTATCAGATGATTGATTAGAAATTAATTGTTTATATTGGTCAAGTTGGAAAATCGTTTTTTTTTTTGTATAGAACATTAATCTTCTTGGTCAAAAATTCACCTTATCTCTTGAAAATTTGACAATTTTGTTGAATATTCGTTTTTTTGTCTTGTTCAATTCAATTTTTTAGCACAGTTTTTATCTGGAAATTGTACTACAAGTATTCCATTTTTGTTTGAAACTTTATCCTGTAAATTTTATTAGTTAAAACACCAATTATTTGATAGAAAATTAATTTATTTTGTTGAAAAGTAAACTGTTGGGTTGAAAATTGATTTATTGTGTAAATTAGATTTTTTCCTAAAATTAAAAAAACTGCAAAATAAAAAAATTGCCTTAAAATCGTTCTGATTCCTTTTTTTTAATTTTTAAAATCTTTTCAAATACTCACTTAAAATTAATTTTTCAAACTAAAAAATCATTTCCAATTTTCTTAGCAATCACAACAATTTTTGTTATTCTTTTTGAATATTTTACAATTCTCAAAAGCTTTTTTTTTAAATCTGCAAAAATCTAAATCGTGTTTCAAATTATTTCAAATAATTTCAAGTTTTAAATTAATTTTGAATATTATTCTAAATTAAAATTGCAGCGTTCAAACTTAAAATTTAGCTCATTACAATTTTAACAAATCAAGGCTTTTTATTTCTAACCACTCTGTTCAAATTTGTATTGTTTTTAATTGTTGTTTATAATGGAGTATCCCAGATCTGAATTATATATATTTTTTCAAAAAATCTCTGATCCAATTCAGAAATACATACAATTGCTTTGAAAAAAATTTTTAATTCAGGAATATTTCAATTAAGCGCTCAATAATTCATACGTATAAAACACAAACTTTTAACACCTTTCAATTTAACAATTTTTTAAATTAAGTTATTTTAAAATACGAAATAACCGTTCAAAAATTTCTATGACTTTAAAAAAAAAGAGAATAACAAATTTCCAACAAAATAATTACATTTTCTACTAAAATGATAAATCATCAACAACAAAAGAAGTTTTAATTTTTGATTAAAAACTGTTGAACCTTAAAAATAAAAGCGTAATTTCTATTTTTTAACCAGAAATCTCTCAAATGTTAAATTCATAAAAATTTTTAAACGGTTATTTCGTATTTTAAAATAATTTAATTTAAAAAATTGTAAAATTAAAAGGTGTTAAAAGCTTGTGTTTTATACGTATGAATTATTGAGCGTTTAAATGAAATATTTCTGAATTAAAAATTTTTTTCCAAGCAATTTTATGTATTTCTGAATTGGATCAGAGATTTTTTGAAAAAAAAAATTCAGATCTGGGACACGCCATTATAAACAACAATTAAAAACTTTACAAATTTGAACAGAGTGGTTAAAAATAAAAAGCCTTGATTTGTTAAAATTGTAATGAGCTAAATTTTAAGTTTGAACGCTACAATTTTAATTTAGAATAATATTCAAAATTAATTTAAAACTTGAAATTATTTGAAATAATTTGAAACACCATGTAGATTTTTGCAGATTTAAAAAAAAAGCTTTTGAGAATTGTAAAATATTCAAAAAGAATAACAAACATTTAAAAAAAATGGAATCAGGACGATTTTAAGGCAATTTTTTTATTTTGCAGTTTTTTTTAATTTTAGGAAAAAAATCTAATTAACACAATAAATCAATTTTCAACCAAAAAGTTTACTTTTCAACAAAATAAATTAATTTTCTATCAAATAATTAGTGTTTTAACTAATAAAATGTACAGGATAAAGTTTCAAACAAAAATGGAATAGTACAATTTCCAGATAAAAACTGTGCTAAAAAATTGAATTGAACAAGAAAAAAAAAACGAATTTTCAACAAAATTGTTAAATTTTCAAGGGAAAAGGTGAATTTTTGACCAAGAAAATTAATGTTCAATACAAAAAAAAACGATTATCCAACTTAACCAATATAAAAGATTAATTTTTAATCAATCATATAATAGTTACATTTTCAGATAAAGATAAATAATTTTTAAAGAAAAAATTAATTTTAAACGAAGTTGTTAAATTTTCGACCAATCAGATGAATTTTCGACCAAGAAAATTGATTATCTACAAAAAAAGACAAATCTTAAATAAAATACATGAATTTTTAAAGAAATTATTTAATTTTAAAGTAAAAAAGACGAATTATCTACAAAAAGTTGAAATTTTTAAGCGAAAAATATAAGTTTTCAATGAAAGTGTTAAACTTTCAACCAAATAGTTAAATTTTCAATCATAATTAAAAAACCTTGTTAAAAACCGTATTTTTTTTACAAAGTAGTTCAACTCTTAGTGAAATAATCGACTTTCAAACCCAAGAAGATGTACAGTTGATATTTTAACCAAACAATTGCATTTTTTACCAAAAATGATAAAATTTTCAACCAAAAGATTAAATTTCTACTAAATAAGGTCAATTTCTAACAAAATATATGAACTTTCAACGAAATTATTTAATTTTAAAAACAAAAAGAGTATTTCCACCCAAAACTTATAATTTTAATTTTTAACAATATATTTGCAT
>NC_046660.1:133464154-133469722 GCF_010883055.1 Belonocnema kinseyi
TCTGTTGCTCACTCGAGGCCTGACATGGTTCTTCTTGACTTCGAGAAGCGAACCATGTTCGTTATCGAATTTTCGGCACCAGCTGACAAAAACATCATGGCCCTGGAGGATGGAAAGAAAGAGAGCTATGGATAACTCCTAAGGGCGTTGCAACGATTGTACCCGGAATGAATTTGTTTGTATCAAAATTTTGGGCTTTTTCGGCTCTTTCATGTATCAGCAACCAATTTCAAGAAACTACTCTTATTAAATATAAAACTACCCACTATGTGAAAACTAAAATTCAGCTAAAACAAAGAACACCAGATTTTTTGGCTTATTTTAGGCTCCCGAATGCACCACACAACAAATTTCAAAAACCACCACTATGAGCAAAAACACCCACCCATTAGGAAAAACTTAAACCTCCGTGTTGGCACTTTCAAAGAGCCCCAAAATCAGAGACTTTTTGGGCTCTTATCCTGAACGTCTAAAATCAACCCCTTTCTACGCCTATATATGGAATTGTAAAAAATAATGTTTTTGAAAATTTTCTAGTGTCAATAAAGTCTCTGATTTTTGTGCTTATCGAAACTATCCATTCCGATGTTTAGGCTCCAAGCCTTGACTTCTAAAATCAACCCCTCTCTACCACCTATATATGAGTTATCCAAAATTAATCTTTTTGAGAATTTTCTAGAGTAAATAGAGGCTTTGATTTTTTAGCTCATCAACACAATCCAGTCTGAATTTTGGGCTCCAAAACTTAACTTCTAAAATCAACCCCTCTCCACCACCTATACCTATATGACTTCGTCAAAAAATGATCTTTCTGAGAATTTAGCTGCGTGAATGGAATCTTTGATTTTTGGGATTCCTAAACATGTTGATACTTTGTTCCTGGATGTGCCTGGTGTACTTGCACCATTAGCAATTGAATAAATAACTAGAAATTTGTTATGTTCTTCTAAAGTCTCTAGCTGGTATTTAATATGAACTTTTTCTGATCAATCACCATTATCATCGAGAATTCATGGAGCTACAAAACTCCTTCTTATGATCATGAAGAATCCTTGAGGTTTAACGCGAAAGGGTACGTTTCACCAGGATATTATAACAGTAGATGCGAAAAGTGGCGGCAGAGTGAGGATAGAGTTATTAGTAGGTCATGATAAATGTAGAATGCACTGTCGGCGAAAATCTTGACCCACCCCGCTGTGCCTCTCTACCCGCACAAGCATCCATTCCCTCTTATCAGTTGTTGTGAGTCAAATCAGCAAAAGAGGGGCTTTCACCGAATAGATTTTCAGTCGATAATAGTTTTCTGAAAATATTAATGATCACTGGAGCAATTAGAACTATGTGTTACCCGTCGATCTAGGAAAATAACAATAAACTAACAGTAACTAATAACAAATTCAAAATTTTGTAACTCCCAACTATTTGAATATATGAAATTTCATACTTATTAAGTATGAAATGCTCCTCTAATTCTTAGCACTTAAAGTTGATATGATTTTGTTATGAAATTTTTCATTTGGAAAAATTTCAACTATTAAGCCTTCACATTTAAAATGAAACAATTGCAGAATTGTAAAATTGTTCAATTTTGGACTCTATTCTATTTTTAATTGTAGGCCCTTCAAATTTTAAAGCAGAAATTTTGTTGCTATTTTATTTTGACCAATACTATATATAATTTGTAATGCTTTCGCGTTAAAACGGGGTTGTATTTAAAGTTTTTAAATTGTGAACGTTTTTATTTATATGATGATAAATTTTGAAACATTATGTACATTTCAATTATTGCAGTGCAGAACTAGATACCCAACATTTTTCCGAAGCTGGGGTTTTTGCATATAAAATTCTTTAAAAATCTAATACATATTTTGATAAAAGGATTTGTTTGAAATCTCGTTTTTTAATGCATAGTAAAATAAGACTGTTGGCGATTCAAAAGCAAATAGTTGACTGTACTTTGTATCCCATCTTCATCTTTTTTTTAAATTCTCTAGCCTCTGACCTTTTTTTAAGACCTTTTTCTGACCATATTTTGTACAAAAGTCACTTTTATAAGGGTTTTTTTTTACTTAACTCAATTTCATTCTTTAAAGGATTCTCTACAAATTTCTGTGGTACGTTTTAGCTCTGAATAACTCTAAATAACTAAATAATTTTAAACTAAAATACTTATTCGAAAGTTCGCCTATCGCAATCTTCTAAAGTTAGTTACAATTAAAAATGGAAATATTTTCCTCAAGTTTTAAAATAATTTTTGAACTTAAGATAACTAGTAAATAATTTACAACATGTATTAGAAATTTAGGTTTAATTTAAACAATACGAACATGTATCAGTAAATGCATACTTTTTAATATTTTATCAATTAATTTTTTATCTAAAATACCATACTGTTCAGTTTGAGCCCCAGTTTCTTTGATGTTAATTTCAACCATAAACGTTTCAATTTTCAAAGTGTACATTTTTTAATGACAGGGCCACGTGTACAGATATTTCGTCACGAATTTCAGGACGAAGAGGCTCTACATATCGACATTTTGTTACAATTAGCTGGATATTTTCGGTACATGTTTTGCATCGTTCACTTGGGTTGAAGCCTTTACGTCTTTCTTACAAATATTTCTTAAATATATTTTGCTAATTAATAGATAAATATATATTTATTTATAGTGGACAGAAAGCCCATTTGAGTAAACATTTTAATTGAAGTTAAGTTATAAATTTTAAACTTCTGTAACCGAGAATTTTATTCCCAATTCATATTGAGTTATTATACCTTATTATAATACCTTTTTATACAAGATAACAATTTGCTTTTGAATTTATAAGAATTTAAAGAATTGTAAGTAGACATGACGGTTAAAATAAATAGAAAATATTTCATGAAAAACAACAAAAACGATGGGATCTAATAGGAGTATCAGAAGTGCTCCGCCCTCTCGTCCCAGATATATAGCTGCTTTTCTTTACGCCTCTTGGTTTTATCCTTCAATTCAAAGAATGGGGTACTCGTCAAATTTACTAAAAAAGCTAAGAGAAGATATTAAGTAGAAATTTCCAGTAACTTTCCTACCATTAAGTTCTAGGTTCTTCGATAGAATTTCAGATTTTAGAATTTAGATCTTTCAGACCATCCAGATACAACTGATTTTTAAGATTTTCAAAACTTGCACCAAAAATAATTTGCTGAGAATGGAAATATTTCTATGTATTCTCAAATTATAAATATGTACATAATATATTTATCTTAAAAATGTTATTGTAATTTTTTCTGGATCATGTAAATTTCTCAACTAACCAGAAAAAGCAATAAAAAATCAAACTCGAAAATGAGTTTTGTTTTAGAAATCGAGCACGATATATACCCATCTTAAAATATCAAATAACAATATCACGTCATGATCATTCATTAAACAAATAAATATTAATCAAAGTTGAACAAAATTGCATTTCATTTGAACTGTAAATATTTATGCAAATAACATAAAAATATTTGTCTTGAATTCAAGATACAGTTCGTTTAACATAATTTTCTTTATTTAACTAAGATATACTTAAAATCAAGGAAATCATGTCCAATTAAAGAAAGATCTGTACTCAAACAAAGAATTGTTGCTTTGAACTAAAGAAATGTCTTTGAATCAAGTTATACCGTGGCTACAGGTACTGAAATTTCAGTACAAATAGGTGGATTTGTTGGTACAAATGGCGGTGGAAAAGGGTCTACTTC
Organism: Belonocnema kinseyi; assembly: GCF_010883055.1. Lineage (NCBI taxonomy): Eukaryota > Metazoa > Arthropoda > Insecta > Hymenoptera > Cynipidae > Belonocnema > Belonocnema kinseyi. The sequence continues at coordinate 133,467,885 of NC_046660.1, forward strand.
TATTAAATTTCGATTTAACCGATTTTTTCAGTAGAATAAAGTGGGGTTAAATGTTCCCGGGGGAAAAAGTGCCACATACGATAACACAAAAAGTAATAATTTGTAGGGCGGGACTTAAAATGGCCAAAGTTTATTTTTCATAACACTGCGCCTAAATGAAATGAGGCATTACATTGACTTTTGCATAACCATATATATAATTAAAAATTTGTCATAAGGACAACCGCAGGATTTCGTCGGGAGCAGGGTGCTAATCTGAAAAATTGCACCCGCTTCCAGCGAAATCGCAGTAAAATTTCAGCAATAACCACGTCTCACAACCGTGAGATAGGTGGTTACAGTCTGTAAAGGAATCAATACGACGATCCAGCTAAAGCTTCGTGGACCCTAAGAACACGGAGCGATTCAAGGACAACCGCCTTCTGCATTTTTCCCGCAAGTGTTCTAGCATATTGTTGACACGCAGGGATGCTTTTTAGGCTATTAGCAAGTGAAAGCTTGGCACCTCCAAGAGCACCGATGATAAGGACGATCAGTTTAACAGAGTATTCCGCGTACAATCGTTGCAACTCCCTTATAAGGACTCGATACCTCTCTTTCTTTTCATTCTCATTGGCTATGATGTTTTTGTCAGCTGGGGCCGAAAACTCGATAACGAACATGGTTCGCTTCTCGAAGTCAAGAAGCACCATGTCAGGCCTCGAGTGAGCAACAGAAACAACTGTCGAGAATATAAAGTTCCAGTATATGCGGCACTTCCCATTCTCGACAATTGTCTCAATTTCCCTAGGAGCATTTAGAGGAGCGATATTAAGGTGAATGCCGTAGGAGTGACAGAGATGGTAATAAAGTACTCTTAGTGCCGCATTGTGCCTTTGAATGTAGGTCGTTCCCGCGTGTGTTGGTCAACTAGATAGTATGTGAGCTAAATGCTAGGGGCGTGCATGGCGTGCTTTGTACAGAAATGCTCCTTTGCCCACTTGTTCGTGATTCCTGACCATTTTAAGAAGAGGGTCTCTTCCATTTGCAACTCTATGTGCTGTACCCAGAATAATCCTGTTGTGAAGACATTCAAGACCCAATATTTCGCGACCCCCTTGAAGGCGTGAGATGTACAGTCGCGGAACGGAAGACTTAAGATGCATGCTTTTGTTCATGTGCATAACCTTTCTTGTTCCGATATCAAGAGATCTGAGCTCATTCTTCGTTCATGGAACTACTCCAAATGATTAGAGTAGTACCGGGACGGCAAGCATGTTCGTTGCAGATACTTTGTTCCTCGCCGACAGTTCGGAAGACCAAATCTGTCGGATGAGACGTTTGTAACTACTTCGGAGAGTATCCTTTATAGATGTCACATCCTGAATGCGGCTCTGTGGCACGCCCGGGTATGTATAAGTCTCTCCAGCGCACAGGTGTCGTATGGCGCTTCTATCAACGAGCTCAGGATCTTCAGGGATGCCATTAAGTTTTCCTCGCTTCAAATAAACCTTGGCGCATTTGTCTAACCCAAATTCCATTCCAATTTCCTTAGTATATCGTTCGAAAATCCCCAGAGCCAGATGCAGTTGCTCTCTGTTTTTAGCATAGATCTTAAGATCGTCCATGTAAAATACATGAGTGACCTTGTATTTCGATCTGCAGGTTTGCCGCACAACGACCCGCCGGAATGGCGAAGTGCTAGAGATAGTGGCAATAATGTAAGGCAAAAGAGGAGTGGGTTCATGGTGTCGCCTTGAAAGACACCTCTCTGAAACGTGACCTTGTTAGTTGTCACAAGATTTTTTCCAGATGAGATAGTAAATCTGATTTTCCAAAGCGGCATCAATCTCTCTATG
>NC_046660.1:133469822-133475969 GCF_010883055.1 Belonocnema kinseyi
TTACTATCTCATCTGGAAAAAATCGTGTGACAACTAACAAGGTCACGTTTCAGAGAGGTGTCTTTCAGGGCGACACCATGAGCCCACTCCTCTTTTGCCATAAATTATTGCCACTATCTCTAGCACTGCGCTATTCCGACGGGTACTTGTGCGGCAAACCTGCAGATCGAAAGTACAAGAGCCGCACTCAGGATGTGACATCTATAAAGGATACTCTCCGAAGCAGATACAAACGTCTCATCCGACAGATTTGGTCTTCCGAACTGTCGGCGAGGAACAAAGTATCTGCAACGAACGTCCTTGCTGTCCCGGTACTACTCTATTCATTTGGAGTAGTTCCATGGACGAAGAACGAGCTCAGATCTCTTGATATCGGGACAAGAAAGGTTATGCACATGAACAAAAGCATGCATCTTAAGTCTTCCGTTCCGCGACTGTACATCTCTCGCCGTCAAGGGGGTCGCGGGATATTGAGTCTTGAATGTCTTCCCAACAGGATTATTCTGGGTACAGCACATAGAGTTGCTATGTCACTCGGACTTGACTTCAGTATTAGGGGTGAGCAAAATGCATCAAATCTAATCTATCTCGAGTACTCACCCCTGATAGCCCGGATTAAGAAAGCACAAGAGAAAAACTTTCATGAACAGCTCCTAGATAAGAGGATGCACGGTATCTTTCACAGAAATGTGAAGGATCAGTCAATGTCTTGCGAGCTAACGTTTGCTTTCCTTAAATCGCCCGGATTGAAGTCTGGTACAGAGGGTTTCATTTTTGCATGCCGAGACGTTGTCATTTCCACCTTAACATACCGTCGCCACATTTTGAGCCAAGACATGCCCGATGATAGCTGCAGGGCGTGACATGCACACCACGAGCATTTAGCTCACATACTATCTAGTTGTCCAACACACGCGGGAACGACCTACCAAAGGCACAATGCGGCACTAAGAATACTTTATTACCATCTCTGTCACTCCTACGGCATTCACCTTAATATCGCTCCTCTAAATGCTCCTAGGGAAATTGAGTCAATTGTCGAGAATGGGAATAAGGTATCGAGACCTTATAAGGGAGTTGCAACGATTGTACCCGGAATATTCTGTTGAACTGACCGTCCTTATCATCGGCGCTCTTGGAGGTGCCAAGCTTTCACTTGCTAATAGCCTAAAAAGCATCCCTGCGTGTCAACAATATGCTGGAACACTTGCGGGAAAAATGCAGAAGGCGGTTGTCCTTGAATCGCTCCGTGTTCTTAGGGTCCACGAAGCTTTAGCTGGATCGTCGTATTGATTCCTTGACAGACTGTAACCACCTATCTCACGGTTGTGAGACGTGGTTATGGCTGAAATTTTACCGCGATTTCGCTGGAAGCGGGTGCAATTTTTCAGATTAGCACCCGCTCCCTGCGAAATCCTGTGGTTGTCCTAATGACAAATTTTTAATTATATATATATATATATATATATTAAATATCCACATTTTATAATATGTAGCAGTTTTTCCCGCGGCAGTTTTAGCCCCACTCCACCCTACCTAAACACACTTCCATCAAATAAACTTGTTTCCGAATGAAAGCTAGTGAATATATTTCTTTAATTCACAGAACTTTTCTTTGCATAAAAGAATATTTTTTCCGATTTTTGATAGTGACATTTTTGGTTTTAATCTTTTTAATGCTTAAGAGTAATCTTTATTACACTTTTAACATTATTCACATAACCTATAGTACACTCGTTTAGTCTCCTAAACTAAAGGTCAAGTTCGTTAGCCAGTCATTTTGGATATAAATTCAAAAAGTGGTCACATTTTGAATATTTTGGAGACCACTTTTTCAAAATTTCTAAAATTTTCTGTACTGTAATTCACAGTATTCAAAAATGAACATTTTAAGCCAAACAATGCAAGATATGATAATAATTCAAGAGAAGAAAAACGTTGTCTTTTAAAAGCCATACAATATTATGATAAAAACTTTTTTAATATGGTCGAAAAGTTGAAAATTTCAAGTTTGACCGTAGCAAACATTTTTGAAACCACATTTTTCCAAGATTTAAAAATTCTATGTATGTTTGTTCATGGTACTCAAAAGCTCTAAAAATGTATCCTGATGACTTTTTTCTAAGAAAAGAAAATTATCAGAGTTAGCGCATTTTCAAAATCCAAAACAAAAACTAAAATGAATATTTTAAGCCAAACAACGCATAATGCAAAAAAGAGTTCAGAGAAGAAATACGTTGCTTTTTAAAAGTACTACAATATTATGAAAACAACTTTTTAAATTTGTTTGAAAATTGGAAAATTCCAAATTTGATCATACCAAAAAATTTTGAAACCACATTTTTTTAATGTATAAAAATTCTATGTACGTTTGTTAATAGTACTCAGTAAGTCAAACAATTTATTTACATAACTTTTTTCTATGAAAAGAAAATAATCAGAGTTAGCGCATTTTCAAAATCCCAAAATAAAAACTAAAGTGAACATTTTAAGCCAAACAACACATGATTTAAAAAAAAGTCAGGAGAAGAAAAATCTTGCTTTTTGAAAGATCCACAAGATTATGATAACAACTTTTTTAATTTGGTCGAAAAGTTGAACATTCCAAATTTGATCGTACCAAAAATAATGAAAAATCTATAAATTTCATTCTTTGGTCAAACTATGCAAGATACGAAAAAAATTAAAAAGTTCAAATGGAGAGCCATAGAAAGATCATCCAAAAAATAGAATGATTGTTTGAAGACTAAGAACTAACAAAAAATTTGACTGGAAGCTCCTGAGTGGTGCCAAAGTTGAGTGGCAGGCAGTCAAAAATTTCAAAAATTTGAGTGAAATAACGACATTTTAGTACTCTTGTAATCCACGGGGAATGATTGTTTGGTTGCTAAAAACTAACGAGAAGTTTGACTGAGCTCCTGAGGGGTGCAAAAGTTAACTGGCAGGCGGTCAAGCATGTCAAAAATTCAAGTGAAAAAACTTAATTTTAGTACTCCTAAAATCCATTGGGGATGATTTTTTAGATGCAAACAACTACCAGGATGTTTAAGGGCAGATTCTCGGCGGTGCCAAAGTTGACTGGCCGGCTCTCAAACATGTCAAAAATTCGAGTGAAGAAACGTCATTCTAGTACTCTCGAAACTTATTAGGAATGATTGTTTGAAGACTAAGAACTAACAAAAAATTTGACTGGAAGGTCCTGAGTGGTGCCAAAGTTGAGTGGCAGGCTGTCAAAAATTTCAAAAATTCGAGTGAAGAAACGTCATTTTAGTACTCTTGAAACGCATTGGGAATGATTGTTTGAATACTGAGGACTAACCAAAAATTTGACTAGCAGCTCCTGAGTATTGCCAAAGTTGGCTGGCATGCTGTCAAAAACATGTCAAAAATTCGAGTGAAAAAACTTAATTTTAGTACTCTTAAAACCCATTGGAGATGATTTTTTAGATGCAAAGAATGAACAAAAATGTTGACTGGCAGCTCTTGAGTGGTGCCAAATTTGACTGGCAGGCTGTCGAACATATATGAAAAAATGACAGGATGAAAATAAGAGCCTTCATTTTAGTACTCTTGAAACCCATTGGGGATGATTTTTTAGGTGCAAACAACTCACAAGAAGTTTGACTGGCAGTTACTGAGTGGTGCCAAAGTTGACTGGCAGGCTGTCAAAAATTTCAAGAATTCGAGTGAAAAAACGTCATTATTGTGTTCTTGAAAACCATTGGGAATGACATGTTTGCCAGCCTGCCAGTCAACTTTGGCACCACCAAGAAGTTGTCAGTTAAACTTATTGTTAGTTCTTAGCATTCAAACAATCATTTCCAATAGGTTTTGAAAGTAGTAAAATGACGTTTTTCACTCGAATGTTTGACCAGTTTAACGATAAATTGTTGCAAAATGCACCAACAGCTGTTAGTCAGTGAACGAATTTTGAACTGTTCACTATGAAAACAAAAGAATCTGAAATTTTAGTGAGTTCTTAAATGACGCCCAAAGAAATGTCCCGAGCTCCCAGAATAGAAGAAGTTCAAAAGGAGCGATGAATTGAATGAAAAAATGCGGATTAGCTTAGGAACGTGAACTCAAACATGATTTGAATTTCAAAGCAATTCAAATAAAAGCCGAAAGAGCTTTAACAAAAGAGAGTTCAAAATCACAAAATTACAGTTGTCGGTCCGTTCACCTTTGATTTTAAAAGGTCTGGGCACGAATGCGGGAGAAATGCAAAGACCAAGCGTGGAGTGCTATTGCCATCAGTCGTATGCCGTAGATGCATTCAAACTCTCGAGCTAAGCTCTTTTAACGAAAGAGAATTCAAAATCACAAAAATGCAGTGGTGGATGTTTTGAGTCTTAGTTTTTAAAGGTTTCAAAATAGTTTTTTAATAGTTTTGAAATATAATGACGAGTGCGTAGCACAAGGTAAATACATAATAGAGCGGCGCGCGATGAGAATGTGCCTGCGTAACGGGCAGATTTTTTACAATGCAAAAGATGAGACACGTATTGTTTGTTTTTCATAACCAACAAAATTTTCACCAAATATAATTCCTTATATTTGAAAAGTCGACGAATATATTTAGGGTTCAGAATCCATCTCTTTTGTTTTAAAATTCTACTGTTTGGTGAAAAACATTTTTATGAAAATTATACTATATTATGAAAAATCGACTGTTTGGTTAAATAGCCATCTTTTTTAGTCGAAAATTCAAATGGTTTGTTGAATAGAGAATTAATCCTTTTCGGTTGGAGATTTTTCTGTGGCGGTAGAAAGGTAATCTTTTTTGCTTGAAACTTTAAGAGCTTGGTAAAAGATGAATCTTTTTTCTTGAAAATTCGTATTTTTGTCTTCAAACTTCAACCATTTGCTTTTGCGTGCAACTATTTCGTTCAAAATTAATTGCATTGGTTTGAAAATCCAAGATTTGGTGGAAAATTTATCTCTTTTGTTTAAAAAATCAACTTTACGGTTTAAGAAACTCGTATGTTTTTTAAAACCTTTGCATATTTAGTTACAAAACGCAACTGTTTTGTTGAAAACGCAATTTCGTTTAGCTTGAAATCTTAGGAATACGGTACTAAAATTTCATCATTTATAAGTCCGAAAGTATTAGAATCGTACGAAATTTCAAACCTTAATTTTTCAGCGGATCTCAACGTTTTAAGATCGATAGTTATGGTGTTATCCATCGAAAAAACGATGCAAAAATCGAAAATTTCAAATTTTAAGCCAAAAGACGACAGATGCGTACAAAAGCTGAAAGGAATAATAATACTTTTTAAAAGACATATAATTTTGTTACCAAAAATTTACAAATAAGACTTGATGTTTTGGTTTAATTTATCGAAAATACTATAAAAAAATTCAAATTTTGAGGGTTATGACGTAAAATATGAGAAGTATCAAAAAACAATTTCACATTTTGAACATTGCTACAAAATTTCTTTTAACAATTTATTTATATGACTTGTCGTAATGGTCTTATTCATGGAAAATATTATGAAGAAAGTAACAAATTGAAATGTTTAGCCAAACGGCGTGAGATGCGAAAAACAATTCCATGCGGGGGAATTGCAGCTTTTAAAAAGTAATGTAAAAAATTTCAGATCATTTCTATGTAGGACTTTTTATTTTGGTTTGATTAATCAAAAAAATGTGTGCAAAAAAAAAGAAAATTCAAATTTCGAACCAAACGGCGAATGATATCGAATAAAGTTTCAGGGAGAAATTGCAGCTTTTAAAAAGTCCTACAACATTTTTTTAAACCATTTTTTAGATAGGACTTGCCATTTTCGTTTTATTTATCGAATAAATGATATAGCATTTCTAAATTTTTAAGCTAAAAACGGAAATTTCCATTCAAGACATTCACGCCCCTATCTCCAATAATGGTTTAAAGTTTAAAAGGACTCCAGTCTCCAGGGCACTGCATAATAGCTACTTCTCTTTAGCTGATGTTGAGACAATTTATTATGCTTGAAATACCTCTTGTATTTCAAAATGTTGTGATATAATATTCTCACCCACCCTTAATTAACCTTTAAATACCAGGTGTATACATATGAAACCGGTATTGCCATCTAGCGGCCAGTAGGCACACTTGTAGGGACTGTCGGAACTTACCATTTGTGCTAATTGGCGTATTGT
>NC_046660.1:133476069-133486970 GCF_010883055.1 Belonocnema kinseyi
GGCGCATACTTTGAATAAAATATTTGTTATCATTCTCTTGAAATAAATGTGTTTTTTTCTTGAAAAAATACCGGTTTCATATGTATACACCTGGTATTTCATGACCTAAAGTACTGTAGAAGGGGAAATAGGTCCTTTAAATTCTCCTCAGCAAAGATATCTTACACACTTTTGCTTACTTTTTCTTTCTGATAGTTTTACAAATGTATCACTTGTACTCAAAGATTTCATTTTATGCATTTCTGATGAGATTAGGGCTTTTTTCAAAGATTATAGATTCTTGAGACGCCCCATACACCCACAATCAATCTTCCTGGATTCGCGAAATCAGGTTTGTGAAATAAGGTTCGTTATATCTGCTTCGTGAAACGATGTTCGGGAATTGAGTTTCGCGTAATAAAGTAAAAATAAAAACAATACCCAGTGCAATGAAATCAGTGGAATTTTGTGCATGCAAGGGGTGCTCGGGTGTCAGAGGAGACGGAGTAATACTTTTTTGTGTCCCCAACGAAAAAGACTCGCGACATAAGGAATGGTGCTTTAATGCAGGTAAGATCTTCAATTTTGAACCATTTTTAAGCATAACCATACGTGAAGAAATTCTTGATTTGTTGCGAACATCAGTTGTGCTTGAAATATTTGAAATCTTCATGAATTCGTTGAAATCTCTTGAAGTACTGAAAGTCTTTGTGAAATCTTAAAATTTGTGTGAAACCTTTGGTAATCTTTTCAAAGTTTTGTAAAATATTTGAAATCTGAATTTTTTGAAAAATATTTTGAAACATTTTAAAATTATTATGAAATTTTTGAAATATTTGTGAAAGCTTTCTTTAACCTGTGTAATGTTTGTTAATCTTTATTTCTAAGAGTCTTTAAAGTCTTTGAAATATTTTTAAAGTTTGAAATCTTTGAAATCTGGTGTACTGCATCTTGTTTGAAATGTTTGGAATTCTTGTATTCTTTTGAAATCTGTATGACATTTTTATGAATTTTTTAAATCTTTGTGACATCTTTGTGACATCTTTTTGAAATCTTTTGTATTTTATAAGTCTCGCTTACTATACACCCTTCTGAATCTTTAAAATGTTTGAAATCTTTCTAAAGTTTAAAATTTTTAATAAATGTTCGAAATCTGGTGCACCCGCCTGTTTCAAATCTTTGAAATCCTTGCAATTCTTATGAAACGTTCTAAATCTTTGAGAAATTTTTATCAAATTTGTAAACTAATTGTCAAATTTTAAATTAAAGTTAAATCTTAAATCCTTTTATATATTCTAAAATAATTTGACACCTTTTAAAATCGGTTGAAATCTTTAAAATCTGGTTTACAGCATCCTTTTTGAAATGTTTAGAATTCTTGTATTCTTTTGAAATCTATATGAAAATTTATGCATTTTTGAAATCCTTGTGACATCTTTCTGAAATCTTTTGTATTTAGAAATCATGAAAATATTTTTAATCTGTGTAAAATCTTTTAGATTTTATAAATCTGGTTTATCATACTTGTCACTGTTTTGTAACGTGGTGTACACTCAGAAACCGAGTGATGAAACCCCTGAAAAATCCGTTATATCTCCATGGCTTATTTTAATTTTTAAACTGAATTAATTTCGAAATTTTAAACTAATAATTTTTATAATTTGTAAGTTGAGTACAAAAAAAAATCATTCTATATTAGCAAAGACAAAATTAAAAACGTATAAAATTATTTACAATCTTATGGTCTGTTCATTGCGGTCTATAAAATTATTGGTAAAGTCTGACAAAAGTACCTAGAACTCTCTTGATTTATTCTGCAATGAGTAAAAGATAAATTATATATTGAAAAAGAAAAAACTTTTGAGTAGCAATTTGTCTTCTAAACGAGAGGTTGCTTTCATAATAGACTAAAATATTCAAATTACTTTTCGAATTTCAATAAAATGACTGTTCTAAAAGAAAACAAATGTAATTCAAGGTTCTCGTGAAAAATTCAATGTATACTTCTTTTTGTCTCGAGATATATCAGAAAAAGGGTGAAAATTTTTTAAAAACATTTTACTGTGTTTTAACAAATCAGTGGTCATTTTTTATTTCACCTGTTACTGAACCATGCTTTTTATCCCTGAGTTTGTTAAGAACGGTATAATTAGGCCCCGTGCATGAATAAAGCAAACTTTTTTCTCTGCATTTTTGAAAAAATTAACATTTTTTACAATATATATAGAGCTTTTTCTAAATTTTAGAACCAAATATTATGAGCCAATGTTAATACCCACATATTACGAAACAAATATTTAAGTCATCCTCTTTTAGGCGACCCATAATTATTTAACGCCATTTAAAGCTTAAGTCCCTCATTCAAACTCGGGGAAACCCTATAGGCCATTGTTCTAGAATCTAGTTCGAACACCCCAAATATGCATCATATAGTCCGTTGGTTTTATGGTCTACGACCATGACTATACTGAGCCTGTTGTAATAAAACTCGAAGCGTAGAAAGAAGGGCTAGTTACGAGATCTTTGGTAGAAGTAAGCCGAAAATAAGGAAAGTAATAATTGCATATTGTTAAGGCCAGGCGCCAATTCCTACCCGGCTACCTGGGTACAACCCCTAACCCTGAAAAATGGTTCAGTAAATTTTACTCAAACCCACTGCAGCTGCTTAAAAGTTTTGCTGCTTGGGAAATTCCGGAAGCTAAAATTTGGCCAGGTTTGAAATCCATAAATTTATTACCTAACTTTGGTTTATTTCTCAAACTATTGCAGTTCTCACAATTATCCTTGAATAATTTTGCACATCAAGTTCAAAAGTATAAATAGTTTCATTTATAAATTAGTTTTAAAACTCAATGACAAACAAAATTAATTTTTTTATTGCTGAACTGATTTTTTCATGAAAGTTCATTAAAAGTACTATTTTAACATCTAAAAAGCAGAATATGAAGCATTTTCATGGAGTCAAAATAAAAAGCGTGGTCTTTAAAATCTAATTTTAGATATTTTAAAGAGGGGCCAAAGCAGAAAATTGAATTTGCTGAAGTGTGGACAAAATTTTTTAAACTGATTCAGAAAATTTTTCAAATAATTATACTTTCTTTCAAATGTAGTAAGTGTTCATCTTTTTGTGAAAAATGAATGTTTTTGGTTAAAAAATTAAGAGTTCGACTTTTTTTCTACAAGTTAATTTGTTTACGGACTCAAATAAGAATGTCTACCGAATGACTCGTTTCTATGTTGCTTTGCAAATTTACAAGAAATATTAATTATTTAAACAATTTTAATTTTAAAAAATGAAGAGTTTGACCTTTTTTCTACAAGTTAATTTGTTTAGGGACTCAACTGAGAATGTTTACCGGATGACTCTTTTCTATGTTGCTTTGCAAATTCAAAAGACCTATTAATTATTTAAACAATATTAATTTAAAAAATCCGCCCGCTCCGCGAGAACATCCTCGTTGCGCGCTGCGTGCGTGGCTCGCAAGTTTGAGCGCGCCTAGGGCGCGCGAATGTTGGTTCTCGCGCTTCGCGCTCAATAATATATTTACTTCGCGCTCCGCGTTCGGTCTTTGTATATTCCTTACACTTGTGTACAGATTTCTTTAAACTAAAGGTCAAAACATCGACAACAGTAATTTGATGATAGTGACTTCTTTTTTGTTAAAGCTCCTTCGGCTTTAACGAATGCATTCTCATCACGTACCTCGTGCTTCGCACTCGAATTTGTATCTCAACTTGTATATTAATACACCATTAAGCCATTTCCCTTTCGGGGTAGGCGTGACTCACTCGGTAGGGAAAAGGAGTAGTGTGTTGAAGGGATAGAGAATTTTCAGATTGATCCAGAATTCTCGTGTTATTTAAGTAAATAACACATTATTTCCGCAAAACTGCTCCGACCCAGGTTGCTGATCAATCTCTCCAGCAATCACCCCAAGAGAAGAGCCTTACGAAGTCGTTATGTAAGGTTCCCCTCTTGGGTCCTTTAGTGGCCAAGGTCTATTCTTTCAGGCATCATCCACTCTACTAACCCTCTTTTTATTAACTATTTGCCGCCATACTTTCCTGTCCTGGCATACTTCTCTAGCTTCTATTATATCCATGCATTTTTTCATGCAGGCTCTCGGGTTCCTGTGGCTTCTTTTGTCTCTACTAACTTTGTCCATCAGGGTTTTCCCGCATATTATGCGCATGAATCTCATGTCAATTGCGTTAGTTTTACTCTTATCTTTTTCTTGATAAGTCAATGTCTCGCTACCGTACAGTGCAGTCGTACAAATATAGAATCATGTATTGCCATTTTAGCTTTATTTGATATATTTTTACTTCTGATAAGGGGAGCTGCTCTACCAATAACCTTCTTACCTTCGTTTATGCGTCTACCTAATTCATCATACCATGAAAACATAACGCATTCTTGTCTAACTCCTCGAATAATATCGAAACCGTCACTCAGTTTCCCATTCACTTTTACACTCGCTTTGCTACCTGTATATATTGTTTTTATAGCTCTTAGGAGCCATCCATTAACTCCATACTCTTTCAGGACTTCCCAAAGTTTACTTCTATCTACCTTGTCAAAAAGCTTTTTCTAGGTCAACAAATGCACAGAAACCGTTTTTTCCTACTCTCAAACTTTTTTCTCTTATTTTTCTTAAGCTAAATATTTGATCCGTACATGACCTTCCTGGCATAAACCCACTTTGGACTTCCCAAATCTTTGCTTCTGTTATTTTCATTACCCTACGAATAAGTATTTTTGAATATACTTTACTTACGGTGCTTAATAAGCTAATCCCTCTGTAATTATTGCAGTCGCTTTTATCTCCCTTTCTCTCGTATATTGGTAAGATAATCACTTTTTTCCAATCGTCTGGGACGGCTGCCATCTCGAAACATAAATTTATCAATTCGTACAATCTATGTGGTATGCACGCGCCACCGTGTTTGAACATTTCAGCGTTAATACCATCTACCCGGGCAGTCTTACCGTTTTTCAAGTTCCTGATTATATCCCTATCCTCAGTGACACAGACTTTCTCAATTGAGTTTTCCATCGCATTGGGTTCAATATCGCAGTAGTGGTGTCCTATAGCTTCATCTTCGAATTGTCTCCTAAAATAGTCTCTGAAAGCCTCTAGTATTCCGTCTGCATCATTTACCATTTACCGCCTACTATTTCTCATGTTGACAAATTCTGTACTTTTGTTTCCTTTCATTTTTTTATAAAGTAGTTTCTTGCTTCCTTCAAAGTCGTTTTGTATTTTCGTCTCTTCTTCCGCTCTAATTGTATCTTTACGTTCCTTAACTAATCGTTTGAGTATCCTGTTTTCGCGTCTATAATCATTTCTACGTCTATTTCTTTCCTTATTGCTTAGACCTGCGATGTTTAAAGTTCTTTTGTACGCTTCTCTCTTTGCTTTTTGGGCAGCCTGAATTTCATCATTCCACCACGCATCACCAGACATTCTTCCTACAACTGCGGTACCACACACTTCGATTGCGCATCTAACAAGGATATCCCGTAACATTGTCCAGGCGCCCTCTATATCTTTGTTTTTTATACGGTCCTCCCATGTTGCCCTACCTATGCTTTAGATTATCTTATTTTGTAAATCTATTCGCACATCCGGTTTCTGTAGGTTCTCAATTTTTATTCGCGTTTTTTTGCTTTCTTGGTTCTCTTTTTTCTCCATCCCCGAACTAAGTTAATTTTTGAGATCAGAAGGTAATGATCAGTATTGCATTCAGGACCCCTCATGACCCTTGTATCTTTGACTAACTCTCTTGGTCTAACATCCGCAACAACAAACTCAATTATACTGCGGTTATTGCCTTTAGATCAGATATAAATGTGGATCATTTTATGCCTAAACCAAGTATTTGTAATAAACGGACCCCTTTCTAAGCATAGACCAACTAATTTGTCTCCGTTATAGTTTGCTCTTGGATCCCCAAAATTACCTAATACTCTTTCTGTATCCTGATTTTGGATGCCCACACATCCGTTCACGTCTCCGAGTAGAATTATTCTTTCCCCATGTTCGCAAATATTTATTGTGTCATTTAAAGTGTCCCAGAAGGCGTCTTTTACTTCTCTAAGATCACTATCAACTGGCGCGTAGCATACTATATTCTTGGGTTTGTGTTTTTGTTTTCATGCTGAGGTCACCAGCCTTCAGCATTCATTTCAGTATATCATTTCCATAAATGTATATTATTACAATTCATAACATGCATCGATATTAAAACAAACGTAGTTTCATTGTGTCTTTAAAAAAATGGGCATTCTTTAAATGTTTGTTAATAAACATTTTACTGCAACTTCTGCTGGTTTTTCAAAAACTGAATTTACTCATTTCCAATGTTATTTTTACGATTTAAGCGTAGCACATACGGTCGAAACATCAGCCTCACATTTTTTCAACTTCTAAATAAAATCCCTACCTCAGTGACCCTTACAACTTCGATTAAGGACGTTTGGGGGGGGGGGGGGGGGGGGGGGGGGGGGGGGGGTAGGTTTAACCAAGAGTCATAGCTGGTTAGTGTTTTATGCTGAGAAGTTCAACCAACCTTCAGCAGCGTTGTGTTAGATGGGAGTTCATATGATCTCATTTTCACATTCCTGACCCACGGTGGCAAAAAATGAAATTTTTAGTTCAAAATAACGTACAGCCCAAAAATATATTGAGCAATTTGAACAAAAAAATTTTGAAAAAAGCTGTTAAGATTTCGTTTTTTTCGATGTACATTTTTTTTTAATTCGGAACTTTATGATATTTGCGACACATTTCATAATTTTTTAATTAACCGTATAATCTTTCAAACAAATTTAATAAACAAATGCATTATTCATTGAAAAGACCAAATGTTTCTGTCGACAAACGCCCAAATAATGCATTTTTATTAACATTGTTTAAAAAATCATAATATTAATCAAAAAATTATTAATTTTGCTAAAATTATCATAAATTTCCGAATTCGAACAAATTGACAGAAAAAAACGAATATTTCTGTCGAAAAATGCCTGATTACTACATTTGCACATTAAATTTGTTTACAGTATAAACAATCATAATCAAAAGAGAAATTTTTTTACATAATATTGTTGCAATTTCAATTTCTTGCAACATAACTTGAAAAACGTGTATTTATGTAAAATCATAGAAAAAATTTTTTCAATAAATAATTTGTTGATAAAATTTTTTTTTGCTGTAACTCTGGTAAAGTTTTGTATTATAGAAAAAAGTCATTAGGATAAATTGTTCGTCTGTTTGAATACTAAGAATATCCATACAAAAAATTTTTGAATTTTGAAAAAAGTGGTCTCGAAAATTTTCAAAAAACGCTCACTTTTTGAATTTTTATCTAAAATGACTGGCTAACGAACTTGAACTTTATTTGCCGACACTAAAAGAGTATACCTAGAGTTCTGAGCCTGTAATATTACTTTGAGAACGGTAACGAGAATGAGAATATAACCGAGAATATAACCGAGAAATAAATTCTCTGGGAATTTATGAGAATCTTAGGATTTATTTTAATTAATAGAAAAGTCAATTTTTTCTTTAACTTTTGGTTTGAAAATTCAACTTTCTTTTTGAAAGTTTGTCTTTTTTGTTTTAAAGTTTACCTGCCTTAGCAGAAATTAAATCTTTTTTTGTTAAAATGCAACTGTTGAAAACTTAACTATTTCGTAGAATATTTACTTTTCGTTTAAAATTTATGTTTTAACTGAAATATTTTAGCTCAAATAAAAAGCGCAAATGTTTCCCCGAATAAAATATTTTAGAATAAAAAATTAGAATATAAATTCTGCATTTTACAAGAAGACCTCACCATACGTATATCAATCAAGAAAAACTTTAAATGGAAGACAATATTTTTGAACTTGCCACAAACAAACAAAATCATTGCGAAAATATAAAAAAATCTGGCTTGTTACATGTTATACATGCTTATCTTGATACCCCTACCTCTACCTATAGCATATATAAACCGACACTGCTCGACTGCTCGACACTTACTGCAGAATCAAGTCTATTGTTATAGCACGATAGCTTGCATTCTGTATGTATTAAAAGCACAAGCAAATGAAAGCTTGGAAACGCTGCAAACTGGAAAGACAGTACTTAGCATATAGAAATCCTGTAGTTATATTTAATACAGATTCGGAAAGTGACAACATGACAGACGAAAGACCACAGTCACCTGACCAATTCACCCAGATCCTGAGACAATTATAATCCCTCACCACTGCCGTGAACCAAACAACTCATAACCAATGCGAACTTATGGTGGAAAACGAGCGAAGACAACAGGAAATCCATAGCTTGGCATTAAAAGTAGGACTACAAGCAAAAATAGAGTCAGACGCTTTACCTACGGAAGACAATGAGGACGAAGAAAGATTACAGAGGAACCTAGAAATATTAAAGGAAAACACAAAAAAGAATCAAGATCAACTGCCGCCAGAAGACCCAAGCCCAGCCAAAGAAATCCTGGAAACGATTGATGTACTAAATAGATAAAACGACATACGAGTAGAGGATTTCATCAGGCAAGTTAAAAACGCGGAAACTCAATGTACCCAACCGTTATTACTACTCTCTTTAATCAAAGCTCCAAGAATAGTTGCAGACGCCAAAAACGCAATTAGATTCATCCAAATAGATTCTTACTAAGAATTATTTGATGCCTTGAGACAAAACCTCAAACAAACCTCGTTCATACTTGCTTTGAAGAGTAGACTCGAGTCCTGCAAACAGGGCGCAACGGAAACGGTTCAAAATTGTTCTTCTAAATTCAGACAGATCATGAATGAAATCTTATACTGGGCTCAATCACAATACACGAATTCAAGTGAACGAAAAATAAAGATTAAAATGGAGGAACAAGAAGCAACAAGTAGATACATAATTAACCTAAAGAGGGCAATAGGATTACAAGTCAGACCCCTGAAACCGAAAAATATCTCGGAAGCCCAGAATTACGCCGCGGAATCAGAAATGTGGATCCGTGAATCCCAACTAGTAAGACAAGTCCCGATTCCACACCAGGTCCAAAGAATATTCATGAAACCCATACCGCCACCGCGACCATTCGCCAATGCAACCGCATTTAAACCAGAACAACATATACAAACATATAAGAGTAAAATGTCATGCCACAAATGCGGAAAGATAGGACATTTTGCACCCCAATGCCAAACTAAACCACAGGGTTTTCACCTAGGACAGTACGTCAAGCGACCTCCCCAAATCAAGCAAGCACTGGAGGAACAATCTTTCGAACTAATGCCCCAGGAAGAGTATGTGGAACAAGAGGAAATGACAAACCAGGAATGGACCGAACACGAAAACCATTAAGAATGAGCCGAATTTCAGCACTCTGCGGAGAATTATTCGCAATTAGAGGCAAACGACTTGAATGAGAATATAAACTACTGTTAGGCACCGGTGCAGTAATCAACGTAATAACAGAAAACATAGTACATATTTTGGGATAAAGCACCGAATTGGAATACTTAGGTCACCTAATTACAGCCGATGGAGTGAAACCTAACCCAGCAAAGATTGAGGCAATTAAAAATTTCAAGAACTTGAAAACAGTAAAGAACGTACAAAGCTTCTTAGGCCTTGCAGGATACTATCGCAAATTTATTTTAAAAATTTCCAGTATTGCAAGACCTTTAACTCGTTTAACTCAGAAGGAAACGATTTTCGACTGGACACCGGACTGTGAGAAAGCATTCTATGATTTGCGTCATGCTTTGACAACAGCTCCTGTGTTAAGATTCCCAAACTTTGAGGAACAGTTTACTCTAACCACTGATGCCTCCAATCATGGCTTGGGCGCTGTACTCTCTTAAAATGCTCACCCCTGTCTTTTCATTTCCCGTACGTTAAACAAAGCTGAAGAAAACTATACTACTTCAGAAAAGGAACTGTTAGCGATAGTTTGGGCCATGAAAAGGCTACGCCAATACCTTCTCGGCAAAACCTTCAAAATACAAACGGACCACAAAGCGTTAGTATGTTTACACATCGTCAAGGATCCAAGTTCGAGACTCCTACGGTGGAGACTATGCATGGAGGAATATAAATATGAAATCAAATACGTCAAGGGTAAGAAGAATAAGGTTGCTGATTGTTTATCACGTCTTTTTCCATTAACTGTCGACGATTGCAGAAAGGACGCAGGCATTACTGACGAACAACTAACACAAGAAGAAACACCTCGGTTTGAAATATTCGATACCCTCGTCACGACTACCGAAGAACCAGAAAACGAAGAGCCCATGGAATTAGAAGAAATCGAAAACATACTCTCAACTATATACGAAAAATACACTAATTGGAAAAAGGACCCAAAAGACTCAGGCAAAATTAAAGTCAAACGAAACGCGACTGGCAAACTTTGGAAAGAGATAAATAAAGACAAACTAGGCCCATATAACGAAAAAGAATGGCTATCACAATTAGTAGAAATATCAACAGAATTACGATATAAAAGATATACGATCTTGCGGATGATAGAATGATAGGATGATAGAATACATCTCAACGATGTATGCAGACGAAAACTCTCATTTATGTTTTAATAAGATTAGAGAACTCACTAAAGAAGAACGAAAATCCATAATGGCAGAAGCTCACAAAGGACATCTCGGAGAACATAAGACATTGGATCAAGACCGAAAATTAGGTCATTGGTTTGGACTAGACAAAGATGTTATCGAATATGTGAAAAAATGTCCGATATGCCAGTTACAAAAAACAACGCGCATCCGAAATCAGGCTGAAAGTATAATGCCCGAAGTCCCACTGAAACCAAATGAGAAAATAGCATTAGACATTTATGGTCCTTTACCTACAACCAAGAAAGGAAATAAATACGTACTAAGCCTTGAAGACCGACTA
>NC_046660.1:133487070-133497882 GCF_010883055.1 Belonocnema kinseyi
TTTGTCATAAGGACAACCGCAGGATTTCGCCGGGAGCGGGTGTTAATCTGAAAAATTGCACCCGCTTCCAGCGAAATCGCGGTGATTGTTCATTTCAGAACTAATGAGAGCGTTTGAAAACTTATTGAAAATAAAGCACATCAAAACAACTGCATTTCATCCGCAATCCAAAGGAAACATTGAACGGATGCACTCCACTCTCACGAACTTAATAAAAACTTCTTGTAACGAAAACAACAACGAATGGGACGAGAATATGAAGTATATAAATTTCGTTATAAACACCATGGTAAATGAAACTACTGGATTCTCTCCATACGAGTTAACTTTTGGCAGAGAACCAAACCACCCATCGACAATAGCAAATTCCCCAAACTTAACTATGAAGGAAGTCATATCAAAATGGAAATGGAAACATGACGAGAATATCAAACGTGCCAGACAGAAAATTGAAATTGAGACTGAAAAGACAAAAAAGAGGATAGCCAGTAACATAGTTCGAAAACATCCAATATACAAACAGGGACAAATGATTAAATTATTAAACAACAGAAAACGAAACAAATTAGACCCTAACTGGATGATACTTGGCTACAATAATACTTGGAAACTCATAATTGGAATAAACATGACTTCGACCACAAGCAGAATCGCTACTATCAGTAAAACCATCAGTTTAATTGAAACAGCATGCAATAGCAAGTTCACGCCACAACAAGAAATTAAACTCTTAGAAAGTCGTTTCAACCGTCTATTACAAAAGGTAAACATATTAAAAAAGCTTTTCGATAAACAAAGAACTAAAAAGTGACTCATAAACTTTGTCGGTGATATATCAAAAACTCTATTCGGAACATTATCTAACTCTGATTTAACTAAAATTAACAATGAATTCGACAAAATATATAGCGATAATAAACAACTAACCAAAGTAATGATAAACCACACCAAGATCCTTAAATTAATCTTAGACTCATCATCTACAAATGCCAGAGTGACTAAAGAAGAAAAAGATTTGGCCACGGATATGGCTAACAATATTAACAGGAATGCACGGGATAGTGATTATCAACATTTGCTCGACATTAGCGAAATAAAAGTAGCTATTATCAAAGGACTATTTACCTATATCATACAAATACCTGTCCTATAAAAAGATGAAGGATCCCTCCAACACATTATTCCGATTCCAGAAGAAATTCACAACATCCACATGTCCCTAATCCCTAACCATGCCTATATAATCAAATAAAAAGACTCGCATATCCCGACGGACCTACAAACGATACAACGTTATAAAGAAATCGAAAAATATACAATTTTCAGGAGAAACCAACCAAATATTATGTTGTACGACACCAATACTTGCGAAGCCAGTATACTAAAGCATTAGGAAAACACTAGATGTAACCACTTTCCATACCTGCTACATACTGAAACCTTTATACCCTTACAAACCGGATATATTGTAATACCTAAGAAAACATTCAATTTGGATATATTATGTGAAAGCGATTTAAAAACATTAGCGATCGATGTAGCCACCATAATAATCGGCAGTAACTGTAAATTATGCAACAACCACGATATATTGGAATTAAATTCAGATACAGAGTATTATACAACTTGGTTTAATGTAACTTACGATGCAAATTTTAATGTTAACGACGTCAGTCACTTGAAAACAAAATTATTACAACTGCCCAAGCAAATTAATAATAACGAACTTTGCCAAGCACGAATCAGCTTGGATGACACAGAAAATATTCTCTCCAATATAGCCAAAGACAGGCGCCTCCGTACTTGGAAAGAAACTAGCCTAGAATACTTACAGTATGCACGATATATAGCACTAGCTTTAGGATTGCTCTATGTACTTCAAAGAATAGGATTATTTGAATGTCTGAAACAATGTATTCCATCGAAATTCTGTTTTATTTGCATAAAAAATAAAGTTGATATATCACATAACGTAGTAACCTACCATGCGAATGTAGACACCGAACCATCGGCCCCTATACTTAAACATATAAGGGTTAAATTTTAAGGGACTAAAACTAATTTAAAGAGAGGGTTCTAAGCCGAAAGAGAAAAAGCCTTGTTAGAATATATCAGTACTGGCGGGAATTGAACACGTGTCTCCGGGGCAGCAAAACGGAGATATTGCCCTGTGATAAAACAAATTATAAGGTTTAGGAATTTTATCATCCTCATGAAATGAGGAAAGTGTTAAAAATTACTTTAGTTGATCAAGTTTTTGAATATTAGTAAAAGTTTGAAATTAAAAATGGTAAATTTTGGAAAATTAGTAAAGTTGATAAAGTTTTTGAAAATTAGTAAAATTTTGAAATTAAAAAAATTCATAGATATGAAAATTTTCAAAATTATTAAAGTTCATAAAGTTTTTGAAAATTCGTAACATTTTTGAAATTTTGAAAATTAAATAATGGGAAAATTTCGAAAAATACTTTAGTTGATAAAGTTTGTGAAAATTAGTAAAATTCTGAAAATTGTGTCAGTTGATAAAGTTTTTGAAAATTAGTAAAGTTTTGGAATTCAAAAAAATTTTGAAAGTTTTGGTAATTTTCTAGGGTACAGGTCCCCCACTCGGCATTTTTCAGAGTACCTGTCATGGCGCACCCCACTCCAAATTTCCCATAGTACCTGTCATAGCGGATTTCACACAATTGTAAAGGAACATTTTTTTATCGTAGGGGTGCTTGATTATTTATTGCATTTTTAAGTATGCTCTTCTCGGTAAAAAGTACATAAATCCACCCTTTTAGTGACAGTTACATGGCCCCTTTACACTTAAGAAGAGCAAACTTAGGTATTTTACAAAGAATTTAGAAACCTTTGTTAAAATTTTTAGATAGGTTTTCCTGGAATAAATAAAGATCAAAGGACACTATGTTATTTTTTACGATTTCTGTGACAGGCTTTTAAAGTTTTCCAACGAGAATTCTTTGGACTAGTGGGAGAAACTGGTTCATCCGGTATGTGTCTTTGCCCCATATGGTCGGGATAGACAAAGGTCCAAGTATGTATAAAAGCGGGTGAGAACTCTACACAGCATTCAGTATAGTTTCAATCTTGAAACCAATTGCCGCAAAATCTCTGAGAACAAACCAACTCACGCTGCTACTGCTGATATCCAAGCCATTGCAGCCAAGGATTCATATACAGCCTCAATGGACGTAGCAATTGTACGGTCTGCATTGAAACGTCGTTTACCTGAGGTACCTGCTCCTCGACTCGACATCTTGGGCATGCTTGTTAAAGAGCATTGACTATATATCAGCCTTCTTTGAGACTGGATACGGATATCTGAAACCTGTGGAATTGGGGAAATTCAGCATTATCTTCAGCACTTCCAACGGCAGCAAGGCAATCGTCTTTAATGTCCCTTGAGATAAAAAGGAAACCGCTACGCGGATTCCCTCACTACAAATTTCCTATAGTACATGTCATGGCGGATTTCCCCCCACTCCAAATTTTCCATAATATCTGTTATGGCGGCCCCCCACTCAAAATTCCCCTTAGTACAGATTCCACCCCCTTCCCCCACTCCAAATTCCCCATAGTACAGACTCCTCCCCCTTCCCCCAATCCGAATTCCCCATAGTACAGGCTCCTCCCCCTCCCACCACTACAAATTCTCTATAGTGGTCCTATTCTACTAATGTATTATATCCCGGAAGCTAGAACCGCAAAATTCATATTTAAAAAAAATGAAAGTTACCTCAAATTTGCTATAATTTTGCCCATTTATGCAGTAAACGGCTTTTCAACCAACGAAAATCACTGGCACAATTTTTATAAAACTTATATTTTTCCTGGATCCCCAACTTCTTACGGGCGCATTATGAACATTTTTTGTCGGCGGTTAGAAGAAATACACAATTTTGTGTACTCAACAGTGTTTCTACTTTACCTGCAAAACTTAAGAAACCTGGAATTGTCAAAGAATTTTTATATATCTAGAAAAACGTTAAAATTTCGGGGTTTTTTCTTAAAGTTAGGAGATTTTTTCGAGAGCGTGCTTAATTTTCATTTTATCTTGCGATATAAAATTGAATAACAATAATTTTGAATTTAAAAAAGTGGATGATTAGTAGTTATTTCCAGGGTGCGCAATTTAAGCTTTTTCATTGTTTTCGTTTATTGCATAATTTGACCAAAAATGGAATTTTTGGATTTTTCACTATTTTTTGTACGATCAAATTTGGAGTGTTCAACTTCTCAACTAAATTAAGAAAGTTATTATCATAGCCCTGTAGGGCTTGCAAAAAGCAAAGTTTTTCTTTTTTTGAGTTTTTTTCATATCATGCGTTTTTTGGTTTAAAATGTTCATTTTAGTTTTTTTTTGGATTTTGAAAATGCTCTAACTCTGATCATTTTCTTTTTATAGAAAAAAGTCATGAGGATAAATTGTTTGAGTTTCTGAGTACTATGAAGAACCGTACGCAGAATTTTTAAATCTTGAAAAAATGTGGTTACAAACATTTTTGGTACGGTCAAATTTGGAATTTTCAACTTTTCGACCAAATTAAAAAAGTTGTTATCACAATCTTTTAGGGCTTTCAAAAAGCAAAGTTTTTCTTTTCCTGACTTTTTTCATATCATGCGTTGTTTGGCTTAAAATGTTCATTTTGGTTTGTTTTTTTTGGATTTTGAAAAGGCTCTAACTCTGATAATTTTCTTTTTATAAAAAAAATTCAAAAGGATAAATTGTTTAAGTTTTGAAGTACTATGAACAACCGTGCATAGAATTTTTACATCTTGAAAAATGTGGTTCCAAAAATTTTTTTACGATTTAATTTTGAATTTTCAACTTTTTGACCGAATTGAAAAAGTTGTTATCATAATCTAGTAGGGCTTTCAAAAAGCAACGTTTTTCTTTGCGAGAATTTTTTTCGTATGATGCGTTGTTTGGCTTAAATTGTTCATTTTAGTTTGTTTTTCTGGATTTTGCAAATGCTATAACTCTAGTAATTTTTGATTTTTCAAAAAAAGTCATTAGGGTAAATTGTTAAATGTTTTGAATTCTGTGAACAACTGTACAGAGAATTTTTAAATTTTTAAAAAAGTGGTCTCAAAAATATTCAAAGTGTGCCCACTTTTTGACTTTTTATCCCAAATGGCTGGCTAACGAACTTGACCTTTACTTTAGAACACTAAACCAGTGTACAAAAGGGCAATCTAATAGATTAATTTTTTTAAGTTATTGTGTCCACAGACAGACCGACACATTCGTAAAAAAACTGTTTTTCGGATTCAGGGGGTCTCGAAACGTGGACATTTGACAAAAACTGGGGGGTCAAATTTTACACAAATCTAATACCTTCTCTGATGAAAATGTAAAAATCAAATTTATTAAGACGTCTTCTTCAGTTCCTAATTTCCCCTACTACGTATTTTGTTGAAAAAATGTTTTTAGAATACAAATTTAATTACTTGATTGTGAGTCAAACTTTTTAGTTGAAAGTTAATTTTTATGGTTTAAGATACATCATTATCATTTTTAACAGAATATTTAACTCTTCAATTTTTGTTTGAACATTACTTTCTTTTTTATTAGTTCATTTTTGATAAAAATAAACCTTCTTGGTTAAAAATTTATCTTTTTTGTTGAAATTAAATTAAGTTGTTCTAATTAAAGATTCACTATTCTGGTAGAAGATTTATCTTTTTGGCTTAAAATTAAACTATTACAATTCGAAGAGTTATAATGTGAGATGAAAGTTCATTGCCTTGTTCGAAAATGTAACTATTTTTTTCAAATGAGTTTTTTTTGTTATTATTAATTGTTTTTTAATAAAAATGTAACTATTTCAATTAAATATTGCCCTATTGTTATTTAAAATTTAGCTTTTTGGTTGAATATTAATTTATGTACTGAAAGTGTAGCTATTCAATTTTTTAATTAACAATTCGTGTTTTTTAGTTGAAAATTTATCTTTTTGGCACAAATTTAATCTCTTCGAGTTTTGAGAGTCAGAATTTTAGTTGAAAATTCATTAGTTTTGTTATAAAATAATTTTTTAAACTGAAAATTTTACTATTCCATTTATGGATGAAAATTGATCTTTCCTAGTTCGAAATTCAACTATTTGGTGGCAAAATTGTTCTCTTAAATTGGAAATTTATGTATTGTTTTGAAAACCTGTTTTTTGAGTAGAAAATTAACCTTTTTATTTTAAAATTAATATTCTTGTATTAAAATTCACTTTTTGGTTCAAAATGAAACTATTCCAGTTTAAAGTTAGACCCTTTTGTTAAAATTTCACCTTTTCGATTTAAAATTGATCTATTCAACTTACATATGCAATCATTTTAGTTACAAATTAATATCTCTGGTTGGAAATTCAATTATTCTAGTAAAAGGTTCCTTATTTTAGTTGAAAAATGATAACTTTGTTTGAAAATTTAACTATTTACACAAATTTTATTTTGTTTGAAATATATGTATATTTTTTTTTTTAAGTGAAAATTTAATTATTCCATTATTTCAGTTAAAATTTCAACTCTTTTTTTGAACATTACTTTTATAGACAAAAATTTAACTATTCAAATTTTGATTAACAAAATATGTTTTTTTGTTGTTGAAAACTCATCTTTTCGGTTTAAAATTCATCTATTTCAGTTGAAATCTCATTATTTTAGTTAAAAATGCTTCCTCTCTATTGAATTTTATTGTTGTTGAAATTAATTTTCTTTTAACTGAAAATGTAACCATTCAAATCGAAATTGAGATATTTTCGAGGACCGGCTATGCTACTTTTACATGAGTTCACGCATCCCCCCTCCCCTACCCAACCCCGAGATGCAGGATATGCAGATTTAAAAAAATATATATTTCTAAGAGAAGCCTGCATTAATAAATACATCTTATAAAATTTATATTCGAAAAACAAAAATGCACTTTTATAACTATTCTAAGCGTGGTTTTGCACAAATAAAACGTTTTTGTCTCGAAGTGTTCACACAAAGATGAAAGGATCCAGAATCACTTACTTTTTGTTGATAAAAAATATTTAAATTAAAAAAGAAGAATATTTCTAAGAGATTCCTGCCTTGGGAAATATTATAATATTTAATATTCAATGAAAGGATGAAATTTAATCATTATGCTAAGCGGTGTTTTGCACAAACGAAACTTTTTTGTACAAAATTCTTCACTCAGAGATGATTTCATCGAGAATACATAGTAAAATTATGTTATTATAATTTGTAATATTTTACCATTGTAAAGAGCTTGGAATTGTACAGTCAATTTAGAAATTTAAAAATATATGCTTAACTATCGATCTGTGATACAAGAATAGATCAGCAGTGGCCACTGGCGGTAAATCAAGGAACTAAAAAACAGGTTTTTCTAAACTATTTAGCTTCATTTATTTTGATTTGGTTTGTGCAAAACGGCATCTAAATAAATAAATAAAAAATATTTTTTCGCTTATATTACGTTTAACATTTTACAATGCAAAAACAAATAATTTCAATTGATGCGTTATTTTGGGAGTGGTTTTACACACCCTGATCAGAGAAAGTTACCGTTTTACCTTAAGTGCGTGTATCGAAAGATTATATGGGCAGTATCCATTCGATCGCGGCCTACATGCTCGTCTTACCCTCTCCAGTCGACTTTCCTCACGTTCCTGACGAAGCGTGATCTCTGTGTCGAGCTTTGCCAGCGGGGGTACCTTTGTCCTTATGAGGCATAAAATGCCAAACATAAAAATTTTATAGTTTTGCAATCTGAAAATTAAAAATATCATATTCGGAATCTATGTTTTTTTTGCGATTCCAGCGATATGTAACTTGCAATCAAAATATTAACATTAGAATAAGTTATGGCAGATTTTAGTTTATGTTTTGACGCTGACTAGCTAGCATTATGTAATTTTTCGAAGAATTGTTGAAACTGCATCAGTTTATTTGGCAGAAAATTCGTCTATTGACAATTCAACAGAATCAAGGAATTTTTACCCAATTGCATAGAAGAATATTTACTTGAAAGTATATGCTTTCAACCAAAAAGGAATATGGAACTTTCAGAATAAAAAATTAGTCTTCAACCAAATAATTCATTCTTAAACCAAAGTAAATGGAATACTGGAATTTTCAGATGAATAATTTAGTTATCAACAAAATAATTCATTTTTAACAAAGTAGTTGGACTATTAAGTTATACAATTCATTAGTTGTTTAATTTCCAATTGCATTTTAAAATTAATTATTTAACTAGGTATTGGTTTAAATGATTTTTTAACTATGCATTGTTATTATTGTTATTATAAATTAATAATATTTATTCATCATATCGATATTCAGGAAAAGTTCCACGAAAAATATCAATTATTATTTAACTTGTAACAACAAATAAACACTGTAAATAATTTTTATTATTTGAAGGGCCACACTGCATACGGGCGTAAGTCCCAAATTTGCAAAAATCGGTTTATTAGCTTAAACTACTTGTTTCTCCCTAACTCGTGTCTCTTTAGAAGCTTTTGTTCGAATTTTACCCGAAAGTAGGTCTAGGGAGAGAACACAGCGCATACGTGCATAAGTGCCTAAATGCTTGCTGGCGTAAGTGACATGCTTCATAGTGTTGCGTCACCGCACAGTCGTCTGAAATAGGAATTTACTGTTTATAATCGCCCTCAGGTCGTATTTCTTAACCGATTTAAAAGTTTTTTTTTTAGAAATTCTCAACAATTAATTTTTAAGATAATTGTGGTTTGCTTTTTTTAACTTTTTTTCACAGAGCAACAATATATAAACAAATATATTGACAAAATTGAACATTTTAGCTTTGTGGATTTTTATCTCAAGAAAAAATACAGATAGAAACTCACTATCAGCCGGAATTATTGCACATTCATTCATAGAACATAATTAATTTTAATAATATTTAACCTAATTATTATAAACAATTTCTATAAACAAATTCTTTATAAACGAGTTTTTCTCATAGCTGAATTGATTTTTCTAAAAAAAGTGATTCACAATTGTCTATAAAGCCATTCATATACTTTAAGCTTTCTCGAACATAAACAATATAGATTGTTTATAATAATTTAGTTAAACAAGTCTCCTAATCGGCCGTTTTCTCGTGGAAAAAATGTTTTTTTCTTCAATAATTATTAGAGTGACATTTATTGCGGTGATTAACATTAAATAGTAACATTAAATAATAATTTGCGTAATTGCTAATAACAATTTCTGTAGCAAACTGTCCATAGCAATAATGCTGTATTTGCGTTTTTGGAAGTCACCTATCTTTCATTTGTTTTAAGCAACTTCCTGAAAAATAAATGAGGAACAAGTGAAAATAAGGTGCAATAACGCTGTACTTGCGTATTCAGAAGTGACTTATCTTTCATTTGTTTTGTACGTAACTTCATGAAAAACAAATGAAGAACAAGTGACACTCAACTAAGAAGTACAGTTCCAGATTCACCGCTAGTCTCTCGCACGCGCTCTCGCAAGAGAAAACATATTTTTCGTTTATATAACTGAGAGAGGCTGCGTTGAATTTATCTTTATTATAATTATAATAATCTCATTAAAAACTCGTTTATAAAGAATTTGTTTATAGAAATGT
Source organism: Belonocnema kinseyi (assembly GCF_010883055.1). NCBI lineage: Eukaryota > Metazoa > Arthropoda > Insecta > Hymenoptera > Cynipidae > Belonocnema > Belonocnema kinseyi. Next base: position 133,496,684 of record NC_046660.1, read on the forward strand.
TTATAAAAACAATACTTCTTAACTCATGCTAATTTTTTTGTCACAAATTATGACTGTTATGAAAAATATTAGCAACTAGCGTGAAATAAAGGATTTTTTCTTTGATAAAAAAACACTAATAAGAATTTGTTTATAAAATTGTTTATAATAATTGAGTTAAATATTATTAAAATTACTTATGTTCTATGAATGCATATGCAATAATTCCGGCTAATAGTGAGTTTCTATCTGTATTCTTTCTTGAGATAAAAATTCACAAAGCTAAAATGGTCAATTTTGTCATTATATTTGTTTATATATTGTTGCTCTGTGAACAAAATTTTAAAAAAGCAAACCACAATTCTCTTAAAAATTAATTTGCTGAGCATTTCTAAAAAAAACTTTTAAATCGGTTAAGAACTACGACCTGTGGGCGATTAAGAACAGTAAATTCCTATTCCAGACCACTGTGCACCGGGGTGTCATTACTTTTCAGAGTACGTGTCGGTTCCGGTTTTCTGAGGTTTGTCCGTAAAAAATTAAGAATTCTTAGAAAGAAATAAATGCAGCAAAAGCTACTTTTTATGTGTCAAAATTGAAGCTTTTTGGTGCTTGTTAATCTTTGAACAGGTTTTCCTCGCACAGTTATATTTTTTAAAGCGCTCTTTTATTTATTCAATAAAGATAGTCAACAGCTCAAAGGTGCTTTTTTGTTTTTCTCTTAAATTTAAAAGTTAAACAGTTACTCAACTTTTCATGTATAAAAATCAGAGTGCATGGGAACACGCTGTTCCTTTGACAAAGGTTTTCCTGGAGAAGGATGTTTCTTTCAGGATGTTCGTTTCATGGTTCGATAAAGCCTAATAGTACCTTGAAAAGTTTTTGCATTTTTTTGTTTAAAATAATTTGGCTAAAACGTCGACAGTTTTTCAACTCTCTTGTAATATTCGGGTTTAGGCATATTTAGATAAACAAATAATTTTTTGTTACTAAGTAAATGGTTTTGCATAGAACAATCTGTATATTTCATCAAAGTCTCCTACAGTCTGTCAAGTTAAAGCGTGGGTGGCTTTACTCGCAGTCGGTAAGGTGTATCGACATGATTTTGGTGTCAAACCATTAAGAAGAGCTCCCTCTTTCATGCTTTTTGATTTAACATTCAGTTTGCTTGCAATTCTCATCTTGTTACCACGTTACAAAAAATGAGTTCCGTATATGTA
>NC_046660.1:133497982-133506068 GCF_010883055.1 Belonocnema kinseyi
GTATACGGAACTCATTTTTTGTAACGTGGTAACAAGATGAGAATTGAAAGCAAACTGAATGTTAAATCAAAAAGCATGAAAGAGGGAGCTCTTCTTAATATCATCTTAATCATGTCGATACACCTTACCGACTGCGAGTAAAGCCACCCACGCTTTAACTTGACAGACTGTACATTCACACCTAAAATAATGCACGATTGCATATTGAAAATTAAGGGTTTTAATTCCGTCCAAATTTCTTGCAACATTTATTCATTGAAAGGCACTCACTTCCCCTTTAATTTCGTTTTCAAACCGTTCAGTTTCATTCATTTGTCTCTGAGTTATGAATTTTTATGAACACGCTTTTGATTTCTTGTAAGCATCGGGTCGAATCGACCCCCAACCCCTACGGTTAAGTGATGCGAAAAAACCCTACGTTTAACGGGTTAAAAAAATCATTAAAACCAATGCCTAGTTAAATAATTAATTCTAAACTGCAATGGGAAATAAAACAACTAATGAATTGTACAACTTAATAGTCGAACTACTTTGTTAAAAATGAATTATTTTGTTAAAAAATAAATTTTTAATCTAGAAATTCCAGTATTATATCCAGTATCATATCCTAACTTTTCTACGGAAAATTCCATAATTTTAGCTAGTCAGGGTGAAAACATAAACAAAAATCTGTCATAACTTATTCTAATGTTAATATTTTGATTGCAAGTTACATATCGTTGGAATCGAAAAAAATCATAGATTCTGAATATAATATTTTTCATTTGCTGATTGCCAAACTATAACCTTCTTATGTTTGGCAGTTTATGCCTCATTAGGACAAAGGGGACCCCCGCTAGCAAAACTCGACACAGCGATCTCGCTCAGTCAGGGACGTCAAGAGAAGTCGAGTGGAGAGGGTAAGACAACCAGATAGCCCGCAATGAAATGGAAATCGCCCGATTATATGCAGTACTCAGTGAAATTAAGAGCATTATATCTTTAGAAATATTGACGTAAGGCACATCGACAAGGCTGCAGGTACGATCGCAGGCATAATGGTCTATTGGTACTCGAGACATAAACCACATTTGCCAACAAGTTTTCGTCAAAAGCCAAAATCCGGCAACGTTTCTTTTGCACCGGCGCAGTGCATCATTATTAAATTTGCATTCAATGGCAGGGCCAGTTATCTCATTGTTCCACGCAAATTTGAGGTAGGAGTGCCGATCATCGATCTACTCAGTTTCTTTGATCGACAGGTAATGACAGTTTAAACCATTCGTTAGTGGAAGCATAATAACTGTCTGCTCTCTTTTAACTTCTGTGAAGCAAATCCCGCCAGTTATTTTCCCCTTGCAGTTTAATCCTTTCCGCATACATCTGCAAGCTCTATTCGTGTACGCTGCGGTCTCGCAGGGACGCGTAATGCATTTGAGCCGTGCTAAAACGCATTCAGATGCACTCTTGTATGTTCTGGCTCATGCGCTCAACCGGCACATATATGTGTACAAAAAAAAAGGAATTGCTGCATGAACATGTATATTCAGCAGTTTCAATAGAGAAAGGTAAAAATAGAAAAAAAAGGAAAAGCGAAAAATGTACCGCGTTATACATTTATCTTTTAGTCCAAGTGTTCGTGCAATTGTCTTTAAGCACATACGTAACTCAATAGTTAATCTTCATTATTATCAGGAGAAAAATTATATATTGTTTATACATAATGGAAAAATGATGTATAATTTAAACTTTCTTTACAAAGAATGCATAAAACAAATTAAAATTATATATAATAGTTGGCTCAATGTATAATTTTTCCGCTATTTACACTTATAGCCCCTGCTTTAAACTTTTAAATCTTATGTTAGAGAATGAAACATTAGAGCCTACTTTGAGGCTGTAACACCTCACTGATGCTACTTTGAATCTTTAGAGCCTACATTTTTATAACTCAAGACCCTACTTTCATGCTGTTTAATCTCCTCTTCAATAATGACCCTACAATGAATCTTGTGAGCCTACAATTTTCGAACTTCATAAAAATAAAGTAAAAAGTACTTTTTACTTAGGTTACTTGAACTCATTGGTCATCTTAATGACTGAATGCACACTTGATTAACAAACATATTTAATTCAAAATTTAACTTAAATTCAAGCATTTTCAGTAAAGAGAGAATATTTTATTTTTATAATAATAATTTTATTTTATTTTTATTGCAATGCTTAATCACAATAAAATATTTTCTCTTAACTGAAAATGCTGAACATTCGAATGAGAATGATATTTATCATAGAAAATTACTAAATATTGTCGATTAATAAGTAATTATGAACATTTTTATCAATAATTAATTAAAGTTTGTGTACTAAACAGTCATCTTCGTGATTGAGAATCACAAAAAATTATAAGAATGAAATATTTTCTATCGGTAACAACTAATCTTATGTATGAAATAAAAAATTTGAAAAATATATTGAAATATATATTTAATAATTATAATTAAATTCACAGATGTCATTAAATTTTTATTACAATATTAGGGTTAATTTATTTGGAACATGATAACATGGAGAAACTCATTTTTTCCAAGGAACAGTACCACTTTTCCAATGGGGCGGTCATTTTTATTACTAAACAATAATAATTGAGAGTTTCTGAAACATTTTTTAGAGGAATATTACTATTTACGTGTCTACCACTTCATTTAGGAGGAAACAGCATTTCTTTTTGTTAGAAAATGTTTTCTGTTTTAATTTGTTTATCATATTTATTGGATAATAAGAACAGCCAAATGTATAAAAAATAATTGACTATTCATCTCGAATTTGGACACGACAAGACAATTCGGTATAAAACCAGAACTATAATGTTTAATACAAACTTATTTCCTGATTAATATTAGATTGAATCTTGAACTTGATATTTATATTTTTCAGTACAATTGGATTAATTATAATGCTGAAAGACTTTTTTTAAATCTTTGCTCAATAAAGAGATAAAAAGATATTTTTATTAAAATCAGCAAGTTTGACATTGTATTTACTTAAGTAACAAATAACACAGAATCGAATTCAAATATGTAGCTTCAAGTTGTTTTAAAGCGTATAACGTAGAAAACTTCTAAAAAAAGAGAACCAATGTATATTGAACTCTTTAACAATCGTTTTAAATATTTAATGACACAGAAAGTTTAAAAAAAGTAATTATTCAATTAATTGTTTTGGATTTAAAAAGATTTTGGACCGTGAATTATTGGACAAGTGGTAATGATTTTTATCGAAGACATCCTAACGTATTCCGTTAACTGAATCGGTTAGGACGTTAGGAGTTGGTAAATACTCAGTGCGTGCGTGCATGCGATCTCGGGTTCGTTTCTTAGTACTTACAGATTTTTCAGTGCACTATGCTTTAGCGTGATAATAAAAAAATTCGATTCATACTATGTCAAAAAATAACTGCGAATATCCTTGGTACTTATATCACAGATATTATTTTATTTTTTCTGATAATTAACAAAACTTATTTTAATTCATCCATATTGGTGTGAGGTTATAGAGAACCAGATTCGATGCCACAAGTCCTACAGTAGTAATTTCAGCTTTAAAAGAGGGTCTAATTTATCTTAAATACAGACCCTACTTTGACGCTAATCATGGAAATACGGCCAATTTCGGACACTTTTAGTGTCAAAGTAGGGTCCAAATTACATTGAAATCGCTGCTTATTCAGAACCTACTTTACAGGTTCCAGCCCCTACAAATGTAGGAGTTACGGCTTCAAAGTGCGGTCTAAATTTCGACTCGAGCAGTTACTTTATATAAACTGTTCCCGTAAATCAGAAATTTTGACTAAGGTTTTTAATTCAAGAATTTATTAAATTCGGCACTTTGTGTATAATTTCATTATCATTATATCAAAAAAGTAGTTAGTTGGTTAAATTACATCGATCTTCTTCATAATTTTTATTTTATATTGGACCTTAAAGCATTTGATAAAGTATTCTTCCTTTGGTATTTTTTCTTAGTTGGCGGGGTTTCCAAACCGTTTGAAACTCACAAGAATATTTTTTGTGGTTTAAAACGATATGCACCATATATGATACGCCATGCGGTAGATGGTTAACTACTTTAATATGGAATATTGATGTCCATTCGAGAACTGTTTTATGACATGCTGTAAATAATTTCAGTTAAAAAACACGTGAAAAACCTAATTTTTTCATATTTATAAAAAGAACTTCAGGATGTAAATATTCTTAATTTATCATCTGAGAAATAGGAAATTGGAATTTTTAAGGAAAACCGATATTTTTCGGCTACTTCGAAAACACATTTAGAGAAATGTTTGTTTGAATCAAACAAAAAAAATTATTTGAATTCATATAATTGAATCAAACAAATTTTTTGCTTTTATTAAGAAAAGGTTTATTTAATTTCAAGAAATCGAAACTATTTGCCTTATTGATTGAAACAAATAATTTGCTTAGTACAATTTGTTTGATTCAAATAAAAAATTAACTTTTATTAAACAATGCATTTGTTTAGAATCTGTTTATTCGAATTCATAACAATATTTATTTTATTCCAACAAAAAATACAGCACAAAGCAGTGCAGGAAAGTGCCGTTAGGCGTGCTAAAGCGCTGACAGCGGTTCCTAAGGGACTAACCTAGAATCTAGTTAATTGATCATGTGATTTCTTTCAGTGTTGTATGATTCTGAAGGTTCTGATTTACTTTAAACTCATAAATTAATTGAAAAATGGACGCAATATCTCTAGTTTAGGGACTACTTGAAGTTTAGGGTTTTTACCTTGAATATATTTGAAGCTTGCGGATGTATGTAATGATGCCGTTCAATACGAGAGTGTCTCGATATCGTATAAAAAAATATCGGGTTTTTCTCGTATCGGTATCGGTTACCGAGACTCCAGTCTCGGTCTTATCTCGTATCGTCTTGGTGTCGGAGAACCGATATTTCTTTTATAACTGCATTACTATAAATTTTAAATTACAAAAACGGAAGGTGGCAGCACAGAACTGGATAACCACCAAAATAGGTAACTTTCGAAAAGTGGAAAAATGAGCCTCTAAAATCGAAATCATCGTAAAATCTGACGAAAGTATCCACTTTCGACGTAACGTATTGTTTAACTTAAGTCAAAAGAGTTTTATTACAAAAATGTATTGACTTCTGATGAAGTGGATGTTGAAATAGACAATCTCAAATTAACACTAACCTAAAACTGGAGCAGGCTCGACTGCATATTGCGATCAAAATGTAATGTTTCAGTTGAAACAAATGGGTAAAACTACACTGGAGATATGAACCGTGTGCAAAGGGGTAAATGGAGTTTAATGTCAAATACTTAGCTAATTCCGACAAAACTACCGAGAATTTGGAGATAAAAATTTAATGGATTTTCAAAATCAGCTTTAAAAAGCGATTAAAAATGGAATTTGCAATTTGTTACAAAAATAAATACTTATTCCCGGTATAAAATGGGTATGCTGAATGATAATAACAAACAAATTATTTTCTCCTGATTAAATAAAGTTGAAGATCGTGATATCGGTGATATAATAGCATGATAGAAATTTTTTTGCTAAAAATCCTCAAAAATAAGAAATTTTATATTATTCCTTTTGTGATTAAATAATAGCAATTTCAAGAAATATCGCTGAACGAAAGTGTTATTAAAAATTGTGAATGATAATACAATTATATTTCAAAACAATCCTTTGTCCACAATAGGAAATTAAATTGTTATGCATTTTATACGCAAGAAACACTTTTTTGATCAAAATGTTGTTTACTCACTTTTTTGCTGCTACTTTTAAGTTACGCTTTTCTCAAAAAGTCAATTATGAGTAAGTTTCGATAGAAAGCTTCTGCTGATTTTTTCCGTAAAATGTCAATTTCTTATTTTTGTTTTGATAATAAGAATATTAAATCGCTTGAAAAGCTTCTGAATGTGTTCTTCGCTATCTTCAAAAATTTACTTTTTTTAAAAATTTTATTGCAGTATTTTCAAGTTTTAAACGCGGATTTAATTTATTATTGAGTCATTAAAAAACTTCTAAATAACTCTTAAACTTCCACTAATTGTAAGATAAATAAATAAGCTAACATAAAACATAAAATAGGTTTTGTTTAAAATAGCAGTTGAGGAATATCTCTGTGCCTCTTGATCAACAAATAAAAAGTATGTGAACCGGTACCTGCGGCAGGCCACACGCCCATCCCTACACTCTCTCCCTCACTCCTATTGTGAACGAGGGAAATCCCATCTGGTAATTTCGTCTCGGAAGTCCGATACGATACCGACACGGTACAACACTTTTCGATATTTTTCCGATACGACACAAAATCGCGCGAAACAAGCCGATGCTGGAAGGGGAGTATCGTATTAATATCGTCCCCGTATCGAAAAATGTAGCTCGGCAGCATCACTAGATGTAAGTCTTTTCCAATACTAACCACCTTTCTCTATAAAGATGATTTATGCTGACAATCATGTTATATTCTATAATAATTATCACTGTATACTTAATAGCAGGAACACTTATATATATATATAATTAAAAATTAGTCATAAGGAAAACCACAGGATTTCGCAGGGATCGGGTGCTAATCTGAAAAATTGCATCCGCTTCCAGCGAAATCGCGGTAAAATTTCAGCCACAACCACGTCTCACAACCGTGAGATAGGTGGTTACAGTCTGTAAAGGAATCAATACGACGATGCAGCAAAAACCTCGTGCACCCTAAGAACACGGAGCGACCCAAGGACAACCGCCTTCTACATTTTTCCCGCATGTGTTCTAGCATATTGTTGACACGCAGGGATGCTTTTTAGGCCATTAGAAAGTGAAAGCTTGGCACCTCCAAGAGCGCCAATGATAAGGACGATCAGTTTAACAGAATATTCCGGGTACAATCGTTGCAACTCCCTTATAAGGTCTCGATACCTCTCTTTCTTTTCATTTTCCTTGGCTATGATGTTTTTGTGGTGGAAATGACACCGTCACGGCATGCAAAAATGAAACCCTCTGTACCAGACTTCCATCCGGGCGATTTAAGGAAAGCAATCGTTAGCTCACAAGACACTGACTGATCCTTCACATTTCTGTGGAAGATAACGTGCATCCTCTTATCGAGAAGCTGTTCACGAGAGTTTTTCTCTTGTGCTTTCTTAATCCGGGCTTTCAGGAGTGAGTACTCGAGATAGATTAGATTTGATGCACTTTGCTCACCCCTAATACTGAAGTCAAGTACGAGTGTTTCATCAGCCTCCTCCGCTGCTTTGTACAGAAATGCTCCTTTGCCCACTTCTTCGTGATTCCTGACCATTTTAAGAAGAGGGTCTCTTCCATTTGCAACTCTATGTGCTGTACTCAGAATAATCCTGTTGTAAAGACATTCAAGACGCACTATTCCGCGACCCCCTTCGACGGCGTGAGATGTACAGTCGCGGAACGGAAGACTTAAGATGCATGCTTTTGTTCATGTGCATAACCTTTCTTGTCCCAATATCAAGAGATCTAAGCTCGTTCTTCGTCCATGGAACTACTCCAAATGAATAGAGTACTACCGGGACGGCAAGCACGTTCGTTGCAGATACTTTGTTCCTCGCCGACAATTCGGAAAACCAAATCTGTCGGATGAGCCGTTTGTATCTACTTTAGAGAGTATCCTTTATAGATGTCACATCCTGAATGCGGCTCTGTGGCACGCTCAGGTATGTATAAGTATCTCCAGCGCAAAATGTGTCGTATGGCGCTTCTATCAACGAGCTCAGGATCTTCAGGGATGCCATTAAGTTTTCCCCGCTTCAAATAAACCTTGGCGCATTTGTCTAACCCAAATTCCATTCAATTTCCTTAGTATATCGTTCGACAATCCCCAGGGCTAGATGCAGTTGCTCTCTGTTTTTAGCATAGATCTTAAGAACGTCCATGTAAAATACGTGAGTGACCTTGTACATTCGATCTGCAGGTTTGCCACACAAGTACCCGTCGGAATAGCGCAGTGCTAGAGATAGTGGCAATAATGTAAGGCAAAAGAGGAGTGGGCTCATGGTGTCGCCCTGAAAGACACCTCTCTGA
>NC_046660.1:133506168-133507229 GCF_010883055.1 Belonocnema kinseyi
AAAGCTTTCCGATAATCAATCCAGGCCATCGATAGGTCACGCTGCTAGAATGCTGCATCTTTGCAGACACATCTATCGATGAGCAGGTTCTCCCGACATCCGTCTACTCCTTTCTTCGAGCCTCGTTGTTCATACATTTATTGCCACACAGGTCAAATTGCCCGAACAATCCTATCATTTAGGATAGCAGTGAATATCTTATAAAACGTGTTCAGACAAGTTATTGGCCTATAGTTCTTCGGGTCAGATAAGTTGCCTATTTTCGGCAGGATTATTGTGCGCCCTTCCACCAACCACTCTGGAATCGGCTCGTCCGACTTCAAATGAAGGATCTTGGAAGAGTCGAGATGGGTCAGAGAGAAACTGTTGATTTTCTCTGACCCACCTCTCCCTCCACTCTAGACTTCTCTTAGCGTCAGATAGTATACGTATTCTCTCAACAATATGCTGCCTGATGGTCAGCAGCTTTGACTTGTTAAGTGTGTGATAACGGGTCCTGAGTTTGCGCACGAACTTTCGAACCTTGGCGGTAAAATTCCTGCCAGATGTGATGTGGTCAATCACGGCTTGCGTGCCGGCTTGTTCTAGCTGTGGTGGAGTAGGCGTTCCGCTTACATGGCCCCTTTTACGGAGTAGTTTAGCATGGTTTCGCAGACGTTGCTGCGAAAAGTGCGATAGCTCCGGGTGTTTCTCGCACCACAGAGCATGCAGCCGTGCCATGCAACCTCGTTCACGGGCCACACTCGCATCGTAGCACTTTAGCAAGTCTTGATTCAGTTGCTCCGTCCACCCAAAGGTCGCGAGATCACGCCGATCCATTGCATTGAATCCATTTTCATTGGCTTCCCCAGCTCTAGATTGGTCGGCATTGTTGCCCGACCCATTGTCGGAAGCCCTGCGCGTTCTGTTGTTTTCAACCGCACTTACTACAACTATGTTTGGTGTTGTCATTGTTGTTTCCACGAGAAGCTAGGGAAAGGGCTTCGTCCATCCTTGTAGAGCCCCGCATGCAAGGATAAGGCTGCGTACTCTGAGAGGTCGCCCGGTATCCCAGAGTCACC
>NC_046660.1:133507329-133512958 GCF_010883055.1 Belonocnema kinseyi
AGAGTTAAAAATTAACGAGAATTAAGCGTTCGGAATGAATAAGTGTTTCTGCCTTTACATATACAATGATATTTATGATTAACAATAAACATATTATCGAGCTTATGCATTATTTTCACAAAGAGTGCTCAATTTTAAGGTTAAGTGTAAAAAAAAGATTGACGTGACTTGAGCAAAACCTTTGATTAATTTAAAAAATATATATTCAATGTAAGCAAGAACTTTACTGAATTTAAACAAGAAATTTATTTAAACAAACCAAACATTTATGTTAACCAAACAAACAAGGACAAACAAAAAATTTATATGAATCAAACAAACATTTGTTTCACCCCATATTAAAGAAATAATTTCTTTGATTCAAACCAAATTTGTTTGATTTAAAAAAACATTATTCTCAGTGCATTTGTTTATAATTGTACAGCATTGTGATGGGGAAATAGAAGTATGAATACACAATTGTGATTAAGACTTATTTATTGTAACTTTAGGAGTATGGCCGTAGAACAAACTTTCCAATATAACAATTCAAGCATTAATGTCCACTCAGGCATCGGTGAGTCGATTCATAGTGTATTAGCCACCAGGTAGGGGCTGTGAGCTGCAAGCGATGCACATGCAGCCTTAAGACTAATTTTGTGGTGTTCGCATTGTGACAGCGTTATACCCCCTATTTTGGATTCGTTTTACCCCTGGAAACATATTCTGACATTTTGGGGTACTACTTGAGATTCGTTTGCATCACCTATTTCTGATGTCGATGGTATTTGATACTACTGCTGAAAGTCGCATTTGTAAAAAGTCTAAATTAAAACGAAACCTATTTATGTGTATCCGTTGTACGATAACATTTCGAGTACATTTTCGTTGTTTTATAATTAGACTGTCAGCTTGAAGAATACAGTTTTCATCTGATTCTGTAAAAACTGGTTCTAATAAAGTTAGATTCTGATCATTTTTGTCACATAGTATGTTTATTTCTAAATCTTTCTCAGGAATTAATAAATATGCTTTTTCCTAATTTAATTGAATATATACAAGTTCGTTAATTTTAAACGGAGACATTGGACAATAGTTATAACCAAGAATTTTAACGCTGGATCTTACAATTTGATTATCGCAGGTTTTCGTTTCTGATATCAGATATGATGGTGGACTGCGTTTACATATTTTATGAATATCGAGATTTTGACAGCAGTTAATAGTTTCTCTGTCAGTTGGTACATACAAGGTTTTTTGATGATTAAAAATTAAAAATTCGTGTTTAGGAATTACAACAAGAAAGACATTTCCTATTTTCTTGGGAATAGGGATTAGTCAGAAAAGTGAAAATGAGCGTCATCAGCAAGAGGAAATTCTTCATTTTCGCTCTGTAGGCAGTTAAGAATAAAATGCTTTTATAGACGGTTTGCATGGGTAAGGTAACGTCCTTCTTTTACAAGAACAAAATAATCGTTATTGTTTGCTTTTTTAATGACTGGGAAAGAACATTTTCATTCTTTACCTAATTTATTTTGTTTTCAATCATTTTTTCTTTTGCTTGGCGTAAATAATTTTCATCTCGTGTTTCCACAGAGAAACCAGTTCTTCGTACTTTAATGATGGAGTAGTTGCTAACATTGACGTAAATTAGCTTTCTTGCCAAAGGTAAGTTCGAATGGCGAAAGCCAGTTCCTTCGTTAACTGCGGTATTTTAGGCCATTGCAATAATTTTGAGGTTTTCATCCCAGTCAGTTTGATTTGAAAAAAGTTTTTATTGAATCTTTTACGGCAGAGTGTGTTATTTTCAGTGATCCATTGCTCTGTGGATGGAAAACTGTTGTTTGAATGTGTTTAATTTTGAAAAAAATTTTAAAAGTTTGAATCAGTTCGAAAACGAAGTTACTTCCTTGATCAGTTAAATTATGTTTCGGGGATGAAAAAATAGCAATGGACCAAGAATGTCCATAGCAATTTTGTCATCTCGTTCAACGGGTATTAAACCAAATGTGTGATACGACACTTCCGTGACTTTCTTTAATGATTTCTCGCTTTTTCTGTGTATTCCTCATTTGGCGTTGTACACATGAAAAATTTCAAATCCTTGTTTTCGCTGTCCAGAAATGTGATGAAGTCTTTCATCTTGATTTTTTCGAGATTTGTAATCGTGGGGTCTGAAAAATGGAGTCTTACTGTTGTTATCTTTCTTTGTTTTCTTTACTGAACTGCTTCATGTAATTTTGTTAACCACGTTTTTTCATCATAATTTGGCACTTGTATTGAGTTGCTCTTATTTCTATTTGGATTTTCGATCACTTTTATCCAAAGTTTTCCTTCGGTATTTGGGTTCCATTTAGTTCGAGGTTCTAAAAGATTTAAGAGCCATTTATGGTATTTATTTATCAAATCGTTATAGCCTGTTCCGTTTTTTTCGTTTTTTGATCATTCATTTTTTTTGCTTAGATGGAATTGGATCGTGATTATCTTCTTCTTCTGAGGAACTGATTGGCTAGCATTGTTTACTTCTTTTATTGAATTTCTTTGGATTGGAAAAATTCTTGATAGTGCATCAGCCACTGCGTTTTCTTTTCCCTTCGTATAATTAATTTCATATTGATATTTTTCTAAACTGAATCTCCAATGTAGAAGTCTTGATGCTGAATCTTTTACGTTCATTAACCATTTTAGTGCTTGATGGTCAGTTTTTATTTTAAATTTTCTTCCTAATAAGTACTGTCGAAATCGTCGTATTGACCAAACAATAACTAATAGTTCTTTTTCACCTGTTGTAAAATTTAATTCTGGTGGACTTAAGGTTCGTGAAATATAGCAAGAAGGATGTCCTTCGTGTGATAAAATTCCACTGAGACCAACGTTTAAAGCATCGGTTATTAATGTCAATTCTTTTCTAAAATCTGTATAACCTAAAACGGGTGCCGTACAGAGACGTTGTTTCAAATTTTGAAATGCTTCTTCACAGCTTGATGTCCAATCGAAGATTGTGTCCTTTATGGTTTATGGTTTGCAACTGCATCTAATTTTTTTTTGTTAGGTTTCACTCCGTCTTTTGTGATGATGGGTCCTGAATATTCGAGTTCAGGTCTTAAAAACTCGCATTCACCTGGTTGTAATTTTAATACAGTGTGACGTAGGCATTCGAAAAGTGTGATCATGTTTTTGTTATGTTTTTGGATTGTTGAGCCGAACACGACAATATCATCTAAATGCACAAAAAGAATTTTTCCTATCAAACCTCTTAGTGCGGTGTCCATCATTCTCTGGAATGTCGCGGGAGAATTTTTTAATCTTAATGGCATACGACCGTATTCAAAATGCCCTTTTGGTGTCGAGAACGCAGTATATTTTTTTGACTCAGTGTCTATTGGAATTTTATGAGAGCCAGAACTCAAATCAAAAGAAGAAAAAATTTTTGCTTTCCCTAAATTATCAATGATGTCATTAATCAAGAGTAAGGGATATGCGTCTTGATCCGTCTTTTCATTTAGTTTTTCAAAATGAATGATAATGCGCCATTTATTTTTACCTGACGCATTCATTTTCTTTGGTATAACCCATATAGGTGAATTGTAGGGTGAACCTGAATTTCAAATTATTTCTTTTATAAGCATTTCATTAACTTGATTCGAAATTTTAGCTTTGTGACATTCTGAAGGCTTGTAGGATTTAATGTTTATTATTTTATTGTCTTTTAGAATAATTTTGTGTGATGTCAAATTTTTGCATGGAAGTGGGTCTCCTGGTAATGTGTAGATATCATGATACGCATTAATTATTTTTTCTATTCCTGTTCTGCACTCGTCTTCAATGTGTTGAAGTCTTATATTTTCTGACAAAATTTAAACCTCTTTATCCATTCATCTTATGTGATGTATTGAATTCGTTCTTCGGGTTGTTTCGTTGTTACATACCTAATTTGGATGTCTGATGTATTTATTGTTAAGGGTTCTTCTTTTTCGTTTGAAATCAGTATTTTAATTTCATGATTTCGAATTGTAAAAATTGAGTCAAGAATGTAAGCGCTATCTTCAATTACTGCATGCCCATCTTTCCTATTGCAGTCCAGCGTTACAAGCCTTACGGTGTGTTTGGATATATAAATTCCATCGCTATGAAGGGAAGAACTTTTTTCATCTAATTTCAACGTTGTATTTATTAAGCTGTAGTCGTAAGAATGTAAGAAGGGGATTCCAATCATTCCATCATCAGGTAAAGGAAACTCATCAGGGATGATGTAGAAAATATGGACCTTATTCTGGAATTTATTTTGCTTGCTTTGGAACTTCATGCTTATCATTTCCCACAAAAAATTCTTTTTTGCATATTTCTGTTGGATATATTGGATGAACCATTTCATCTTTCATCAAATTTACTGGGGATCCACTGTCGACCAGTAATCAATTTGTTCCTCTTGATCCGTATATGCTAACTGATATGGAATAGAATCTTCCTGATATAGCTGAAACTCGATCTCGGCTGAATTTATTTCTAGGTCTTGTATTTGTGTCATTGTGTCGCCGTTGTCTGGACTTCCCTGAATCATTTTTACTTGTGGTGGTCGTGTATTCGACTGGCCTTGGGGAAAATTTTGGTTCATGTTAAAATTTTTTTTTGAACATTGATTTTCTGTAACCAATTTCATTGCAATAACGACACTTTGTTTGCCTTTTTTGTGATAGGGGCATATTCAAAGTTCGAACTTGAGGGCCAATTTCATCATTCAAATTGAATATATATTTTCTAATTGCTGACTTTTCGTCGATTTCTAGTGCTACGCTACGAGAAATTGCTCAAGTGTATTCTGACTGTACTGCATATTTTTGTTAATTTTTTCATTGTCTAAATCTCATATTAATATTTTGTACAGTTTTACCAATCTTTTGCTTGCAGGCATCTAATTTTGCCCTTAAAAGTTCGACTAATCCAACAATTGCTAGATTTTGTCTAAGAGCTTTGTATAAGTCATCGTAACTATTTATTGGTATGGAACGAATGGCTCTTTTGGCACTATCTAATATTTTTTCGGCGATTATGTAATCTAAAAGTAATTCCTTCGGAGAGCATCGAGAGTTTGCCCTTTCTATTGATTTAATCAAATCTTCGGTTCAGTTATCGTCTTTTCCCGCAGAGGTTCAATGGTTCGAATGATGTCTTTTGCGGGTGAAAAAATTTCATTTTCATTTCTGCTGACTGGACTTAACTCAAACCATCGCGTCTGTTGATCTCGCGGTGCATTGGCACGTTATTCACTCGCGATTTCTGTAAGCCGACGCGCGGGCTACGATCTTTCGGATGACTCGTCTTCTGTATCCGCAAGCATATTCGAGTTTCGAGCTGATTCCGAAATTTTTGTAGCTCTTTTTGCATTTTCAGTATTTAAAAGACCAATTTTGACTTTTAGACTTAATTAACTTTTTGTTAAGATCTCTAAATTCAATAGGATTTCTTTTAAGGTTTCGGAATCTACAGGTACCATGGTAGGACTTTTACCAGCCATTTGTGGAGAGTTGGGCATAAGATATTAATTAAAAAATAATGTCTTTACCTATAGGTTTTTTTGCTGAGATATTTCAAGAAATAGATTTCGTAAAAAAATGCAGAGTAATTCAGATTGTGTACTTAAAGTTATCGA
>NC_046660.1:133513058-133524767 GCF_010883055.1 Belonocnema kinseyi
TATGTTTTTCTTAAACTCTCTACTTGAGATATCGTGCAAGATAAAAAGTAAGATTCTTGGTTTCTTAAGGGAACCAGATGGCAACCGTAGGTGTCTCATTTCGATCTTCAATGCCTTCCCTGCAATGTGTCGCTAGTGAGACCGTTGGTTTGCATCCAGGGGAATTCCTTCCGTCTTTTTCAGAGTCTTACTGCACTCCTTAGCATGCTCTAGGACTTACCGTCTATTTGACGTGACCAACTTTTTTGTGGAGTTTTCGATAGGGGCTGTGAGGTGCAAGCGATGCACATTCCACCTCAACACTAATTTTCTGTTGTTTACATAGTGACAGCGTTACAGTATAATGATGTTTTTGAATCAGACCGAATCTCTCATCGGATCGTCTTTCACAGAATAATAACAATTAAATAGATTCTATAAAAAGTAGAAAGTAACAGTGAGTATTAATAAAATAGTAAATTACGACTCCTTTTACATAATGCAGAATTAAACTGCAGTTTGCAGGTATGTTCATTTGGACCCATTAAGGGCGTTGGTATCTACCGGCACTCGGGAGATATTTTTAAAGATCCAGGTAGATTGTTTAAGTGGTCTGAAGTTTTCGAAATGTCATTTCCGAAATCGAAATAAATATACGATCATAAATAACAAGCAACAAGGCTGAAATTGAAATAAGAATCCGGTAATAAATAACAAGCAGATAGGCTATCTTAATAGAGTAGCCGACACTCAAGGGTCCTTTGTTAAGCTTTCGGATTAAAATGTAGAAATAGGTTTTTGTCAATTTCAAAGGTAACAGCTTAAAACAAAATAATTCGGAATCTGCGGGTTTCGATGATGTCAGATATCTGACTTTTTTTAAAATGTTTAAAATTGGAAAAATGGAATGAGATACGCTATAAAAGACAAGATTTTTTAATTCAACTCAAAAATTGTATGTTCGTATATAATTTATAATTATAAATGAGTACAATGAGAGGATTCATTAATTTAAAATAAAAAGTGTTAATAACTTGAACAAAAATTAAAAAAAGGAGAGTTGGGTTAGCGACGGCGAACCACTAAATAACTCTGCCCATCTGGTACGTGACGAATACAAAAAGACCATTGTATGACTGTCGCATCACTATTAAAAGAACTTTAAAAGGACCTTCAAAAGGACCTAAATCTCTCTAACTATCTCCGTCACTAAATCATTCAAATAGATTCTGCAGATAGTCTCAAACAGGCCAGGATATTTCGCCTGAGAATACTCTGAGATTTCTGTCAGGTAGATAAATAATTATTTTCATGACAAATATGCATTTTTAGTAGAGAAATCAGCGGGTAGAAGACGACAGCATTTTTACGGGAATTTAAGACTTTCTGTTATAGACAAGAGGGGAAAGCTTCTATTCTACATTTACTCATGAAATATGGCTACGATGGAGCTTTAGATCAGGGGACGTATGGTCAGTTGTTTGCGGATGAAGATTCTTCGGATTCAACTGTATTTACAACATGAGTGGTACCATTATACCTGAAAGAAAGTAAACATTCAACTCTTGTTTGGAGGAATCCTCATCCTGGGTCTCTGAGGCTATATACGAGTATACCAATAGAATTTATATTTGCAAAAGAAACAAAGGAAATGACAGCAACAGAGATTTAAGAAGTCAAACGCCAAGTAAAGTGATTTAAGCCAACGAAGATCACCATACCTAATGGCGTCTTCATAGTTAAAACTTACATGAAGTTGACTATGGTATGTGGAAAAGTCAGTCTAGCACTATCTGATACACACTCAGCGGCAAGCTGTTATATTTTTGGAGACAAGCCCAGCAAAATGAAACACAGAAAGTGCTCTCGAATATCGACTAATAAAGATTTAGTACATAAGCTTCTGGTATCATCTGTTCTATTATTTGCTTCTTTGAGGCCAAAATGGAGCAAGAATGAAGTTGAAATAGATCCTGAAATTATTGAAATGATTGACAAGTGCAGCTTAGAAGCTAGTTTTTCTTAAAAACTACGAAACATTTACAGTCATATCATCTGATGGCAGTAGTAAAAAATGTTGACTTTTTGTCTAAAAATGGCTAAACTATGCATTTGTTTATAAAAAAATAAATAATGTCGAATAACAAATCCTCACCACTAAACATCAATAGTGATATAATGTCGTAACAGAACTCATTAACATAAAAAATTATCCCTCATATAATTTGAAGACGATTAGAAAGAAAAACGATTACATTCTATCTATAAGTGACCAAAAATGCATTTGTTTATAAAATTTGTTTATTAAATTAACATATAATATCAACTTACGAATCTTTATCAGTCAATATTACCACTAATATAATTCAATGGTACTCAGAGAGAAAGCTGATACTTTTCTGTCAATAAATGCCTAATCTATGCATTTTTTATATAATTTGTTTATAAAGTAAACGAATAAGATCGAATAACAAGTCTGCAGCCCTTAATCTCACCGGTATAATTATTTAAAGACGATCAGAAAGGAAAACAATAAGTTCCTATCTATAAATGGTAAAACTATGCATTTATTTATAATAACATTACTTAATTTCTTACTAATTATTTATTTTCTTTAGATACTCTTGCACAACTCTTGCTGAGCACTTCGAAAAAATTGAAAATCGGTCAAGATATATAGGCTGTGGGTGATTTTAAATAGTAAATTTTCCATTCAGCCCACTGTGCCTTGACTTATCATTGGTAGTTAATTTTGCAGTAAGCACAATTTCATTTCTTAAAAAGCACACGCAGAATATGTTCTAAACGACTAGGTGCCCGACTCGTTGCACCTGGGTCGTTTACTCACCATTTTAAATTGTTTTCGTTATTTATACAATTTAAATTTTTTTAAAGGTCTCGTAGAATACGTGATAAAGTATCTTTTTTAACAAGGAGGACTGTAAAAATGCTTTATGCCTTTGAATTTTGGGAGCCATTTGCTCATACTTTAAGCTCATGACCCTCAAGGGACAAAGGTGAGTGTAAGACCGAGCAAAGGCCCTACCCACTAAAACAAACTCCTTTGACTCTACCAACACATCCTCCCGGAATGTGCTTTCGCTCGATTCAGGAACATGGCGTGGCAAGGCATTTTCTGCTCTCACA
The DNA here is from genome assembly GCF_010883055.1 of Belonocnema kinseyi. Classification (NCBI taxonomy): domain Eukaryota; kingdom Metazoa; phylum Arthropoda; class Insecta; order Hymenoptera; family Cynipidae; genus Belonocnema; species Belonocnema kinseyi. Next base: position 133,516,185 of record NC_046660.1, read on the forward strand.
CTTCGCATCGGTAACCGCGTCAGCATTAATTCAATGCGAGTGTTGTATTTTTACTTATTTCAGTCTGAGTTCCCTCAGTCCTCTCAGTTCTCTATGCTGATTAGCCGTGCTTCGGATTATATCCTCTTCCGCCTGCTTGGCATACGCCTTAATTTCTTTTCTGCACCCAGCTAAAGACGCCCACACCGCCCTTAGCAGCACGGCGTTAGCGCACAGCCGCGAACGATGCGAGCATCCCGGCTGGGTGTGCTTCTTTAGCTTGGGCATCCCTGAAGTTTCTTCGACGAGATTGCCCCCCTATACGCCAAGCACCTCATCGTCGCTGGTACTTACAATTTAAAGTCGTGTACATTGTTGGCAAACCTAAGATTTCCATTTTTAACGCAGGTTAATTTTCTCTGACAGTCACATGTTTTTAAGAATAGGCATTTGCGTTTAGCGTGTCCTTAGCGTGGGAGACAGATAAGAGCAATGCTTGCGCCCTGATAGTATTCAGTTGTGACCCTTACTTTACCCAGATATTTGCATGTGCCTCGCCCTGCTTGAGCCATGCAAACTTTTTTCACGCGGCTTCTTATAAAAATTGGGCAAAGTCCAATATAAGAAGATATTTATCCACTAATCCTTTCTAAAAAGTGAGAAAAATTTAGTAGATTGCGTCCATCTTCGAAAATGTTGCCAAAGTTAAATTTTAATAAAATTTCGTTCGACCGTGGTTGAAGCATGGCAGTACAGCCATTAGCCTTATTTGACCTATTTTTTATAACCATACGACCACCATGCTCAGCAAACATAGTTTCAGAATAGATCTGTAACTGTTGTAGAACACAAAAGAATGTGTTCTAGAACAGTTTAGTAACAGGTTACGAGCATGCGTGTAACTATATCATCCACCAACCGCTAGAGTAATTCTGTATCAGTTATAGAACGCTGTGACTTACGATCTGTAACATTTCTGTAACATATCTAGAACGATTTGACAACCGATCTGTAGCTGTGACAATCGATCTGTAACAATTCTAGAACTCAATTACAAATGTTGTATAACAAATCTGTAGCAGATCTAGAACGCTGTGACAATCGATCTGTAACGATTCTGGAATAATTCTAGAACTTTGGTGCGCTGCGTTGAAAAAAAAACTAGGACAAAACTATAACTGTTTTATAACAATTCTATGACTGTTCTAGAAGTGGTATGTATGACATATGGAACATTGTTATATACCCCACACAGCAATAGTATATCCCGAGATATTCGATCTGACCCCATCAGTGTCTGCAGAACGTGGGAGTTTTCGGCAACCCACCACTTTCCCATCTGGGAGCGACACATTCAAACATAGCGGGCTGGTGAGTCGGCTCTACTACATATTGCGTAGGCCAGCCTCCTGCAGAGCCAAAAATGCACGAGCACGACCTACCCCCCCCCCCCCCCCCCCCCCCCCCCCCCCCCCCCACCACGACTTCACGATTCGTTTTCGGTGGCTAACTGGCTATTTGGAGGAGTATTTAAGCAAACTGAATTTCGCAGGGTATCAAGAGACAAACTATGTCTAAAATGGGCAATAAAGAATCTGAAGATTTTAATGCAATCTTTTTCATTTTGCCGAATTTCAAAGAAAAACAGAAAAAATTCAAATTGTTTTTAATGGTTAGAAAGCTTAGAAGGTCCGAAAAGATTAGAAACAGAACTTTTTCAAGATTGATAGGGAAATTTTTTATTACTTTTTATTTTAAAAACTTACTTTATGAGAATATTAAAGAAGGTTTTTAAGCAAGTGAAATGATTTCCTAAAATTTAAAAGAAGAGTGTGGCAGATTTTAAAGCGAAATGTTTCAATTTTGTGAGATTATAATAAATTGATCAAAATCCAGTAAATGCAAGACATATTAAGAAGAATCGAAGAGATTCAAATCGAATTTTCAACTTAAATTCTGTTAGAAACTTACATTTTTAAAGAATTAAAATATAAACTTTAGAAACTTTAAAGGAATTCTGAAAGATTTCAAGGAGGTAAAACTATTTTTCTTAAAATTCCTGGGAAAATTTTAAAAGATCATGAGTCAATTTTCTCACATCTTGAATTAAGGAACATAATTCTTATCTGGCCTTCTTGTGAAATTTTGTTACACAATTTTTAAAATTATATGTTGGTTTAAAAATCTACTTTAAAATTTGAGTAAGTTTAAGAGATATACAGAAATTTTGAAAGGATTCAAATATAATTAAAACTTGTAAAGATTTTTCAAGAATTTTGTAAGTTTTCACGAAAATGGAAAAAATATTTTAAGTTTCCTAGAAATAATTAAAATAATTAAGTTTGGTGTATTCCAAAATATCTTTGAATTTTTTTTAAAGTACATTTTTGTAAATAAATATTATTAAAAATTTTCAAACGATTATTAGAAAGATAATTCTTTTTTCTAATATTTTTAGACCTTCTAATATTTTCATATTTAAGAATTATTCCAATTTTTCTTGATTTTTTTGCAAGTTTTAATTATTTTTTTAACGTTTCACAATTTCTGAATATCTCGTAAACTTAATAAAATTTCAAAGCAAATTTTAAAAACCAACATAAACATAACCAAAAATGGTGCAACAAAATTGCACAAGAAGACTTAATAAGAATTAAATTCCTTACCTTTTCTAAGAATATAAAATATTGAAAAATTACGAAATAATTTTAAAAAATTGTCATCTTTTTTTAAATTTTATCTCAGAATTTGAGAATTCATTCCATTCAATTTTTGTTTAAAAAATAATTTTTTTAATGAACATCCAACTATATGCTTAAAAATTTAATTATTCTGTTGTAAATTCGATTTTAGGTGGTTTTTTCTTTGTTTGAAACATCTTTCAGTTAAAAATTAATTTCTTCCATCGAAAATTAAACTATTTTAAAATTAAAATTTTTTAAAATAATAATTTGGTTAATAATTTAACTGTTTGGTTGAAAATTCGATTTTTTTGTTGTTGAAAAAACATTTACTCATACTAAAAATTTAACTGTATCGTTTTTTATTGAATTTTTTATGGTAGTTAATTAACCTTTCTGAGACAAAAATTGTTATTTTTTGGTAGAAAATTATTCTTCTTGTTTAAAGATTCATCTATTTTATTCAGGAATTCATTTTTTCGGATGAAAATGCATTTTTTTTTAAATTTCTTTTATTTTGGTATAAAATGGTTGAAAGTTCATCTATTTTTTTGGAAATTAAACTATTTTGCTAAAAATTCGTTGGCTGTAAATTGATTTTTTAAACTGATAATGTAACTGTTTTCGTTGAAAATTGATCTATTTTGTTTGCAAATTTAATTTTTGCTTATACATTTAAATATTTTGTAGAAACTTTGATGTTTTTGGGGTTGATAATTATTTTTCAACTAAAAATTGACCTATTCAATTTTTCGTTGAAACATTATAATTTTAGTTGAAAATTAATTTATTTCGTTGAAAATACCATTTTTTGTCTGAAAATTTAACTAGTCCATTTTTGATCAATTACTTATTTTTTTAAATTTATAATTCGTTTCTATAAATGAAAATTCAACTATTTTGTTGACACTTTTTTTCTTGAAAAATTTTCTTTTTAGTTATAAATTTATCTTCTTTGTTGGCGAATTATTCTTCTTTAAAAGTGCATTTCTTTTGGATAAAAATTAATTTTTTTTGTTGAACATTCGCATTTATTTGAGTATAAAAATTAATTTTCTCAACTATAAACTTCAGTATAAACTAAAATGTTTTAGTTAAAAAATATATTTTTAAAAGTAATTTCTTAGGTTGAAAATTTTACTATTTTGTCGAAAAATTTTTTTTATTTGTTAAAAATTAATTGTTTACTAAAAATATGACTAAGGCATGTAGCACTAGATTTGAAACATTTTAATCCTATTTACATAAAGTCTATTATATTTGCTTTTTCGCAATAAGCCTAATGGTTCTAAGGTAACTTAGGATTTCAAAACCTGAATAAATTTGAGGAGCAGCTAGATCGATTCGTGAGGTCAGGAGAGCTCGTGCTCCTGTTCGTGCATTTTCGGCATTACATGAGACTGATCTTCGCAGCATTTAACTCGGGAGAGCTCGGGTTCTTGATCGTGTAGCATCAAGCAGAGCCGACTCACCGACACGCTACGTTTGAATGTGTTGCTCCCAGATGGGAGAGTGGTGGGGGCCGAAAAATCCCACGTTCTGGAGACACTAGACCCCATTTACGTACTGGGTTATTCCAGGGATAACCCGTCGGAATATCCAGCAAGGCGGCACTTTTGATATCCTCACGCGTTTATTTTGACCTGGGACAGTGCGAACGCAGTCCCGACTAACAAAAATTATACCTCCGAGATATCCACATTAGGGATATTCGCAAGGGTCAACTCGGCCATAGTGCAATGGAAGAGCTTCGCCCTAGAAGAACCGCCTTGTCGGTCACGGCAGCCTTTACGCCAGGTAAGTATTCTGCACGCCGCCTCGGCTCCTCTCTTAAATATTCGACCCTTAATTTCAATTGCGAGAAAGGCAAATCGCTGCGCTCCCTGGCGTACTACGGCCAAACCGAGGCCCAAAGCGGCAAGATTCAAATCTTTAAATAATAAATCAAAAATCTTTTTGAGTCTTATTTATTAACTTATTTATTAAAGGTAGGATAAAATACTTAATCGTTTAACATAATACATAATACTAAATAATGTACGATATCAGAATTTGATTAAGTTTCCATGAATGTTTGGATTAAGTCAGTGTTTCCCGTCAGAAATTGTTATTTTTAATTCTTTGCAAATTATATTTTGAAGATGATTTACAACTTTTTCACAACTTTAGTTTATTCTAGTCATTTGCACCGGAAATAATTATTTTTAATCAAAAATTATTGGACTTCAAAGAAGATAAAAAAATATTTTACAATTCGAGGTTTAAAGTGACGGTTACTACGCAATGGAATTTGGGTTAGGCAAATGTACCAAGGTTTATTTGAAGCGAAGAAAACTTAATGGCATCCCTAAAGATCCTGAGCTCGCTGATAGAAGTACTATACGACACCTTTGCGCTGGAGAGACTTATACATACCTGGGCGTGCCACAGAGCCGCATTCAGGATGGGACATCTATAAAGGATACTCTCCGAAGCAGATATAAACGTCTCATCCGACAGATTTGGTCTTCCGAACTGTCGGCGAAGAACAAAGTAACTGCAACGAACATGCTTGCCGTCCCGGTAGTTCTCTATTCATTTGGAGTAGTTCCATCGACGAAGAACGAGCTCAGATCCCTTGATGTCGGGACAAGAAAGGTTATGCACATGAACAAAAGCATGCATCTTGGGTCTTCCGTTCCGCGACTGTACATCTCACGCCGTCAAGGTGGTCGCGGAATATTGAGTCTTGAATGTTTCTACAACAGGATTATTCTGGAATTATAATGGAAGAGACCCTCTTCTTAACATGGTCAGGAATCACGAAGAAGTGGGCAAAGGAGCGTTTCTGTACAAAGCAGCGGAGCAGGCTGCTGAAACACTCGGACTTGACTTCAGTATTATGGGTGAGCTGCAGGGCGTGCCATGCACACCCCGAGCATTTACCTCACATACTATCTAGTTGTCCAACTCACGCGGGAACGACCTACATTCAAAGGCACAATGCGGCACTAAGAGTTCTTTATTACCATCTCTGTCACCCTTACGACATGAACCTTAATATCGCTCCTCTAAATGCTCCTAGGGAAATCGAGTCAATTGTCGAGAATGGGAAGTGCCGCATATACTGGAACTTTATATTCTCGACAATTGTTTTTGTTGCTCACTCGAGGCCTGACATGGTTCTTCTTGATTTCGAGAAGCGAACCATGTTCGTTATCGAATTTTCGGCACCAGCTGACAAAAACATCATAGCCAAGGAGAATGAAAAGAAAGAGAGGTATCGGGACCTTTTAAGGGAGTTGCAACGATTGTACCCGGAATATTCTGTTAAACTAATCGTCCTTATCATCGTCGCTCTTGGAGGTGCCAATCTTTCACTTGCTAATGACCTAAAAAGCATCCCTGCGTGTCAACAATATGCTAGAACACTTGCGGGAAAAATGCAGAAGGCGGTTGTCCTTGGGTCGCTCCGTGTTCTTAGGGTGCACGAGGCTTTTGCTGGATCGTCGTATTGATTCCTTTACAGACTGTAACCACCTATCTCACGGCCGTGAGACGTGGTTGTGGCTGAAATTTTACCGCGATTTCGCTGGGAGCGGATGCAATTTTTCAGATTAGCACCCGCTCCCGGCGAAATCCTGCGGTTGTCCTTATGACAAATTTTTAATTATATATATAAAGTATAATAAATTACTTTTAATATATCTTTATACATTTTTCATTTTATCTATTCATTTTATTAATCATTACATTCAATTTTAAGATTCAAAACATATTTACAATTCATATAATAGCACACAGGTAAAATAATTAAATGTAAATGTATTAAAATTCGCATCAACATCACGGGCTACCTCAACCTGAGCATCGCCAGGAAGATCATTCAGCTCTTTTTCATGCAACGACACGCAAGGCACTATTTTTGTTTTGAAAAAATTTCGCGGAGCGCGTAAATAATCCTTTGCCCGAAAACGCAGAAAACATACTCAATGACCGCTTTCATAGATTTCTCTGTAGGATATTTTCGTCAAGAGAGGATTTGTCACCACTTCTAACCACAACATAGCCGGTTTTACGTCGTTCAGAAATTGGCGATGCTTGATGTGACGCGATGGTTGACACCGAGGAACAACACACCTCCGTTTGTTTAACTTTATAGTCATCGGATTCATTTTTTCAAATAAAATATATACTTTGACACCGTTGGACACTTTGACTTTTCAAACCTTCAAATTCAATCACCTGCGCCGACACGCAGCGCTAACAGTTGGCCGCAACTTGTACCATAGTTGAAATAATAATCATAATTTTTCATATTTGCCCATTAGAGTTGAGAGGCCTGGCCCTCTGGAACAGTTCAAGTCTTGTAGGAAATCCAGCTAATTTCTTGTCAATAACTGCAAGCGATTTCCAGTTGAGGTTTTGAGACGTTAGGTTGGCAGCAACGTCTTATGGTAGAACTGGCGGGAGAATTTAAATGACAGAGTCGAGGCTTTAGTAGAAGTAACGAGTTATCTGAGTCTTTACGGCGTCCCGTTGAACCTGAACCACCCGCGATGTTCGCCGATGATGATGTTGACTCCGAAAAAGGGTTTACATATATAAAAATAGGAATTCGGAATGAATTAGCGATAAGAAATTAAATTAAAAACTAGATCAAAGCGAATCATGTAGCATCGCGTAGCCTCAGTGGTATATCAAGGTGCATTAAGTTAATCTTTAGGAAAGACCCACTTATTCATACGTTGAATTACTTCAGATGTATGTTTATTTGAACTATTGCCGTGAATTACAATAACAATTGCGAGTTGGTATCACACTTCTGTATTAAAAAGAATAAACCAGAGAAAGAGGTGCAACATGATCTAGTACAAAAATTAATTTATTCTGAAAACGCTAAATTTTTATCATTTGTTTACATTCTTGTTATTTACAAAACAAATGTTTAACATATATATTCTTCTGCAACTATTTATCATACTTTAGAAACAACTAAAAAGTTGTCTGTCGAGAAAAACAGTACTTCTAAAAAATACAATTTGTTCACTAGAATATATATATATATTCTATAATGGTTATTGTTGACTAATGGTTATTTTTTATCTTAAATATTACTCCATAATGTTTTTATTTCGCCAATGATGTATTTACTTCTTGCTACGCGCTCGACCTTTGTGTTTTGCCTTTCTAAAACGAAAGGTGAAAGCATTGACAGCAGTAATTTGGTGACTGTGAATTCTTTTTTGTTGAAGCTCTTTCGGTTTTAAAGAATACATTCTCATCCCGTATCGCGTGCTTGGCAATCGAGTTTATCCCTGAATTGGATATCATTCCAATAAATGTATATTATTATAATTCGTTACTTGCATTGGTATTAAAACAGACGAAGTTGCATTGTCCCGTTAAAAAAAAAGCATTCTTTAAAAAAATGTTGTTACCAAGCGTTTTATTGCAAATTTTGTCGTTTTTTCATAAACTGAATTTGCTTATTTCACTTGTATGCTATCAAAATTTAAAGTATTAATTTATGAAGCATATGCAAAAACTTGTTACGATAATTTCGAAATCAAACTTTTTCTTCTCTTGCCATTTTTTCATATCGTACGTTATTTGGTTGTGTTTTTTGGAATTTTGAAAATGCTATAGCATTATTATTTCATACTATGAACAACCGTACAGAGAATTCTTGAATTAAAAAAGAAGCAGTCTCTAAAATATTCAAAATGCGCTCACATTTTGAATTTTCATCCAAAATGGCTGGCTAACGATCTAGACCTTTAGTTTAGTATACTTAAAGAGTGCACCAGAGGCCAATCTAATATGATGATTTTGTCAACAGTTGAGGGTCCGGATGCAATAAGGGCACATAAAATTTTTTCGTGCGAAAACGAAGTCCCCTGGAGGCTTTAGAAAAAATTTTCGAATTTTAATTTTCAAAAGA
>NC_046660.1:133524867-133533411 GCF_010883055.1 Belonocnema kinseyi
TTTGAAAATTAAAATTCGAAAATTTTTTCTAAAGCCTCCAGGGGACTTCGTTTTCGCACGAAAAAATTTTATGTGCCCTTATTGCATCCGGACCCACAGTTATCGTGCTGACAGTTAGGCATAAATACATACAGAAAGACCGATAGACGTTGACATTTGACAAATACTGGTGGGGTCAAATTTTACACAAATCTAATACCTTCTCTGGTGAGAATGTAAGAATGATTTATTTGCCATGAATAATTTTTGGATAGTTCTGTGTTTAGTTTTAATCGTAAAAAATAACATCAAAAACATGAAAAGTGAAATTTTTTGAAACCCCGCACACAAGCCGAAAAAGAAATGAAAAGACAAAAGCGCTGTGATAAGAATGTGATCACGCAGCGGGCAGATTTTTTTACTGTTAATGATGTTTTTCATAAATAAAGCCAAAACTAAGCATCCTATCAAAAAGTGGTCAATAACAAACTTGTAGATCCTTTTCAAATGCTCAAATTTTTCGTACATATCTTTCACTATATTTTGCATAGTTTGGGCGAAAATGTAATTTTCTGATTTTTTATTAGTTTGTATGCTATCAAATTTCAAATTTTAGATTTTTCAAGAAAATTCAAAAAATTGTTATAATACTCTTGCTGCTCATTCAAAAGGCCACATTTTTCTTTTTACAATTTTTTTTATATCGTGCGTAATTTTGCTCAAAACGTTTATTTTCTTGTGTTTTTGAAATTTTGTAAATGCTATAACTTTGGTCATTTTTGATTTTATGGAAAAAGTCATTGGGATAAATTGTTTAACTTTTTGAATACTATTAATTTACAGAGAATTTTTTAATTTTGAAAGAAGTGGTCTCAAAAATATTCAAAATATGCCTAATTTTTGAATTTTCATTCAAAATGTCTAACTAGCGAACTTGACCTATAGTTTAGGACACTCAACGAGTGTACCAAAGGCCAAACTAATATAATCTTTTTTCAAAATCAATAATTGTTCATGTAAATTGTTTATAACTATAAGCTCAAGTACATTAAACTGCGTTAAAAGTGTAGGCTGTAGTGGATTATGAACAGCAAATTCTCGATTTCTCCAAATGTGCAACGTATTATAAATAATGGTAGATTGGCTCATGGTCGTATGAACTAGGTGTTGTATACATAAATTCTATTTGAAGGCAACTAGCTACCGTCAAATATCAAAACACGATAGAATAAAGTATATCCGTGAATGATGTTTGCATTACTTCTCAAGATTAGAGAAATTAGGTGTCGAAAGTGAAGATTTATAGAAAAGTGATTTACGAAAAAGTTGTACTATCAGAACTAGGAGAAAATGTAATTGAATTCAAAAGTTTCAAGTACGGAGAAAAAGCAACTATCATTATTTATGCGGGTTGTTATTTCACATTAATGCCAACTGAAGACGTACACAAATAGGGAACAGACATTAAAGTTTTCCAAAAACCTAAAGTATTTAACTTTGGGTACTTTTTTAAGTGCAGCTATAATGATTCACTCTCATACTATAACTTTGTCCTGAAAGTATGAAATCAGCAAAATGGTTTTCTCTAGAGTTGTTTTTAACAAAAACCGTCCAGGCGTACTTAGAGAACATATCCGAGACGGTAAGTAAATACTTGTATCCATTACTTTCACGGTTATAAGGGACGACTTCAACCAAATCTGCCTGCCAATTCTTCCCTGAATAGTTCCAATTTATCATTGTTTAATCTGCATTGCATTTAATCGAACTTCCATATGAGCAATGGGTTATGTGTTACAGACTAAAAATTCTTGTTTGGTGTCAATCTGCAGGTTTTTAAGTTTTCCATTAATTGTTCTTTCGAGTAAACGTGTAATTAAATGCTATTTTTAATCTCTGTTCGCTTAGATAAAATGACTTGATACACTGTGCGTATTAATATCTCTACTGGTACGAATAGGTTCATTTAGGATATACCGCTTTTCGTGTGAATGTTTAGCAATCAATATTTTCTAATAATTGTTTAAACCATCAGTTTCTATAGATGCCTCACCGATTGTCTTTCTAAACAGCAGTTTCAGCAGACCAACGGGGTTCAAATACTGTTAACCATCATCGTGAACATATTGTCGCTAAAAACTAATAGGTTTGTGACCAATCATAAGGCTACCATCACTGAGCTTACGCACACCATAAATCATTTACAAATACTACTTGCTATTATTTGCAGCATTCTGATAAACTTGTTTGAAAAATACTTATAACTATTAGCAGGCTCAGTTGTAGCATTTTCTTTGAGCATAGGTGTATCTTGCTCTTTTTCAGCATCAGTTGTCATAAAGGAAGCGTTATCATATTCCTCGCCTTCCTCCTTATCCTCATTATACGTTTTATCACAGGCTCATTTTTTTAACATCCTTTTTAATTGGAGGATTGGATAAATCAACCAGTTTCTGCATTGGCATGACGATTGGCCTAAACGTTTCACTCATTCTTTTCAGTAGCTTCTTTACCGATTTTTAATATTCGTTGTAATATACTCTTCAGTGCAAGTGTTGATTTTGGCGGCACGCACCAGTCTATTAGATCCCTCATGAATCTGAGTAACTTAGCCGAGAGGCCATCTTCCATCAGATGCGATAAGGGAAGGGTCCAGCACTATGACAAGGTCTCCGACCAATAAATTAGGGCGCTGGCCAGTCTACTTGAGCCGTTATTGGAGAGTATTTGAATACTCTCTACGGAGCAGCAGGCGGAATTTTGCGTTGAGCGCTTGTTTTATCTCCAAATCAGTGCCACCACGTAGCCCTTGGTAGTACGTTATCCACGCCCCTTGGGAGGCGTTCAGATGTAAGAATTCAGCATAATTAAGGCCGGTGCGTGTAAAAGCTCGCACCGAAGTGACTTGCTCTGAGGGCAAAGGTGCCACTATTGCTTGCATGGGCTTGGGTCGAGCTCGGCTGCACAAAACGCACCGATGCATGTGTGCTCGGATTTGCCGTTTTCCACCAATAATCCAAGCGTGGCGAACTGTATGAACCTATGTCGAGCGCAATCCACCATGAAGTGCCCGGTGATGGGCCCAAGTAATCACCAGCTTAGCCAAAGGGTCGGCTCTCGATAAGATCGGCGGATGACGGGCATTGTATGAAAACGATGAGTGCTGGAGACGGTCTGCTACTCGCAGGATGCCTTTGAGCAGTCTTTGGCGCGATAGGTGACCGTTTCTCATTCGAAGTAGTGCTAACTCTGGTGCGAAGTGATGACGTTGTCTTAGAATGACACATGCGTAAAAGTCGTCATTGAATTCGTTAGCAGTGATAGGCGACAGAACAGGGATGGTGGAGGGACGCTTCAGTCGTAGCCTCACCCAACGACGGAGAGATACCAAGAACCGCAGCAGTATAATCATATCTGAAAACTTCGCCAAAATCTCATCAGCAAAAGTGAATGGAGTACTCTAATCGGCTGCGATTCAACCGACTTTGACCGACGAAAAATAGAGGGAATTGCATGGTTAACTGAAAGGTGACTCGTGCAACCAATCAGGTCCCCAAACCATGACTCGTCATGAATGAGTGTGGTTAACTCAGCTCCGCGGGAGGCCATGTCCGCTGGGTTCAGCTTAGACGGCACGTTTTTCCAAATGATCGATTGCAATGATCGTCATTCTGGGCTCTGCCCTGATGGAATAAAGATTTTTACATCTGTACAGAAAAAAACGTTATTGGCGCCATCAGACTATAACCCTCCAGGGATGCGTTTGGAGTTTGAGACCAGTGAATAGAGCATCGCTGAGACTGTATCCTGTGGCAGTGGGCTGCGAGGCGTTAAATAAAATCCGATGCTTGGATTCTTGATCCCCTATCTGCCAGATTCCATGATGTGGGATATAATGGAACGGTCCACTGCTGTCATGAATATCTTGGTGGTTTAACTCACGCATGTGGCCCATTCGGAGATATTCGATCATGAATTTGATACAAGCCTTCGCGATGTTGGGTTCCCTTTTTATGCGTCGATGTAATGACGTCAAAACAGCGAATCGCCCAGAAGACTGTCACTAAGAGCATTGACAATGTCGGGTCTGGTGGGCAGCCGCAATATGTAACGCTCGTCTGTGGCTCAGCAATGCTTGCTAAAGATATTTTCACATTGTTGGTCGCCTAGTGCTTGTCTCTCGATAATCGGAAGATTCTCTATTTCCCCGAAATCGTTGCAGCTGGCCCAGCAATTGTAGGTTCCAGCGAGGTTCCGCTTCGGTGAGCTGGACGAGATATGAATTGGCTGAAGTGAGTGGTTTGGAGGGAGCGGTTCGCCCAAAGACAGTCCAACCCACTATAGTCAGTTGCGTGATTAAACCTGTTTGTCTGAGCAGTTCAGGTCGAACGTTAGCATCAATCAGCAAATCAACAGGACCTGGAGGATCAAACTTCTCGCCTGCGAGCATCAAATTCGGTCATAGAGCTCTTACCGTTGATGACAGTGCGACTGCAGGAGTGGCTAAGCCAAGATGTTTTAAACAATAGGCTTTGAACTTGATTGGTGTAGTTGAGCCAGGAGTGTGTAAATTTAGTTGAGTATGGAAACGTGCTCGGTTGATGAGCTCACCTCATACGCCGTTGATGTTCATCTTGAATCTTTCCAAGAGGGCTTTGACGCTGTAAAGAAATGCTGTTGACGTAAGTGTTACCACAGAACAAAAGTCGAGCAGGGCCCGAGCGGTGATGTTGTCTCCACGCCCGCTGCTGATTTTCAAAATGGCCGTGGGTGAAAGCACTAATCAAGAGTTCGCGGGGAAGGTTCTTCCAGATCCTGACGCTTCAGCTGAATGATTTCCATCTTTTCTACGTTTAGATGGGATGGTGTCAGGAAGTCGTGCGCCCTAACGTTTGCTGACGATACATCGACGGCCTTGAGAGTCGAAGACAATAAACCTTTCGCAGTGACCTGTCTAGTGAGTCCCTCCACAGCAGCCACAGTTCTCGAGGCAAGTGTGCGATAACCCCGAGGTTTTATTGTGGATGCACCTGGTAGCAGAAATTATCGATTGACAACCTCGCAATTGCTTTTGTTGCTCTTCAATGAGCTTATTGTGCTGCTTCGATGACCTAGGAACTTAACCAGCGTATCACAGGTAGGAATTTTCTAAGTTTTTGTCACAGGATCAATTTCAAGCTTCTCCAATTCTTTCTCCCATGCCCGCCTTGTTAACAGATCTATACAACTAATAGTCACGGAGATAAACCAATCATCCCAGTGCTGTAAAGGACGATCCAAAGCCTTAAGTTGCTTTTGGTATAGTTCCAGGGTAGCACAGAGGTTCTGTAATTCTTTGGCCTGAAACTAATGTGTCACATAAGCATTCGACGCTGTTGTTGTGCGCAGTTTTGTTCGTGAATATATTCCCATTTAATCACTTCTTTGAAAGCCACTTAGCTCTCAAGTTTTAGGTCGAAAATGTACAATTAATCAAGTCTGACTAGGAAGATGTATCACACTTCCCTTTTTCTGTAAATTTTCATTGATTTTTATCAAAACGAAACTGACATTTGATCACGTTCGTTTGATTCATTACTTGGAGGAAAATTACAGAAAATTACAGAAAATCACGAGCTGTATTTGTACACTTATTTTCGAGATGCGATTCATTGTGTTAAGGGAACCGATGAGGAGAGTGAAAGAGAGAGAGAGAGAAAACAAGCGAAAGGGGACGAGGCTCAGCGCATGCAAAATGTATACGTCATAAAGGTACAAGGAACTTCCTGAGACGAGTCAAACAATCTTTAATATCATTTCAGCTTTCCTCCCTATTGTTTGCACTATAAAGCATACTTGAAGAATCGAATCTACTTCACATAACGAAACTTAGTGTATTCTATTAGTTCGGTTTGAAATGAAGATACCAAAAAAGCAAAATATTATTAAGACTGTGAAGCTTAAAATAAATTAGGTTGACACACTTAACCTTTTAGATTCAAGATTTAAAAAATTAGTAACAAGAGGTAAGTAGAAAGAAAATGAAATCAATTAAAATGTAAGAAATTATATCCCAAACGCGGACGTTATGCTTTTCTCTGTTAACGTACGCGCATCCGCTTAATGTTGAATCACGTCATCATCGTCTGTCCACCCCCCTCACTCCCCCTCTCTGTTTAACTCGAACTCCGTTGGGCGTGTCGCCATTTGAGCGAGCTGTAATAAAAAGGTTGTGATTTCCCTCTTCCTTTGTTCTCGAGCTCGAGCAAACCTTTCAGATAGCAAGGGAGATATAAAGTCACCTTCTCCCTCCTATGTGCGCTTCACTTTTGTCTCACATTTCTCTTTTGTACTGACTTGACAGTTTTGTAATGTCTGGAATATTCACCACTCAGCTGTATCCGGCTCGAAGAACCAATTGTTAATTGAGGTTCTGGAATAAATGTAGCCGGTGGTTTCGCTGGATAAATCACTTTATTTAGTATTCGTTTAGTACTCGGTACTTATGTCTTACATGGGGTCTAAACAATAACTAACTACAAGAAGAAAGTACAGTTGATCACGCAGAGACGCAGAAGAGCAGCGCCAGTCTCAGCACGACACACTAGTCCTCGTTTGCACGAGATTTAAACATCTTTCATTTCTTTCAAATCGGACAGAGTCCATGCTTTATTCACATAAGCATTTGTTACTTTAATATTTTATTTTTTCAAGGGAATAAGGTGATACGTTCCTTAAAGATTTGACGAAATTTTTTTTTTGACAAAATTACAACTATTTTTATTTAAAAATTTAAAACGCGAATAATAAAAAATGGTTTGCATTCTAGTTAAAAGTGCGTGAATTTCGAAATTGTGCCTACTAAATTATTCGTGAAAGGATTATTAAGTACACTCCATTTAATATTTTGACATATTATTATAAGGCTACAATATGTTTAAATATTTCTACTTATATTTTGGTTTCTCGAAGCTGGTGTCACTGGACTGCTTTTATTTCAGAAATAAAATAAATTTTTAAACGAAAATCGTTAAACTCAAAAAATAAATATAACGACATGATAACGAACTATCTGAAATTTAGGATCATCGAGACACGAGTCAAGTACCGAGTGGGAGCTTTCTCCCGTTCAACTGCCTATCCGTGGTGGTTCAACCCGCCATTCCGCAATTGGCTGGCAGTCCCTATTCTAATCTATCAAACCGGGTCTAAATGATGGGATAAATGTACACATTACAATACCCCCCCCCCCCCCCCCCCCCCCCCCGCCACACACAAGAGAATGAATTTTTGGCAAGATAAAAATTACACTGAAACCCCGATCAAGTTTACTCCACCGAAAAGAAACCATCTCACTTAGGTTTACTCGGGAAGGGCTCGAAATACCCCACCAAACCAAAGAGTTTCCTAGAATGTCATGTAGATTAGTCGGTTTGACTATGATATATATTCGTTTGGAAATTTTTTGATTGAATCGCGATATATTTTCAAGTGCTGTTGAAAGCCGATGATCAAAGTATTATTACCTAATCTAAATTTATTTCTAGGGAATTTTTATGCCCAGTAATAAGTGCTTATAACACATGCAAATTTTCAGTAAAATCGCGGTAAAATTTCAGCCACAACCACGTCTCACAACCGCGAGAGAGGTGGCTACAGTCTGTAAAGGAATCAATACGACGATCCAGCAAAAGCCTCGTGCATCCTAAGAACACGGAGAGACGCAAGGACTACCGCCTTCTGCATTTTTCCCGCAAGTGTTTTAGCATACTGTTGACACGCAGGAATGCTTCTGATGCCACTAGCAAGTGAAAGCTTGGCACCTCCAAGAGCGCCGATGATAAGGACGATTATTTTAACAGAATATCCCGGGTAAAATCGTTGCAACTACCTTATAAGGTCTCGATACCTCTCTTTCTTTTCATCCTCCTTGGTTATGATGTTTTTGTCAGCTGGTGCCGAAAATTCGATAACGAACACGGTTCGCTTCTCGAAGTCAAGAAGAACCATGTCAGGCCTCGAGTGAGCAACAGAAACAATTGTCGAGAATATGAAGTTCCAGTATATGCGGCACTTCCCATTCTCGACAATTGACTCAATTTCCCTAGGAGCATTTTGGGGAGCGATATTAAGCTGAATGCCGTAGGAGTGACAGAGATGGTGATAAAGCACTCTTAGTGCCGCATTGTGCCTTTGAATGTAGGTCGTTCCCGCGTGAGTTGGACAACTAGATAGTATGTGAGCTAAATGCTCGGGGTGTGCATGGCACGCCCTGCAACTATCATCGGGAATGTATTGGCTCAAAATGTGGCGACGGTATGTTAAGGTGGAAATGACACCACCTTGGCATGCAAAAATGAAACCCTCTGTACCAGACTTCAATCCGGGCGATTTAAGGAAAGCAAACGTTAGCTCACAAGACATCGACTGATCCTTCACATTTCTGTGGAAGATACGTGCATCCTCTTATCGAGGAGCTGTTCCCGAAAGTTTTTCTCTTGTGCTTTCTTAATCCGGGATTTCAGGAGTGAGTAGTCGAGATAGATAAGATTTGATGCATTTTGCTCACCCCTAATACTGAAGTCA
>NC_046660.1:133533511-133535139 GCF_010883055.1 Belonocnema kinseyi
AAGTGGGGAGTGAGGAGGAGAAAAAGAAAATTATGGAGAGAAAAGAATTATTGAGAGGAAGAAGGGAAAGAATTGAAGAAGATCTGACATGGAGGGAGAGGAGAAGGAGATGGCAAATAGAGCAGAGGGCTTGGGTAGAGAGGAAAAAGGGCCATATGGCATGGATAGGGAGAGACAGGTTATGGATAAATTGGGAGGAATGGTGCTGGGATGAAGAGTTAGAAGAATTAAGCAAAAAAGGAAAAAGTCTTGAGAAAGGTAGGGGGGAGGGAGACGAAAAAGAGGCTAGAAATAAATCAGAGGGGTTTCCAAGCGGCAAAGGGGAAACAATGTAAAGAGGAAAGAAGAGGGAGGGGAAGAGGAAAACGTGAAAATAGCTTTCTGGAATGTGTCAGGTTTGAAGAACAAGAACAAAGGATTCTGGGAGGAGTTAGAAAAGTGGGATTTGATTATGATGAGTGAAACTTGGGCAGATGAGAAGGACTGGAAGGGAATAAAAAAGATGTTACCGAAAGCTTATGTGTGGACAATGCAAGAAGCAAGAAAGGAACACGTTAAAGGGAGAGGGATGGGCGGCATGGTGTCAGGGGTGAAAAAAGAATTAGCAGTAAAAAGGAGAAAAGATGGGAACATGGAGGAAAAGGATGGAACAATGGTAAGAAAAATTATAATTGGGAAAATAGAAATAGCAGTGGTGTGTGTATACAGAAGATAACACATACATACATACATACATACATGCATACATATATGTATGTATGTATTTAATCTCTCCCTTTTACGGGTTTGAAGGCCACTGCTCCCTGTACATATATTTACAATTCCATCCTTAGTCTAACTTAACTACTACTTATATTCTACTCTTTCGCATTACGTAGGATAAAGACTAGTAACAGTAGTGATATTAATTCCTAAAATGAGCGAGCTTCCAGGGCTTCCGTTTCCTCCTACCATAAAAAAATGCATTTTCCACGATATTGAAAACAATTTTCGTTTCTTTACTGTCCCTTTTCAGGATCACCCGTTTGGCTCTGCACTACTCCCTTGCTTTTCCTTACTTCATCCAATTTCTTCATCCACATCACTCCCTGTCCACTACCATCCAAGATCCATCTTACACGCTCATCCATACTCAACTTTCCCTCTTCCTCTCCTGTACATCTCTCTAATACATGTGCCCATGACTCCATTTCGTATTCACATACTCTGCATAAATTCTCCTCTTCATTCATCCAATATCTGCATGCTCTCACTCCTTCTCCCATTCTGAACCGTACAACCCTACTGCATTTTTCTTCCTTTTTTATTTTTTGCAGATATTCTGGTTCCGTCAACCCTTTGACCATCATATTCCATCTATTGTACCTCGAATCTATAATCTTTGTCCATCTATCTTCTCCTTGTTTAACCAATAGCTCTAACTCTATGTCCTGCCACTGCATAACCCCTTCTCGAATATTACACACCCTTCTCATTTTTCTCCTTTCTACCTCCCATTTTGAATTTCCCACATTAACTTTCGCTTGATTGTTCCGAATTTCACCGAAACATGCTTGTGCAATTTTACTTCCCTCTCCCCTTTTTAGCTTCTCTTCAAACCTCCATGCTCTCTTAATTTTTCTAGTAAC
>NC_046660.1:133535239-133537962 GCF_010883055.1 Belonocnema kinseyi
CGCACATTCAATTCTTTTCCTCACCTGCAGCTCGTTTCCTCCTTCTGCCTCAAACCAAAAACCTAGGTAACAGAACTCCTCCACAATTTCCACTTTTTGTCCTCAAAGGGCTCCCTTGCCTTAGACCAAGGCTTTTCCAGAAAACCTGCCCTTTTTTCTTTCCTATTTTCACCCTAATCCTGGTTTCAGTAAAATTTTCTTTATCCTCTCCACTAACTTTTCCTCTACACCCCTTTTTTCATTGCCTGCCACAGTACTTTTCTATCCACTGAGTCAAACGCTGCTTTGAAATCTACGAACAAAGCGACTAGTCTCCCTTGCTTTCTCCCCAAATTTCTGTTAACTAAATAGTTAAGTACGTAGATGTTGTCTATAGATCCCATTCCTTTTCTAAAGCCCGCCTGATTATGTGAAATACTTTCTTTTTGTTCTACCCGACTCTCCAACCTATTTCTTAAGATTTCTGCATATATTTTATAGCCGACTGACATGAGAGTGATCCCTCTGTATTCCTCTATCTTCTTTCCTTCCCCTTTCTTGACAAGCGGTACCACCAGTCCCGTCGTCCACTCTTCCGGCCAACCTTCCCCTTTCCATACCTTGTTGCAGATCTTCCACATCCCATCCCTAATCCCTTCTCCAAACTTCATCGCTTCGTTCTCCGTCTCATCCTCTCCCGTCGCCTTGTTTCTTTGTAAACTATTTATTGCTTCATCCACTTCTTTTCTTGTTATCTCTGTCTTTTTATTTCCAGCATCTTCTCATGTTCTTTTTTCCTCCTGTTATACTCCTCATTCTCCATTTCGCCTCTTCTCCATTTGCACACACACTCTTTTATTCTCTCTTTAGTCTCCCAGCATTCCTCGTCCCACCAGTCTCTCTTTCCCCCTACTCTTTCTTCATTAGTACCCAGCTCATCCTTTACCTTTTCAACTAACTCATCTAAGCTAAACTCATCTAACTAAGCTCATCCTTATCCTTGAAATAACGACCTCAAAATATGGGCATGTAAAGAGGCGCGCGAAGTATTCAAATCATGAAAATCGCTAGCAACGAAACCTGGAAATATTAAAATCCCAATATTTTGATTTTATTTCAAAGCGGATAGCGAATAGAGATATAAATAGAACCGCCGAAGTTTTCTGACCAGCAATCGTGCACCTGCGAGCTTTCAAATTCAAAAGAGGATAAATGGGTAGTAGAATAAGTAGAATAAGTGCTGCTCGCTCGAAAATGTACCATATAATCTATTCCAACTTACGTCATGTCCGCTTTGCTGTTCCGAAATTGTACGAAATTCAGATACTTCCGTGCCGACAGCTGAATGGCACCTGGGCGAGGTGTCTAGAACGGTGACTCTGGGATACCGGGCGACCTCTAAGAGTACGCAGGCTTATCCTTGCATGCGGGGCTCTACAAGGATGGACGAACCCCTTTCCCTAGCTTCTCGCGGAAACAACAATAACAACGCCAAACATAGTGGTAGTAAGTGCGGTTCAAAACAACAGAACGCGCAGGGCTCCCGACAATGAGTCGGCCTACAATGCCGACCAATCTAGAGCTGGGGGAGCCAATGAAAATGGATCCAATGCGATGGATCGGCGGGATCTCGCGACCTTTGGGTGGACGGAGCAAGTGAATCACGGCTTGCTAAAGTGCTACGATGCGAGTGTGGCCCGTGAACGGGGTTACACGGCACGGCTGCATGCTCTGTGGTGCGAGAAACACCCGGAGCTATCGCACTTTTCGCAGCAACGTCTGCGAAATCATGCTGAACTACTCCGTAAAAGGGGCTATGTAAGCGGAACGCCTACTCTACCACAGCTAGAACAAGCCGGCAACAAAGAAAGAGAGGCGACACGAAGACCAACCGCGGGCAGGCATCCAATCGATGAAGAGCGATGCTTTACGACCCGGAGAAACATCAACAACAAGGTTTCTCTCAAGCCTAAAGATCTGGCTGAAATGGATAACGAGCTTCGTGGTCATTTTTCCGGAGAATCCGACCTTTGGGCTATCAATTATTGTGTGTATAATGCAGCGAGAGCTTTGGCCGATGCGAACCGTAAAACAAAACCAACGGCTGATCATAAGACCAAAAGACGAATACATCAACTTGCCATAAAGATAGGCTGGGCAAGACAGTACGCGTCCCGCATTCAATGTGTGATTGACTATATCACATCTGGCAGGAATTTTACCGCCAAGGTTCGAAAGTTTGCGCGCGAACTCCGGACCCATTATCACACACTTAACAAGTCAAAGCTGCTGACCATTAGGCAGCATATTGTTGAGAGAATACGTATACTATCTGCGCTAAGAGAAGTCTAGATCAGAGGGAGAGGTGGGTCAGAGAAAATCAACAGTTTCTCTCTGACCCATCTCGACTCTCCCAAGACCCTCCAGTTACTGTCGAACACCCACCCAAACCAGAGGAGGTCGAGGTATTTTGGAGAGAAGTCTACGAAGTTCAGCATAGACTGGACGAAGACTCATAAAATATAAATAGCTTCAAGGAGTTATGTGTTGCCCTCATTCACAGCTATCCTAAATGATAGGATTGTTCGGGCAATTGAAACTGTGTGGCAAGAAATGTATGAACAACGAGGCTCAAAGAAAGACGTAGTCGGATGTCGGGAGAACCTGCTCATCGATAGATGTGTCTACAAAGATGCAGCATTCTACCAGCGTGACCTATCGATGGCCTGGATTGATTATCGGAA
>NC_046660.1:133538062-133544166 GCF_010883055.1 Belonocnema kinseyi
GTTATTTTTCCTCTTTGCCCTTTCTTCCCCTTCTAATCTTCTTTCGATCTTACTGAGTCTTTTCTTCAATCTTTCATTCTCACTTCGGACGTTCTTTTCATTTCCTTGAACTATTTCCTCATTTTCTGTTTTTTCCCCCATATGCTCGTTCCTAATTTCTAGACTGGATACCCGCTCTTCCAATTGCTTTATTTCTCTAGATCTCTGTTCGTCAACCTTTCTCTGTCTATTCTCAATGCTCTCTAGCTTACCCCAAACCTTGTCTTTCTCCTCCTTCCAACGTTTATCCCATTCTTCCCATTTTTCTCTGAACTTTTTCACTTCCCCCCTTACATCTGTTCCCTGCCTATTCATATCCCTATTCATTTCATCTAATCTCTTTCTTGTTTCCTCTCTAAAGCCTTTAATGAGAGCTTCCAATTTTCCAAACATCCCCCATCCCTCCTCTCTCTCTGGTGTTTTCCTCTTAATTCTTACTCTCTTGCTCTCCTGGTCCCTTTCTACCTCATCTTCCCCAGCCACTCTTTTCCTTTTTTCCTCCCCTTCAATGCTAGTCGCGCTTGCATTTTTTTGCCATTCGTCCAGACTTCTGTTCGAACCCGCGTTGCCTAGCTTGTTAAGGCGCTGTAAATTTGAGGGCCTTCCCCGTTGCTTGCCCGTACCTGAATCCGCTACCCTCCCCACCCGGGTCGACTTCTCGGCACTTTCATCACCGCTGCTGTCACTGCGATCAACGTCACCCATCCCCCCAGTTTCAATGCTTTCAGCAACGTGAGCTGTTGCAGCCACTACGATTTTCTGCTCTGTGCGATCGTTCAGTAACTGTTGCCCTCTGGCGCCAGTTTGTGGACTTCGCGTCGTCGGCATCCTACCTTACCCAAAGCTCTGTGCCGTTTCCCGCCTTTATTTCCTACCTCTTGCCCCTCTGACCAAGCAACTATTTTTTCACTCCTAACCTCAAAAACTGCACACGCTCCAAATTTTCACCTCAAACCACTCACTTTCACATTTCACACCTTTACCTTCACTCACCCTTCTTCTTTTACACTTGATCTCCGCACTTTCTGCCTTTTCTGCATCCACTCACCCTTGTTTCCTCCACCAAAGCCAAAAATATTGTATATTATTGTATATTATTGTTCATAATAAAAATAAATTATATAATCAAGTAAGTGATATTATAATTATGTATAGAATATAATAGAATAGAATTTATTGTCTTCATTGTGTACTTTTACAAGTTTTTACAATATTCTTTTGCTCTCTTAAATTTTCAAATAAAACGAAGCTGCATATTTTCTCTCTTAGAATGTTTACCTGAACAGATAATAATTAAATAATTACATATTTCTGTGTCTATATTACAGTTCTTCTTGTCCTTAGGCTACATTACTCCTCTATATCACTATTTTCTTCGATATTATAATTATATTAATATTAATATTAATTAGTTGTCGATGATTATGCTGGAGTTTTCAAGCGTTCGATTTATTTATTAAATCAAACAAGTTTAAAGAGCCTCCGGATTTTCGAAATTATAAACTTTGTTCGTGAGAATCATTTGGAATTAAACAATTACAAACTATAGCTTCCTAGAATGTGGTTATATTATACTTTTTTCAGGACTACGTGGGACTTCCATTTTTAAGATTTAAAATTGCTAGCAATTTTCAAAAAATTGAATATAAAATTTTGTACTTGTCAGTACTCATAATTTGTAATTGTTTGATTTTAAATGATTCTCATAAATAAATCTTTTAATTTTAAAAGGCTATTTAAATTTTTTCGGTTTAGCAGATAAATTCAACTTCACACGCTTAAAACTCAAGCACAATCATTTACAGCTAATTAATATTAATGTTAATAATAATATCTGTTGAGATGATATTATTATAATTATAATATCTATATAGTTAATTATATATTATATTAATTCCATTATAATGTACCCTGATTATACTTCTTTTTTTTTTTAATTTTCATGTCCTAAATCAAAATTTTAATTATTTCGTAGAATTTCTTGTCCCAGATCTTAATTATATATTTTTTTAAATCCCTGATCCAATTTAGAAATACACACAATTTCTTGGAAAAATGTCCTGTTCCAATTCAAAATTCAAGGTGAAATTAGAAAATTCAAACTGTTAAATCTGACAATGATTTATTTGAGGCGAAAATCTTTTTAATTTTAAACTTTTAAAACTGAAGCTTGACAATTTTTTAATTCAGAAATATTTCATTTAAACGCTCAATAATTTGAGTTTGCCAATTGAAAATGTTAAAAATTAGCTCACTTTCAAAATAATTGAATTTTCAACTAAAAAAAAAAGACAGAGAAAAACATATTTCCAACAAAATAGTTACATTTTCTACCAGAAAGATGAATTTTTTATTTGAAATTTATCATTCTCAACCAAAAAATGAAATTTTTACAAATTAGTTTAAATTGTAGCCAAGTAGTTGAAATTTCAACTAAAAAATGGTGCATTCTAAAACAAAAAAGTTCAATTCATCAAAAAAAGACCAATTCTACAGAAAAATTAATGAATTCTCAACTAAAACAAACAGATTTTCAGTCAGCCAGTTAAGTTTTTATACATTAAATATGAAATTTCTCCTAGCCAGATAAATTCTCAAACCAGAAAGAAAAATTTGATACAAAACAATTGGATTTTAAGCCCGAAAAAGTTAATTGAAAACAAAACTTTCGTTTTCAAACAAACAGTTACATTTGAAACTAAATGAATCTTTAACAAAAAATGTTTACAGTTTTAATGAAAAACTGTTGATCTCATCCAAAAAGATATAAATTTTACACAAGAGTCGACTTTTCAGTCAATAAGGAGGAAGAGAATAAAAGGTTTGAGGAAGAGGCGGAGAAGGCTAGGACGGAAGAAGAGGCATGGAAGGTAGTAAATAGAAAAAGAAAAAGAAAAAGAAGAAAAAGAGTAAACCAAGATATTGAAATGATAGAATAGAAGAAATATTTTTCGAATTTGCTAGGAGGAATAGAGAGAAAAATTGTAAAGGGAGGAAAATATGGTAGATAAAGAGATGAGGAAAAGGAAATTTCAAGGGAAGAAATAGTTAAAGTTTCGGGAATAATGAAGGATGGAATGGCACCTGGTATAGATGAGATTCCAAATGAAGTATGGAAATATGGAGGGGAGGAACTAGAGGAATGCGCATGGATAATGTATAATAGAGTATGGAGAGGAGAGGGGTGGCCAGAATTATGGAAAGAAGGAGTAGTTATACTAATAGTAAAGAAAGGCAAGGGAGAGGAGGTCAAAGATTATAGGGGGGTGACATTGATGCCAACACTGTATAAAGTATATGTAACTATTTTGTCGGAGAGACTGAAGATAGAAGCTGAAGAAAAAAAGATCAAGTCACCGAATCGGACAGGGTTTAGAAAAGGAATCGGGGTAATCGACAACATATATGTTCTGAACTATCTAGTAAATAAGAGAATTAAAAGGGAAAAAGGGGCAATGGTAGCAATGTTCGTGGACTTAAAGGCGGCGTTTGACTCATTAAATCGAGGAGAAATAGAAAAAGTTATGATAAACAAGGGGATAAGAGAGGGATTAATAAAGAGAGTATCAGAAATTTTTAGAGAGACAAGAAGCAGGGTAAAAGTAGGAGAGAAAATAGGAGAGAGTTTCTGGTTGGTGAGAGGTGTGAGACAAGGGTGTCCTCTGATCCCACTTTTATTTAATGTATTCATATCAGACTTGGAAGAAGAAATGAGGAGAAAGGGTGGGGGAGCAGTTAGGATAGGGAAGGAAAAGACATATATACTGGCATACGCAGACGACATAGTGTTGATGGCAGAGGATGAAGAAGGGCTGGCGGGATTAATTACAGGATTAGAGAAATACTTAGATGGGAAAAAGCTGAATGTCAATGTAAAAAAGACAAAGATAATGAGGTTGAGAAAAGGAGGGGGAAAGAAGAAAGAATGGACAGGGAGATGGAAAGGAATAAAGTTAGAAGAAGTCAAAGAGTATAAATATTTGGGATATATCTTGCAGACGAATGCAGATCATACAGATCATGTAAGAGAATGGATAAAAAAAGCAGCAGGGGTAATGAAACAGATATGGGGAATAGGAAAACGAACGTTCAAAAAAAAATTGGAGAAGGAGAATGTGGTTATTTGATACGCTGGTATGGCCGGTTTTAGGTTATGGAGCAGAGATATGGGGATGGAAAGAAAGGAAAGATATTGAGAGTTTACAAGAAAGGTATATAAGGTGGGCACTAGGGGCAGACTGGAGGACGCCAGGATATATGGTGAGAGAAGAAGCGCAAAGGGATAAGTTAAGTATTATAGCGGGTAAGAGGGCATGGAAATTTGAGTCAAAGCTGAGGGAGGGAAAGGGAGGGGAGTTGGCGAGAAAGTGCTTGATGGAGGTAGAAGAGAGGAGAGGGAGGGCGATCGAATTAAGAAGGTGGGAAGAAGAAAGGAGGGAGTTCTTTAATGATAGAGAAATAGAAGACGGGACTGGAGTAAACTATGAAGAATTGGAAAAAAGGGAGAGGGAAAGACAATTAATAGAAAGATGATAGGCGATTGAGGAATCAAAATACAATAAATGGTATAAGATGATAAAAAGGAAGGGGTGCCAAAGTATTCAGAAAAGGGATAGGGAGAGAGAATGCGGACCAGAATAGCTGATTTAGACTAGGAAACAGGGTAAGGGAGGGGATTTACTGGGAAAAAGAAGAAAACAGAAAGTATAGAATATGTGAATCGGAGGAGGAAACATGGGAGCATGTATGGGAAGGGTGTAGGAGAGGAATGGAAGATAAAAAGAGCTAACAAGAAAATGTGGTTAAGATTCTAAGGGAAGATGGATTAGAAGAAGAATGGATGAAGGAGTTGCAGGGTGCTAGAGGAGCGAGTGAGGGAGAATGAAAGAATGCACGTGAAAAAGGTAAATGGTCGTATAAAAAAGTGAAAGAAAAAGGAAACGGAAGTCGCTTAGATTAGAAGCGTGAAAATTGTAAATAATGGTAAAGTAAAAGTTAAGTAGACTAAGATGCATTTGCGTTCTCATGCTCTCTCTCTCTCTCTCTCTCTCTCTCTCTCTCTCTCGCTTGCACTCTCGCTTTCGTTCGCTCGCTCACTCGCTTGCTAATAAGTCCTAAATTGCGCTATCGCAGGAAATACAAAATAAGGAACTAGATATAAGACTTCGTGTAAATAGTTGTAAATAATTGTATATATAAAAAGGATAAGATTGTAAAAAATATAGATTTAAACGGAAAGATTGTAAGGAATGGAAGTCATGTAAACCCTTAGCGGGCACATTATGAATAAAGACAAGTGCAAAATTTTGTATGAGCACTTTTTAAAATTGCTAGCAATTTTAAATCTTAAAAGTAAAAGTCCCACGTAGTGCTGAAGAAAGTATAGTATAACCAGATTCAACGAAGCTATAGTTTGTAATTGCTTCATTCCAAATGATTCTCATAAACAAATTTTATAACTTCGAAAGTCCGGCGGCTCTTTAAACTTTTTTGGTTTAATAGATAAATCACAAGCTTAAAAACTCCAGCACGAGCATTTACAGCTTATTAATATTAATGTTAATATAATTATAATATCGAAGAAAATAGTGATATAGAGGAACAATATAGCCTAAGGACAAGAGGAACTATAATATAGATACAGAAATATGTCATGATTTAATTATTATCTGTTCAGGTAAACATTCTAAGGGCGAAAATATGTAGCTTCGTTTTATTTGAAAATGTAAGAGAGCAAAAGAATATTGTAAAAACTTTTGAAAGTATACAATGAAGACAATAAATTTTATTCTAGATATAATTATAATATCACGTACTTAATTATATAATTTATTTTCATTATATAAAGTAATATAGACAATATAAAGTATACAGTATAATGAAAACAATATAATGTACAACAAAATATTAATCACGGTATTAATATTCTGATATTGGATATATATTTTTATTTTTAAATTGTGCGAAATATTGAAATATCATTAAAATCGTCAATTTCTTTAATTTCTTTCAAATGCGAATCAAGATATAAATAAGACTATTATAATATAACATAATTATAATAT
>NC_046660.1:133544266-133551773 GCF_010883055.1 Belonocnema kinseyi
ACAGCTCCTCGATAAGAGGATGCACGGTATCTTCCACAGAAATGTGAAGGATCAGTCAATGTCTTGTGAACTAACGTTTGCTTTCCTTAAATCGCCCGGATTTAAATCTGGTACAAAGGGTTTCATTTTTGCATGCCAAGACATACTATACATACTATACTCACATACTGTCTAGTTGTCCAACACACGCGGGAACGACCTACATTCAGAGGCTCAATGCGGCACTGAGAGTGCTTGATTACCATCTCTGTCACTCCTACGGCATTCACCTTAATATCGCTCCTCTAAATGCTCCTAGGGAAATTGAGTCAATTGTCGAGAATGGGAAGTGCCACATATACTGGAACTTTATATTCTCGACAATTGTTTCTGTTGCTCACTCGAGGCCTGACATGGTTCTTCTTGACTTCGAGAAGCGAACCATGTTCGTTATCGAATTTTCGGCACCAGCTGATAAAAACATCATAGCCAAGGAGAGTGAAAAGAAAGAGAGGTATCGAGACCTTATAAGGGAGTTGAAACGATTGTACCCGGAATATTCTGTTAAACTGATCGTCCTGATCATCGGCGCTCTTGGAGGTGCCAAGCTTTCACTTGCTAATAGCCTAAAAAGCATCCCTGCGTGTCAACAATATGCTAGAACACTTGCGGGAAAAATGCAGAAGGCGGTTGTCCTTGGGTCACTCCGTGTTCTTAGGTTGCACGAGGCTTTTGCTGGATCGTCGTATTGATTCCTTTACAGACTGTAACCACCTATCTCACGGTTATGAGACGTGGTTATGGCTGAAATTTTACCGCGATTTCGCTGGAAGCGGGTGCAATTTTTCAGATTAGCACTCGCCCCGGCGAAATCCTGCGGTTGTCCTTATGACAAATTTTTAATTATATAATAGTCTTAATTTTTATATCACTTATTTTTTATACTTGAAATAACATTACCTCAAAATATGCGCATTTAAAGAGGCGCCCGAAGTATTCAAATCATGCAAATCGCCAGCATTGAAACCTGGAAATATTAAAATCCCAATCTCTTGACTTTATTTCAAAGTGGATAGAAAATAGAGATATAAATAGAACCGCCAAAGTTATCCGACCGGCAATCGTGCACCTTCGAGTTTTCAAAT
Organism: Belonocnema kinseyi; assembly: GCF_010883055.1. Lineage (NCBI taxonomy): Eukaryota > Metazoa > Arthropoda > Insecta > Hymenoptera > Cynipidae > Belonocnema > Belonocnema kinseyi. Next base: position 133,545,391 of record NC_046660.1, read on the forward strand.
TCAGAAGAGGAGAAATGGGTTGCGCGCCCAACACAGTCATCGTCTCCTACTGTATTCTCAAGAACATAGGCCTGTCACAATGATCCCAGATATGAATTGAGACGTGGTCCAATACTATGACACGTCTATGTCCGTGTGAATATGATAGGAGACGATATAAATGCTTCGGTTGCGCGTCCAGCCCATTTCTCCTCTTCTGAATTTGAAAACTCGTAGGTGCACGATTACCAATCGGAACACTTCGGCGGTTCTATTTATATCTCTATCTGCTTTGAAATAAAATGAAGAGATTAGGATTTTAATATTTCCAGATATCGATGCTGGGCTGGCTATGCTCATGATTTGAAAACTTCGCGCGCCCCTTTATATGCGTGTATTTTGAGGTTACGTTACTTCAGGTATAATATATATATATATATTAATTATACTATTATAATTATGTTATATTATAATAGTCTTATTTAAATCTTGATTCGCAATCCTTGTTTCATTCAATTTTTTATCACAGCTTTTATCTGGAAATTGAACTATTCCATTTTTGGTTAAACTTTGTCTTGTAAATTGTATTAGTTATAACACCAATTATTTGTTAGAAATTTAATTTATTCAGGAATATTTGACCGTTGATTTAAAACAATCCATTACAAACAACTGTTAAAAACTATACAAATTTGAACAGAATGGTTCGAAATAGAAAGCCTTGAATTGATATATTTGTAATGAGCTAAATTTTAAGTGTAAACGCTACAATTTTCATTTTATAAAAGATTCAGACTTAACTTAAAACTTGAAATTATTTCAAATAATTTGAAACACGATTTAGGCTTTTACAGATTTAAAAAAAAAGCTTTTTTAGAATTGTACAGTATTTAAAAAGAATAACAAAAATCGTTGTGATTGCTAAGAACATTGAAAATGATTTTTTATTTTGACAATTAAATTTTAAGTGAGTATTTGAAAACATTTTAAAAATTAAAAAAAAAAAGAATCTGGAAGATTTTAAGGAAATTTTTTTATTTTGCAGTTTTTTTAATTTTAGACAAAAATTTCATTAACCTGCAAAGAGGTAAAACCTACCCTAACCTAAAAAACCTGACCTAACCTAACCTAACTTAACTTCACGTAACACAGTTAAACTCATTGTGTTGTCCCGTTGTGTTTACGGTACCGTTTCATTCAGCTTCGGCTTAACCTACATAGAAGCTTAACCTATCCTAACCTTATTGCAAGTGAACCAAGTGATCCATTGATGAAGAACTACGGTTGAATGATGACGACGTCGGAGAGCCCGCTTTTCCACCCTGACCGGACGCCGATACTGGGATTTTTCTCTGCCTCGTAATACACTTTTTACATGTCCTGCCATGACGGCATGAACGCCGTTTACCCAGGGACTCAGCGAATCTGGATCCGTTGCCCACCGTCACCACGTGGAGGTGCCCTGGTTACAGACACAGGCGAATAATGCTAGCAACAAGCGGTTACGAAACTCCAGACATTTACTGCTATTAATGTCAAAATATGAAAGTACGCAAGAACATGGTTGCCAGCGTAATCGGTTAGGTTAGGTCTGGTTTGGTTAGGTTAGGATAGGTTAAACCTCTATGTAGGTTAAGCCGAAGCTGAATGAAACGGTACAGCAAACACAACGGGACAACACAATGAGTTTAACTGTGTTACGTGAAGTTAAGTTAGGTTAGGTTAGGTTGGTTTAGGTCAGGTTTTTTTAGGTTAGGATAGATTTGACCTCTTTGCAGGTTAAGCCCAAGCTGATTCAAACGGTACCGCAAACAAAGCGGGACAACACAATCAGTTTAATTGTGTTTCGTAAGGTTAGGTTAGATTAGGTTAGGCTAGGTTAGATTTATTTTTAGGTTAGGCTCGAGTTGACCCATTCGATGTAGCACACATTTGCCACTGGGAAAATATGCTTGCAAAGCTTTACGTGTCGTTCAATAAATTTCTGTTAATTCAGGTTAGGTGAGGTCAGGTTCTGCTGGGTAAAGTTATGTTCAATAAGTTGATATCAGGCAAGGGTTGATCCTTCACAGTTGTCGACATGTTTTTGAAGTGAAAATTTGCATCATTGGCATTATTTTGAAATTTATTTGCCACAGTGCATGATTTTTCGTCATTTTTCGAGGTTATGGCTCAATCATGACGTTATAGGTGATTTTTTATACCGAATTTTAATTCAGCGCCCCAAAATCTATAGGAATACGTGCGTCTTGTTACCAGATCCGCACACTTTTTTGTGTGGCTGTGTTTTTAATCATTCCTAGAATAGTTACATTTTCAGACAAAAAAAATAATTTTTAATCGAAAAAAAAATTTTCAATAAAGTTGTTAAATTCTCAACCAATAGCATCACTTTACGACCAAGAAAATTAATGATCTACAAAAAACACAAATTTCAAACAAAATACATGAATTTTCAACGAAATTATTTAATTTTAAAGTAAAAAAAAACGAATTATCAACAAAAAGTTGAGTTTTTTCAGCGAAAAATATGAGTTTTCAACCAAAGAGTTAAACTTTCAACGAAATAGTTAAATTTGTGACCATAATTATAAAACCTTGTTGAAAAAAATAGTAGAGTAGAGTACCCAAATATGAGATACCAACTCTGTTTGGCGTGGTTGTCGGAATTCTATTTACTGGATTTGAAAGTAATATAGGTCATTTTAAAGGAAATTTATTTTTTCATAAGAAGCTCAAATAAAAAATTTTATGAAAAAATTTTTTTATGCTGTAAATACAAAAAATGTAAAAAAGTGCTTTTTCCAAACTCGTCAATCTATTCTCATAATATGAGATACCCCAGGAAATAGCTAATAAAATGCAAAATAAGGTATTATTTTGAATGAAAAACTTCAGTCTATGTTTTCGAAGTATACATTTACTGCTATTTAGATATATTTCGTTTTTGCAGTAGTCACAAACACTTTTGTAACCAATTACCCCTCGCAGCCACAGTGTTATAAAACCCCCAGGTATTTCATATTCTGAAAACCGCACCGTGCAACTACACTCTTACTATGCCTGACCTGTACAATAAAAAACTTCAACACTATCGATATTTTCCTACTTAGTTAATTAATTCCCATCACTCCAGGCAAACTTTACTGCTAAATACATATTTAATGAATAATAAATAGGGTTTAAAGAATTCCCTTCCAAGAACTCGACCACCATCGATTTCACAAAAAGATGGCCTATAATCTTTAGAAGCCCAATGAAAAATGGACTATACTACGAAATTACTCTTTCTTCAAGGGTTGGAAGTTAGTGATAGAACCAACAGTGTGGGTCTCTTAGTTTAGCTGATACCCCGCTTTCTCATATTACGAGAATATCTCATATTCGAGTACTCTCCTCTATTTTTTTTACAAAGTAATTCAACTCTTAGTGAAATAATCAACTTTTAAGCCCAAGAAGATGTACAGTTCATATTTCAACCAAACAATTCCATTTTTGACCAAAAATTATACATTTTCTACCAAAAAGATTAAATTTCTACCAAACAAGGTCAACTTCCAACAAAATATATGAACTTCCAACAAAATTATTTAATTTAAAAGTCAAAAAGAGTATCATCTCCAAAAATCTGAATTTTTAAACCAAAAATATGATTTTTCAACCAAAATTTTAATTGTCGACCAAATTGTTTAACTTTCTATCAAATTATTTACTTTTAACGGCCAAAGATGCAATTTTAACAAAAAAGTACAATTTTTAACAAAAAATTTAATTTGAAGGCAAATAGTTGAATTTTCAACTATAATTATGAATTCTAAATAAGAAAAAATTAATTTTTTTACTTATTACTTCAACTGTAAGTGAAAGTTAAACTATTTGGTCGACAATTAAAATTTTGGTTGAAAAATCATGTTTTTGGGTTAAAAACTCAGCTTTTTTGTAGATGATACTCTTTTTGAGCTTAAAAGTCGATTATTTCACTAAAAGTTGAATTACTTCGTAAAATAAAAATACTATTTTTTTCAACAAGGTTTTATAATTATGTTTAAAAATTTAACTATTTGGTTGAAAGTTTAACTCTTTGATTGAAAACTCATATTTTTCGCTGAAAAAAATCAACTTTTTGTTGATAATTCGTTTTTTTTACTTTAAAATTAAATAATTTCGTTGAAAATTCATAAATTTAACAACTTTATTGAAAATTTATTTTTTCGATTAAAAATTCTTTTTTATATGAAAATGTAACTATTCTAGGATTGATTAAAAATTAATCGTTTTTATCTGGAAATTGAACTATTCAATTTTTAGTTGTAACTTTATCCTGTACATTGTATTAGTTAAAACACCAATCATTTGATAGAAAATTAATTTAATTTGTTAGAAAGTAAACTTTTGTGTTGAAAATTGATATATTTTCTTAATGAGATTTTTTTCCTGAAATTAAAAAAACTGCAAAATAACCAAATTTCCTTAAAATCGTCCGGATTCTTTTTTTTTTTAATTTTTAAAATGTTTTCAAATACTCACTTAAAATTTATTTGTCAAAATAAAAAATCATTTTCAATATTCTTAGCAATCACTACGATTTTTGTTATTCTTTTTAAATACTGTACAATTCTCAAAAAGCCTTTTTTTAAATCTGCAAAAGTCTAAATCGTGTTTCAAATTATTTGAAATAATTTCAAGTTTTAAACTAAGTCTGAATCTTTTTTAAAATGAAAATTGTAGCGTTTACACTTAAAATTTAGCTCATTACAAATATAACAATTCAAGGCTTTCTATTTCGAACCATTCTGTTCAAATTTGTATAGTTTTTAACAGTTGTTTGTAATAGATTATTTTAAATGAACGGTCAAATATTCCTGATAATTAACGATATTTTCTTTTTTTTTTAATTAAAAAATTTCAAATTGAATGGGTTAAAAATAAAATTTTTTTAGTCTGAAATAATATTTCAAGTCATAATCAAAAACAAATAAATTAATTTTCTAACAAATAATTGGTGTTATAACTAATACAATTTACAGGATAAAGTTTAACCAAAAATGGAACAGTTCAATTTCCAGATAAAATCTGTGATAAAAAATTGAATTAAACAAGGAAAAAAACGAATTTTCAACAAAATTATTAAATTTCCAAGGGAAAAGGTGAATTTTTGACCAAGAAGATTAATTCTCTATAAAAAAAACGATTTTCAAACTTAACCAATATATACGATTAATTTTTAATCCATCCTATAATAGTTACATTTTCTGATAAAGATACATAATTTTTAACGGTGAAAATTTATTTTCAACAAAATTGTTGAATTGGCAACCAATCAGATGAATTTTTGACCAAGAAAATTAATGTTCTACAAAAAAAGACAAATTTTAAACAAAGTATATGAATTTTCAACGAAATTATTTAATTTTAAAGTCAAAAAGAGGAATTATCTACAAAAAGTTGAATTTCTTAAGTGAAAAATATGAGTTTTCAATCAAAGAGTTTAACTTTCAACCAATTTCTTTAATTTCTTTTAAATACGGATAAAGATTTAAATAAAACAATTACAATATAACATAATTATAATATTATCATTAATGATATGTATATAATAGTATAAATATTTATATCATTTATATTTTATACTTGAAGTAACGTAACCTCAAAATACACGCATTAAAGAGGCGCGCGAAGTATTCAAATCATGAGAATCGCCAGCCCAGCATCGAAATCTGAAAATATTAAAATCCCAATCTCTTCATTTTATTTCAAAGCAGATCGAGATATAAATAGAACCGCCGAAGTGTTCCGACCGGCAATCGTGCATTTTCGAGTTTTCAAATTCAGAAGAGGAGAAATGGGTTGCACGCGCAACCCAGGCACTTATATCGTCTCCTACCATATTCACACGGAAATAGACGTGTCATAGGATTGGACAATGTTTCGTTTCAGATCCGGGATCACTGAGCACGGATTGTAGATAGAAACCTTAATGATTTTTTTTTAACTCATGGGGCTTTTAAAATGTGGAGATTTGATGAAACCCGACGTAGTTACATTTTACATAAAGCTAATGCCAAGTTTAAAAAAAAGTCCCGTCATAACTTTTCGAATCGCCCCCCCCCCCCCACCAAATTCAGCTTCTGGATCCGCCCTTTTTTCAAATTAATAAAATTGTTTTAGAATTACTTTTCGAATTTTTTTTTCACAAACTATATTAAATCAAAGATATTAGGGCCTAGATACGGCATTGGTTGGTGGTGGGGACGGCCGATATATATATGTGTGTGTATAAAAATTTGTCATAAGGACAACCGCAGGATTTCGCCGGGAGCGGGTGCTAATCTGAAAAATTGTACCCGTTTCCAGCGAAATCGCGGTAAAATTTCAGTCGTAACCACGTCTCACAACCATGAGAT
>NC_046660.1:133551873-133560622 GCF_010883055.1 Belonocnema kinseyi
TAGGCAGACGCGGACAATTGTCCAGGAGTGGTCCAGAAGGAATTAACCCCCAAGCGGCGGTGTGAAAACCCTGCCGAAAGCTGAATGGCACCTGGGTGAGGTATCTGGAACGGTGACTCTGGGATACCGGGCGACCTCTCAGAGTACGCAGCCTTATCCTTGCATGCGGGGCTGAACAAGGATGGACGAACCCCTTTCCCTAGCTTCTCGTGGGAACAACAATGACAACACCAAACATAGTTGTAGTAAGTGCGGTTCAAAACAACAGATCGCACAGGGCTCCCGACAATGGGTCGACCAACAATGTCGACCAATCTAGAACTGGGAGAGCCAATCAAAATGGATTCAATGCGATGGATCGGCGGGATCTCGCAACCTTTGGGTGGACGGAGCGACTGAATCACGACTTACTAGAGTGCTACGATGCTAGTGTGGCCCCTGAACGGGGTTACATGGCACGGCTGCATGCTCTGTGGTGCGAGAAACACCCGGAGCTATCGCACTTTTCGCAGCAACGTCTGCGAAACCATGCTGAACTACACCGTAAAAGTGGCTATGTAAGCGAAACGCCTACTCTACCACAGCTAGAATAAGCCGGCAACAGAGAAAGAGAGGCGACACTAAGACCAACCGCGGGCAGGCATCGAATAGATGAAGGGCGATGCTTTACGACCCGGAGACACATCAACACCAAGGTTTCTCTCAAGCCTAAAGATCTGGCTGAAATGGATGACGAGCTTCGTGTACATTTTTCCGGAGAACCCGACCTCTGGCCTGTCAATTATTGTGCGTATAATGCATCGAGAGCTTTGGCCATTGCGAACCGTAAAACAAAACCAACAGCTGATCATAAGACCGAAAGACGAGTGCATCAATTTGCCATAAAGATAGGCTGGGCAAGGTAGTATGCGTCCCGCATTCAGTGTGTGATTGACTACATCACATCTGGCAGGAATTTTACCGCCAAGGTTCGAAAGTTCGCGCGCGAGCTCCGGACCCGTTATCACACACTTAACAAGTCAAAGCTGCTGACCATCAGACAGCATACTGTTGAGAGAATACGGACACTATCTGACGCTAAGAGACGTCTAGAGCGAAGGGAGAGGTGGGTCAGAGAAAAATAACAGTTTCTCTCTGACCCATCTCGACTCTTCCAAAACCCTCCAGTTACTGTCGAACACCCACCCAAACCAGAGGAGGTCGAAGTATTTTGGAGAGAAGTCTACGAAGTTCAGCATAGACTGGACGAAGACTCAGAAAATATAAATATCTTCAAGGAGTTATGTGTTGCCCTCATAACACCTGATAAAAAATGCCCACCCATCACTACCGAGGAGGTGAAAAAAGTATTAAGAGGGATGAAGAACTATTCCGCACCGGGACCAGATTGTATCAAAACCTTCTGGTGGCAGAATTTTTCTTCAACCCATCAGCATTTGGCCCGTATTTTCACCTCAGATTTGAAATCGGAAAAGCCGATTCCAGAGTGGTTGATCGAAGGGCGTACAATACTTTTGCCGAAAATAGGCAACTTAGCTGACCCGAAGAATAATTTGCCAATAATTTGTCTGAACACGCTTTATAAGATATTCACAGCTATCCTAAATGATAGGATTGTTCGGGCAATTGAACCTGTGTGGCAAGAAATGTATGAACAACGAAGCTCAAAGAAAGGCGTAGCCGGATGTCGGGAGATCCTGCTCATCGATAGATGTGTCTGCAAAGATGCAGCATTCTACCAACGTGACCTATCGATGGCCTGTATTGATTATCAGAAAGCTTTCGATTCAACATTCCATAGACTTATCATCTGTCTTTGGGAAATCTTAAAAGTTCATCCGCAAATAGTTGGGTGCATAGAGAGATTGATGCCGCTTTGGAAAACCAGATTTACTATCTCATCTGGAAAAAATCGTGCGACAACTAACAAGGTCACCTTTCAGAGAGGTGTCTTTCAAGGCGACACCATGAGCCCACTCCTCTTTTGCCTTACATTATTGCCACTGTCTCTAGCACTTCGCCATTCCGACAGGTACTTGTGCGGCAAACATGCAGATCGAAAATACAAGGTCACTCACGTATTTTACATGGACGATCTTAAGATCTATGCTAAAAACAGAGAGCAACTGCATCTAGCTCTGGGGATTGTCGAACGATATACTAAGGAAGTTGGAATGGAATATGGGTTAGACGAATGCGCCAAGGTTTATTTGAAGCGAGGAAAACTTGATGGCATCCCTAAAGATCCTGAGCTCGTTGATAGACGCGCCATACGACACCTTTGCGCTGGAGAGACTTATGCATACCTAGGCGTGCCACAGAACCGCATTCAGGATGTGACATCTATAAAGGATACTCTCCGAAGCAGATACAAACGTCTCATCCGACAGATTTGGTCTTCCGAACTGTCGGCGAGGAACAAAGTATCTGCAACGAACATTCTTGCCGCCCCGGTACTACTCTATTCATTTGGAGTAGTTCCATGGACGAAGAACGAGCTCAGGTCTCTTCATATCGGGACAAGAAAGGTTATGCACATGAACAAAAGCATGCATCTTATGTCTTCCGTTCCGCGACTGTACATCTCACGCCGACGGTGTCATTTCCACCTTAACATACCATCGCCACATTTAGAGCCAAGATATACCCGATGATAGCTGCAGGGCGTGCCGTGCACACCCCGAGCATTTAGCTCACATACTATCTAGTTGTCCAACTCACGCGGGAACGACCTACATTCAAAGGCACACTACGGCACTAAGAGTGCTTTATTACCAACTCTGTCACTCCTACGGCATTAACCTTAATATCGCTCCTCTAAATGCTCCTAGGGAAATTGAGTTGATTGTCGAGAATGGGAAGTGCCGCATATACTGGAATTTTATATTCTCGAAAATTGCTTCTGTTGCTCACTCGAGGCCTGGCATGGTTCTTCTTGACTGCGAGAAGCGAACCATGTTTGTTATCGAATTTTCGGCACCAGCTGACAAAAACATCATAACCAAGGAGAATGAAAAGAAAGAGAGGTATCGAGACCTTATAAGGGAGTTGCAACGATTGTACCCGCAATATTCTGTTAAATTGATCTTCCTTATCATCGGCGCTCTTGGAGGTGCCAAGCTTTCACTTACTAATGGCCTAAAAAGCATCCCTGCGTGTCAACAATATGCTAGAACACTTGCGGGAAAAATGCAGAAGGCGGTTGTGCTTGGGTTAAAATCATAATTTTTGAGTGGAAAATTCGATTATTCACTTAAAGTTGAACTACTTGTTAAAAAAATTAATTTTTTCTTATTAAAGATTCATAATTATTGTTGAAAATTCAACTATTTGCCTTTAAATTTGGTTAAAAATTCAGATTTTTTGTAAGTAATACTCTTTTTGAGTTTAAAATTATAAAATTTATTAAAATGAAATTGACCTTTTTTAGTACAAATTTAATCGTTTTGGTTGAAAATGTATCATTTTTGGTCAAAAATGCAATTGTTTGGTTGAAATATGAACTATAGATCTTCTTGGGCTTAAAAGCCGATTATTTCACTAAAAGTTGAATTACTTTGTAAAGAAAACTATTTTTTCAACAAGGTTTTATAATTATTGTTAAAAATTTAACTATTTGGGTGAAAGTTTAACTCTTTGATTGAAAACTCATATTTTTCGCGGAAAAAAATCAACTTTATGCAGATAATTCGTTTTTTTGACTTTAAAATTAAATAATTTCGTTGAAATTCATGTATTTTGTTTGAAATTTGTCTTTTTTTGTAGATCATTAATTTTCTTGGTCGAAAATTCATGTTATTGGTTGAGAACTTAACAACTTTATTGAAAATTTATTTTTTCGATTAAAAATTATTTTTTTATCGGAAAATGTAACTATTCTAGGATTCATTAAAAATTAATCGTATTTGTCTGGAAATTGAACTATTCAAGTTTTTGTTGAAACTTTATCCAGTACATTGTATTAGTTAAAATACCGATTATTTGATAGAAAATTAATTTAATTTGATAAAAAGTAAACTTTTGGGTAGAAAATCGATATATTTTGTTAATTAGATTTTTTCCTAAAATTAAAAAAAATGCAAAATAAAAAAATTTCCTTAAAATCTTCCGTATTCTCTTTTTTTAATTTTTAAAATGTTTTCAAATACTCACTTAAAATTTATTTGTCAAAATAAAAAACCATTCTCAATGTTCTTAGAACTCAAAACAATTTTAGTTATTCTTTTTAAATACTGTACAATTCTCCAAAAGCTTTTTTTTTAATCTGAAAAAGTCTAAATCGTGTTTTAAATTATTTGAAATAATTTCAAGTTTTAAATTAATTCTCAACCTTTTTTTAAATTAAAATTGTAGCGTTTAAACTTAAAATTTAGCTCATTACAAATTTAACAATTCAAGGCTTTCTATTTCGAACCATTCTGTTAAAATTTGTATAGTTTTTAACAGTTGTTCGTAATGGATTGGTTTAAATGAACGGTCAAATATTGCTGATAATTAACGAAATTTCGTTTTTTTTAATTAAAACATTTCAAATTGAATGGGTTGAAAATAAAAATCTTTTATACTGAAATAATATTTCAAGTCATAATCGAAAACAAATAATTAATTTTCTAACAAATAATTGGTGTTTTAACTAATACAATTTACAGGATACAGTTTAACCAAAAATGGAATAGTTCAATTTCCAGATAAAAGCTGTGATAAAAAATTGAATTCAACAAGGGAAAAAAATGAATTTTCAACAAAATTGTTAAATTTTCAAGGGAAAAGGTGAATTTTCGACCAAGAAAATTAATGATCTACAAAAAAGAAAAGTCTTAAACAAAATATATGAATTTTCAACGAAATTCTTTAATTTTAAAGTCAAAAAGACGAATTATCTACAAAAAGTTGAATTTTTTAAACGAAAAATATGAGTTTTTAATCAAAGAGTTAATCTTTCAACCAAATAGTTAAATTTTCAACCATAATTATTAAACCTTTTTGAAAAAACAGTATTTTTTTACAAAGTAATTCATCCCTTAGTGAAATAATCGACTTTTAAACCCAGGAAGATGTACAGTTCATATTTTAACAAAACAATTGCATTTTTGACCAAAAATGGTAAATTTTTAACAAAAAAGATAAAATTTCTACTAAAAAAGGTCAATTTAATTTTAATAATTTTTTTAATTTTAAAGACAAAAAGAGTATTATCTACAAGAAGGCTGAATTTTTAACCTAATTTAAAGGCAAATAGTTGAATTTTCAACTATAATTATGAATCTTTAATAAGAAAAAATTAATTTTCTTAACAAGTAGTTCAACTTTAAGTGAATAATCGAATTTTCCACTTAAAAATTATGATTTTAATTTTTAACAATATAGTTGCATTCACAAAAAAACGACTTTGCAACCGTTTCATAGAATTGGACCACGTATCGTTTCAGATCTGGGATCATGACCTAATGAATACGTGGTCTAGCCACTTAAGGGCCCTGTTCCGTTCAAGACACGGAACCGCTTAATTCCACCATTTTGTTACTTTGACCGCACAGTTTGAGAATATTAAAAGAATGAATTCAAAAAGAACTTTCAATGGATATATTAGAATATTGGTAAGGAAATAAATTATATTCAGACCAGAATGTATGTTTGCAAATATTACAGAATGAGAAGGATTAAAAGTATATACAATTTTTGTTATTTATGAGAATGAATTTCATTTCAAATATCTCCGCTTGCCAGGGAATGAATAATTCTCAGGTGGTGTGACGGTCTAGTGAATTACACTTCTTTTATACTTGATATAAGAATACTTTTTGTACTTCATGTGCAGGAGGAGCCTGTGGAACGTAGGTAACAATAGTTGGCGTTGGGGCTGTGTTATTATTAATGTTATTAGTTGTACAAAATAGGTTGAAACAGATTTTCGGCAGACATTTTCGTGCTAGATTGCAGAGTCCGCATTTGTACATGGAGAATAAGGTTATTAATACTAACGCAACATAACCTAAGTATGTAAGAGTTTCTGTGGTGGTTTCAGTCCATGTTCGTGTTCGACGTTCATTTTTGACTCTGTTTAAAACATTATCGATATCATCTAATGTTCTACCTGCTTCCAGCAATTGCTCATTATCAATCTGTTTTTGGATTGTTTAGAAAAATGAACTGTTCCTTCGGAACAGGTATAAGAAATTGATTGCCATAATTTCCTATTATTCAAACAAATGCTTATTTCAGATATGTCAATAATATGTTGGTAGTTCACTTCTTTGAGTGGCAAAGCATACTTTACGTTAAATTTATCCTCAAAGTTTTTTAAGGATTCAATGAGCAATGTTGGTGTTAAAACTTGTGGATGTACTATACCATGTTTACCCTCGTTAATTGAATTTATCAACAATGCTATATCTTCGTTCAACTCATCTATAAGCAAAGTCATGACTATAATTTGATTTAAAATAAACAAATTTTTGGAATTATCATTTATTCGGGTGCTCATTTGGTTGACTCGCTCGGAGGTTTTTTGGTTGTGTACAAAAAGTGATTCGCCATCGTGAGAGCCAGAATTTAATATCATTCTAATTACCTGCGTTTGGTTTTGGAGACTGGAAGCTAACTGTTTGTTTTCTAAGTAAAGTTTGTCTAATTCACGATCAACATGTATCAAATCAGATTCTGTCAAGGTTCCGAATAGTGTCTTAGATATACTACCTATCGCATTAATTAAACCTCTTTTTCTTTTGTGTGTTCCCTCTAACAGCTTATATAAAAGGCTGCGCTGAATACCAAGTCGTTTCATCCTACCGTTGATGAGGCTCAACTCGAATTGCTCAGTGCAATTTAAGCACATGTTAATTGTTGATTCATAGTGCCCCATCAGGTTATTAAACCTAGTATTAACGTTATCTACGTCGACCGATACATATAAGTGCCAAGTTTCGTGATGCAATCTAGCGTCGCCTAAATCTTCTGCAAAAATAGTGACATTATGGAGTGGAGTCACTACGAGGCAGGAAGTGGAGGAGACGAGTGAAAGGATGACCCAGGCAGTCCGCATTCTAATAACATAGGATTAATGATAGTATGGTTTCAGACGATTTGCGTGAATTGTGAGGTATCTATTTTCAAAAAGAATTTCGTAATTAGTTTGGCTTGTTTCTTTTTGTTTCGTTATGGACAAGTACAAGATCACCGGTACCGAAAATAGGGTTTAAAATGACAATATTTGAGTCCTGTAATTTCTTTAATCTCTCTTGTGTCCTCTGGATGGATTCTTTTCCTTTTGCTAAGTAGGCTTCATCCCGCTTCCTCCACATATCCAAGAGTTCTTGGTGGTTTAAAGAACTGGTGGTGGCAAGAATTGAAGGCAAGTTTGCTGTTCTTCCGAAGGTCATTTCAAAAGGTGTTAGCCCAGCACTTTCATGAACTGCTACATTATAAGCCAAACAAGCAAGGTTGAGGGTCAAGTCCCATTCCGTTTGATTATCGGCGATAAAAGTTTTTAACAAATCCTTGACCGTCGCGTGGGTTCTCTCTAATGCTCCATTCGCTTGAGGGTGGAAGGTTGTAGTTTTTATGTGCCTAATTCTATATAGATTTTCAAATTTTTGGACTAATTCTGATACAAAGTTTGCTCCTTGATCAGTCAGAATTTGTTTCGGAGAAGAAAATATGTATATATAATGATCCATCAGTTGTGTTATAATTGACTCACTGCTGGTTTCTTTGAGCGGTATTAGAATCAGATACTTTGTTAAAACATCTTGGATAGAGAATATGTACTCGTTTCCAGATTGTGTTATAGGCAATGGTCCAAAAATGTCCATTGCGATTTTATCGTTAGGTGCCACCGGCACGTCGGGAATCGTTGCTTCGATTTTTGGCCTGATACGTGTTAAGTTCCCTCTCTGACAGATGTCACATTTCTTAATGAAATCGATGACTTCATTCTCCATATTATCCCAAGAGATGATTTCTCTAAGTCGCTTTATGGTTTTATTTTCTCCAAAGTGACCTGATCCGATATTTCCATGTGCTTCAGACAAAAGGTTTTATTAGTCTTCTTCCGTTAATTCTTTGTTTGGTCGATCACATACAAAGAATGCATGTTCCGGGAATTTTTTATGAAGAAGAAAGTTAAGCATGTCATGCAACCGCACTTTTTCAGTGTTTATTATTAAAGGGTCTTCCATGTGGAACTTGAAGATTTTCCAGTTCTTGCGATTAGTGAAGTCCTTGATCTTCTTATACAGTAGTTTAATCCAGTCTTCTTCTTGATAATCGGGGAGTTGGATTCGTAAAAGGGAAAACAGATTTTGTTTACTAACTTTTATCCAGTTTTTGCCGCTAGCGACATATTTTGTTTTAACTTTGCTAGGGAGTCGATTTCTTTTCCATGCCCGATATTCGTCAGCTACTTCTTTTTCGTCCTTAGGTTCCATGAATCTAAGCTTCATGGGCCCGATTTCAACATTTTCGCTGTCCGTTTCAGAAGGTTCGTGTTCGCTGTCGATGTCCGGTAATTCTATTGTATGTCCTTCTTCAACGTCTCCTTCACGTGTTGGATACATACGCGATAATGCATCGGCGGCTGTATTTTCTTTTCCTTTTATATATTCGACTACATACTGCTATCCCTCAAGGCGAAATCTCCATCTGAGTGGCTTAGACGCTGGATCTTTAATATTGAAGAGCCATTTCAGGGCCTGATGATCTGTTTGGATTATGAACTTTCTTCCTAACAGGTATTGCCTCAAACGCTTGA
>NC_046660.1:133560722-133569012 GCF_010883055.1 Belonocnema kinseyi
AATTCGAAATGACCTTCTTGTGTACTAAAGCCTGTATATTTTTTTGATTCTGGATTCATAGGTATTTGATGGAATCCGGAGCTTAAATCAAATGCTGAAAAAAACTTCGCATTTCCTAAGTGGTCGAGTATATCATCGATTATTGGTAGTGGGTATGCATCTAAATCAGTTCGTTCGTTTAGTCTTCTGAAATCAATGACAATGCGCCATTTCTTCTTCCCAGAAGCATAGGCTTTCTTCGGAACTACCCATAATGGTGAGTTGAATGGTGATTTTGATATAGAGATTACTCGTTTGTTAGGCATCTCTTTTACTTGACGATTGATTTCAGCTTTATGACACTCTGGCTGGCGATAAGAAGGAATGTTAATGGGTCTCTCCTCTTTTAAGATAATTTCCTGTTTTGCTAGATTTGTGCATGGGAGGGGATCACCTTCTAAGGTGAAAATATCATGATAACTTTGGATAATTTTGTTTATTCCTTCTTGGTTATTTTTTTCAATATGCGAGAGTCTTGTGTTTACTCGGAGAAATTCTAATCTCTTGGCTAATTCCTTTGTTGTAATAAAATGTATTCTATCTTCGCGTTCGGGCTGAACACTTATGTACTTGGGCGGATGATCTGTAATTAGCATGTGCCCCTGTTTTTTTTCTACTTGAAAGTTAATTACTTTAATCGAGTTTTTTGGTACAAATATCCCATCGTCGGGTAATTCGTATTTAACGTTGTCTAATTTTAAATGAGTATTTGAAAGGCTAAATTTATAACTGTACATGAATGGAACTCCGATAATTCCATCTTCTGGTAGTGTGAAATCATTTGGTACAATAACAAACACATGCTCTTTTCCCTGGAATTTAAATTTTGATATTTCGTTTGTCCGGTGTTGGTCGTTTCCCATAGAGAACACTTTGATAAATTTTTCACGCGGATGATTTAATTGAACAAGCTCATCCTTGATTAGGTTAAGTGAGGATCCACTGTCCACTAAAAGTCTTCCTGTGCTGTTTGTTCCATGTAGGTTTGCTCTAATTGAGAATAGTCTTCCTGATATTGCGGAGACTCTATCTCTGTTGATAGTTGATCTTCGTGATGGCCTGGAACATTTTCTGGATGTTCTTTTTCCATCTGTAAATTGTGGATACGATTCGGCGGGCGGGAGTTCGAGTGTCCTATCGGAAAATTTCGGTCTCTACTGTAGCATTGGGATTCGTTATGTCCCGGTCTTTTGCAGATTTTACAAAACATCTGAAGTCTTTGTTCTAAAGGCAGGGAATAATTTGGAGGGTTGTTAATACTTGGGTACCTGTTCCGTTCAAGACACGCAACCGCTTAATTCCACCATTTTGTTACTTTGACCGCACAGTTTGAGAATATTAAAAGAATGAATTCAAAAAGAACTTTCAATGGATGTATTAGAACATTGGTAAGGAAATAAATTATATTCAGACCAGAATGTAAGTTTCTAAATATTACTGAATGAGAAGGATTAAAAGTATATACAATTTATGTTATTTATGAGAATGAATTTCATTTCAAATATCTCCGCTTGCCAGGGAATGAATAATTCTCAGGTGGACAATTCTTTCAGAAGTATATATTTAAAAGTGACAGAGGTTTGTAATAGAATTACGTTAGTCCGTAAATTTTACAGAAAATTTTGTTTGATCTGTATTTGATCTGGATTGAAAGTACGACTTATTATTACGAATCAGGTTAGCACTTCTTTTTAACTGTCGTACGTACCATCCCATAGATGCGTGAAGTTACTGAATATAGATGGAAAAAGTTTAAGAAGAAAAGTTCTTCAGTTCGGAGAAAACTGAGTTTTACTTTTGAGGTTAGATTTTTATGGTCTCTGAAAATCATTTTACTTAAAAAATAATCATTATCACTTTTTAGATGGTGAGACCACCCGAGATAATTTGGTGAGTGTCATAAGCAATAGCTCGATCATAAAAGTATTTATTTTTAATGGAGATAAAAATCTAATTTAAAAATACGATTTTAAAACAATCCTTTTACCTCGATATATATTAGAATTGTTTAGTATTTTGTAACCAAAAAACCCACTTCGAAAAAATTGTCATTTGCTACCTTCTCCCTTTCCACCCTTAATATATTAATTATATTTCTAACGAAATACAAATTGTAAAAAACAATAAAGAACAAGAATATTGATAATTATAAATAAATATTGAATATATTGAATATCAGTAGATCACATCGTCCATGAAATTAAAAAAATCAAACTATATTCTAAACATTTTTCCATATAAAGTAATAAAAATAAACAAAAATTTAAAGCATTCAAAATGGAACCCTTGAATTCCAAACTTTTAAAATTGAAGTTTGAAAGTTTTCAATTCAAAAATTGTGTATTCAAATGCTCAATAACTTACACGTATAGACTGGAAGGTACTAACAATTTAAATTGAACAGTTTTAAGTGAAATTCAAATAAACTGCAAAACGTAGAACTTTTATCAATTATAGAGTTCAAAGATTGAGATTAGTTTCAAAAATATAAATCCACGTTAACATTTATAATAGTATAAATTAAAGAATCAAGCAATGAACTTTCAAAGTTTAGAAAATTATGTTATTTTAAGTAATTTTAAGCTAGACACATTAAAAGTTGAAAAACAATTTTTTTAACTTAACATTTCTTAAATTAGAAGTTAAATTATTTTTATTTTAAATAGTCTAGGCATCCTTCAAATGCTTTAAAATTTTATTTCAAAATGTTGAAAAATCTGGAAGTGGTTTTAAATTTTTCAAAATTCGAAATCATTTTTTACTGTTATGTTGGAACTTGTGGGAACTTTTAAATATATTTTAAAATGAATTATTGCATTTTTTATAACTTTTAGAAAATCTTGCAAATTAAAAAAAAATTAAATTTGCATTTAGAAATAACAATACAACGCTTATTATTTGTACAAATATAAAAGTAATATTAAGAAATATGTAGAAGTTTTAAAAAGATTCGAATTAAATTTAAAACTTTAAATAATTTGACATACTTACAGTCGGGTCTAAAATAAAATTTAGATTTTTTCAGATCTCAAACAAAAAATTTAGAATTTTTTTAAAGAATTGTGAAAGACTACAAAAAAATTAAAATTTTCTTAGGATTCTTAGGAAAATTGAAAATGATTCTTCACTCTGAAAAATTATTGTAACAGAAAGTTTAAGAAGACTTTAAGAGATTTAAAAAATAATCAAAGAAGAACATTAAAGATTTTAAGGATTTTATTTAATTTTCTAAATTTTCAAAAATTGTAGGAAAATTTCGATTAATTTAAAAATATATTTAGAAGTTCTGAAAAAAATGTTAACACACTTCGTTTAAATTACTTAAAATAATTTCAAGTTTTTAATTAATTTCGAATCTTTTTAAAAACTTATAAATATCTCTTAAAATTAATCAAACTTTTTTTACAAGAAATAGGTGTTCAATTGTTATTTATGCGTCAAAATTTAAAAATTTCACTTATAAATTTAACACTTTTTAAATAGAACAATTAAAATTGTAACCCTGAAAGATCAAAAGTTCTTCGAAAATCTAAAGATTCACAGCTTTCTATGTAAAACATTTCAGTTTCAAACTGTTTTCTTTTAAATATGAGGTTTCAATTCACTCGCCTTAAATGAACAGTGAAATGTTTCTAAATATTAAATACTTATTCTTTTTCTACATTAAGAAATTTCAAATCAAATGGCATAAAAATGATATAATTTAGACTCACAATATTCTAAATTCGATAAAAACCTTTAATTATGACTCTGAATGACAAATATATCATTGATAGATCATGAAAATTTTTATTTAAAAACAAAATTATTGGAATAAATGATATAGTGATTTCAATTCTTGTCAAGACTTTCGGATTGAAACAGTTACAATCTGGAAATTCTAAAATTTTGAACGGATCTAGAATTGTTTGGTCAAATCAATAATTGTTCAGATTTCTATACATAGAATACAGATCAATTTTTAAAATAATTTCATTATTTATTACAAGTGTTTAAATATTCAAAACTGCACTTTAATTATTTTAAAAACTGTTAAAATCGAACGTGGACAGATTTTTCTTCTGAAAATTCGTAAAATTCCCGGTTTCTCGGACCGGCGGCCATCCTGTTGTTTATAAAAAAATCTTCGGTTTTAAAAACTTCTAATTTTTAATGTTTAACCTTTAAAAGAGCATTTTAGAATTATTTAAATAAATATATATGCTGAAAAATTAAAAATCTAAAATGGAAAATTTTTAAAGTGAAAGATTTTCGAATTAAGCATTCTAAACTAAATGATAATAATAATTTATAATAATCTCAATTTAGTAGATTATTTTAAAACGGTTGAAGTCGAAGTTGAACAAAATTTTTATTTTAAAAATGTTGTAAAATTCCCGATCAAAAAATAAATTCACTGTCATTTCCAGGTTTTCCCCAGTCCTATAAAATTCCCGGTCATTTCCCGGTTTTCCATGTTTCCCACTTGACCTTAATTTAATTTCATTTGACACAGATATGTCACTTTTTGTCCACACCAAGAGGTTATGTAACACATAACCTAAAATTATAGTTAATCCGTATTTTTCTTTAGAGATCTTCAACATTATATAATACATTTTATTAGGAAATTTTATTACCTCAAAAGTACAAGAAATTTTTATTCTTACATTTTAAATTTTAAAATCCCTAATGTTTGCCGCCTTACTTATTCATGATGGAGAAATTAAGCGGTGAGTCTGGGGTCACTGATTCTTCTCATATCGTATCCCGTCAGTATTCCCAGTGTTTAAGCAGAGCAAGATCCTCGCCGCTTCTCCGAAATTCCAGGAAGGTCACCCAGTGTTCTTCAAGAGAGTGGTGGTTTTTTTTATTCTATTCACATGAAAGTTCGCAGCGTTTTTCATTTTTTGTTGGCCCACAAAGGCCAAAATTCTATTGTTGGCCTAGAAAGCCCAAAATTTAATTGTTGTTGGCTCTTAAAGCCCGAAATATAATTGTTTCATGGCAGTTCGCTCAGAAAACCCGAAAATATAATCTAGTTGGCCAAGAAAGCCCTAGATCAAGTCCAAGAGTTGAAGTTGTTGGCCCAGAAAGCTCGAAATTTATTTGTTGTTGGCCCAAAAATTCCGAAATTTCCAGGTATTTAGGTTAGGCTTGCCACATGGCCACGAAGTTTCACAAGATAATGTACTTGTATTAGAACTTTTGTTGGGATTTTATATTTGATGATTTGATATGATTTGATTATTTGATATTATTTGATCATTTGAACATGTTTTATGAGTTATGTTTGATATTGTAACATGATTTTATATTTCATTTTGTGCATTTGTCCTATGGTGATCTGATTTTGTAATTTTGCTAGTTGTTTGCCCCACATCCTCACTTTTGAGAATAGTCCTTTCCACCCTAGTGCCCCCCTCCCTGAAAAATTATTAGTTGTTTCCTAAGGGAAAAAAATGTTATCTGAACCCTCTCTATGAAATGTGT
The DNA here is from genome assembly GCF_010883055.1 of Belonocnema kinseyi. Lineage (NCBI taxonomy): Eukaryota > Metazoa > Arthropoda > Insecta > Hymenoptera > Cynipidae > Belonocnema > Belonocnema kinseyi. The sequence continues at coordinate 133,566,234 of NC_046660.1, forward strand.
CCCTTAGAATGAGATGTTCTCATAGGTCTAACATCTAGTTGTTCGCCCTTTAATCCTATATTCTTGTATAGTCCCCCCTCTCTCTTTGTATCTGAGAATAATCCGTTACGTTCACCCCCCCCCCCCCCCCCCCCCCCCCCCCCCCCGCCCCTTTCTTCACTAACGGCAATTTAAATGCGATAAATTGAGTTAGGATCTATTTTTAAACTCCGCGAAATCATGGAGCATTGTATGGGAAAAATGTTAAATTGTTAGGAATATTATACCCCGAAATCGTGCTTCATTTCGCTGTTACAATTTTAAAGAATTTGTGGACGTCAGTATATAGTTCAAAAATCAACAGAATGTAAAATTTCATTAATTGTGATCGATATATGTTAAACCAATCGTAAGACTCTATCGTAAATGAATGTTAACTGAGTTATTTTGTTATATAATTCGCTATGTTGTCATTCACAAGTAAGAAACCATCACCTTTCGAATACCACCCCGTGAACACGGAAAAAATTAATCCGTAAAAAAGTCACGAACTTGTAACTACGTCTCGGATACGGGATAAAAAAAATGAAACATTAATTCCTTATTTCTATAAAAAATGTATGGATAAATTTGTAACTTTTTTATGGACAGTTAGAACTTCCTATGAACAATTCCTGAAAATTTTAGACTTAAATCATGAGTGAGTAAACACGCGTAGCCATCGAGGCCGAGCAATGTAGGTATAATACAAATTCTAGCCACTCATCCGACGAACACAAACCGCACATACGCACCGAGTGTGATGGTGAGAGTGTGTGCGGGCCACGTAAAGTCGAACATGCGTTCTAGTTCCCACTCTCTAAATCTGAATCAGTGAAATATCACTGATTGTCAGTGACATTTCACTAATTGAAATAACTGGAAAGTGGTCACTGTCAATCAATTAAAGATTACTTATTGATTCAGTGAAATAACCACTTTTAAGGGTTGGCAGCACTGCACCATGTCAATTTAGCAATCATTATGAAATAATATATTGGTACATTCAATCAAATAATCATAGCAAAAACCTAAAACCCATTAGTATGATGAAATATTGAAAAATGTGAAAAGTTCCGATGCTTTGAAAAGACACAAAACCTCAAATATTACTTTCATTTCAAGATTGGACTATCATGCATACATCCGTTAAGTAAGTACTTCCTATACGAGTTAGAATATATTTTCCTGTAGTTAGTTCAGCAGACTAACAGCCCGAAAATGAAAAAAATTATTTCATGAAGCAATTCTTCTTGCTACTTAAGTAAAAGAGTAGCTACAACGCCACTGATTCATCAGGGAAATGTCTAACTACTATTTCAATCAGTGAATTTTTTACTGATTCATATTTAGAGAGCAGATTTGTCGGGTAAACTCGTGAGTGCTCTGGGAAACTTCACCCAGTCGTTTATAATATTTTTGTAATTATTTACGGGAAAAAGTGATAAATGGTCTTAGACTTTTTATATCAAATTCGTCAATTCTTTCCCAAAATTCGCAGATCATTCACAAAATAAACAATGTCCAAGGCATTTTGCTCGTATCCGAGACCTAGCTACTAGTTCGTGACTTTTTTACGCAAGATTTTTTTCGGTGTACCAGATTATCCTACTTTTAATTAGAGCTAGCGGAAAAGTAATAGGGTAGTTCAGATCTCGGTACACCATAAACTCAAAATGAAATTTTTTTAGTCAAGCTAAATTTAGAATTTGAAAGTTAGAATTCTAGTTTTGTTAATTTTTGAGTTTTCTTCGCTCATTCGTTTAGGTTTTGTTAGTTTCTTTAACCCATGAAAGATCTAACCCCCAACATTGCTTATTAAAAGGTTATCTTAAGGTTACGGTGCAGAAGGGGTATTAATTCTCTTTGTCTAAAAGACATTAATATTACATAGAAAATTGCAACTTTCATAAACAACATATGAAAAAGTATGCTGTTACATTATTGTGCTATACTATAATATTTTGGGTGAAAAATGTATTCCTTCATTAAATCTTATTGTGTGCAAAATAATAATTTGTGAAGGTTGAAAATACCAAAATTAGACGTTATTTACTTTTAATAATTTTTTAATAATGCAAGTTCGCTTAATACTCTTCTTGTATTACAAGCATGTTACTATTGATTACACTTCATTCATATTTATTAATAACAGAGGCCAACATGATTTTCTTGTTGGAAATTGGAGGGTCATTTCCGAAGTTGTTTTTTACGTAGAATTCGAATCCGGGGTCAGAATTGGCCCGTCACGTCAAGATTTCAAGATATTTAGTGTTATGTACCCAAAACATGGCGTTTTTGGCTACATTTGAGGTTATGTACAGATGATAACAAATTTTTTAAGATTTTTTCTTTAGTTGTATCATATAGTGCTGCTCTTTCCCTCTAGTTTAAGAGTCGCAAAGTTCAATCAACATTTTTCTTGACCAAGTTACGCCAATTTGAAATCACGATATATGTCCCATTATGTCCTGAGCATTTGCTTTAAATACTTTGAAGCAGACATTCTTTACTACTGGGTGTTTTATCTTAAAAAATTTTACTGAAACAGAGTGGTCTTTCATATACTCGGTTGGAGAAAAAGCAAAATAGAAAATTTTCATTTTGGTATAAATAAACTTTCTTAAAATTGTGCTTCGATATGCAATTACTGGGAAATTCGGAAACGTATTTAAAGATAAATAATTCATAGCAATTCATTATAATTTCACGATAAAAGAAAGAAAACAAAGGAAATTTAAACCTACAAACTAAAAATAAC
>NC_046660.1:133569112-133575987 GCF_010883055.1 Belonocnema kinseyi
TGACTGGTTTGCTTCAAAAAACGAAGACTTTTTTTGGAAAGGTATCCATAAATAGCCTGAGAGGTGGACAAAATGTGTAGCCAGCGAGGGCGCATACTTTGATTAAAATATTTGTTATCATTCTCTTGAAATAAATGTGTTTTTTTCTTGAAAAACTACCGGTTTCATATGTATATACCTGGTAGTACATGACTGTCTAGTGCATACAAAGAATAAATGACCCACCTTTTAATTGTTTAAGCGAATATAACTTCTTAAATTATTACTTTTTGAAAAATACTTTTTAAATCGTATTTTCTGAGTTAAACATAATGTTCAATGATATCGAGGACTAGTAAGTTCTGCTAAAATCTTAATGTTATTGTTTTGCAATTAATTATTAATTTCTTTTAAATTTATGTCAAAATAATTATGGATGATTTACAACAAGAAAACAACGTCAACAACAAACCGAAAACAATTTAGAAGAAGTGGACATCTCTGCCTCACTTTTAAAATTTTTTGGAAATAAACAATAAATAATTGTTTAAATAATTACATAATGTTTTTAAAACAATTTTCTACTCCAAACAATGACAAACAATTACATTTCAATGAGAAAATACGATTGTTTGTTCCATTTGTTCTGATTAAATTACTGTTTAAATAATTTATATTTCTGTAAACAATTGAAAATTGTTTAAAAATTAATGGGAAATATTCAAATTGTCCACTAGTAACTATTTGTTTAAGAAAGACGACGGATATTTGCTAAAAATCAACAATAATGAACATAAAAATGTAGTTTTTTTATTTTTGGCTCATATTTGGGGTGCTGTGGGTGTGGGGGGGGGGGGCGTTGAAAATAAAATTTATTAATATCGATTCATTTCGCGAACACTCCATCTTGTAAATCGATTGGAAATATATTTATAATTTTTATTAAATTGTAACATAGTATAAACAGTACACATTATGATTGGCTATGATTGCAAAGTTTTCAATTAATACTTGCTACCATGAAATTAAAATAATGAAATGAATAAATCAATGAATGAATGAATAAATGAAATGAATAAGAAAATGGAAATATAATAGATGTAAATTCCATACTTTTCCCATTCAACATTTTCCAATTTTGGGCTCAGCATCTTCTTCTTTCAGTATTTTTTGTCGTACAATCGGAGAATAGAAAAGAAAGGTATATCCAGAAATTGAACGGATTAACCGATTTTCTTCTTTCTTTTTTAAATCGTCTTATCGTTATTTAATGAACCGAATGCACAGTATTAAAATTAAATTTCTTAATATTTGTTCATTTCTAATTTCTTTCAACCGACTGTCGTCTCCAACAATAGGAAAGTTGAATGAGGTATGGCAGGTACTTAATCTAAATTCTCGGCTCGATCCTAGGTTCACGATGTTTTAGAGGAGAGTACTCGAATATAAGATATTCTCGTAATATGAGAAAGCGGGTTATCAGCTAAACTAAGAGACTTACTCTGTTGGTTCTATCATTGACTTGTAGCCATTGAAGAAAGAGTAATTTCATGGTGTAGTCCATTTTTCATTGGGCTTCTAAAGATTATAGGCGAACTTTTTGTGAAATTGATGGTGGTCGAGTTCTTGGAAGGGAATTATTTAAACCCTATTTATTATTCATTAAATATGTATTTAGCAGTAAAAATTGTCTGGAGTGATGGGGATTGAATAACTAAGTAGGAAAATATCGATAGTGTTGAAGTTTTTCATTTTACAGGTCGGGCATAGTAAGTGCACAGTTGCACGGTGTAGTTCTCATAATATGAGATACATGTGGTTTTTATGACACTGAGGCTGCGAGGGGAACTTGGTCACAGAAGTGTTTGTGACTACTGCAAAACCTAAATATATCTAAATAGCAGTAAATTTATACTTCGGAAACATAGAACGAAGATTTTCATTAAAAATAATACTTTGTTTTGCATTTTCTTAGCTATTTCCAGCGGTATCTAATATTATGAGAATAGTTTGACGAGTTTGGAAAAAGCACTTTTTTACATTTTTTGTATTTTCAGCATCAAAAAAATGTTGAATAAAATTTTTTATGTGAGCGTCTTATGACAAACTAAATTTCCTTTAAAATGACCTATATTACTTTTAAATTCAATACATAGAATTCCGACAATCACGCCAAACAGAGTTGGTATCTTATATTTGGGTACTCTCCTCTAAGTATCGTCGAAAAAACGACACTCTAGACCACCCACTATTCCATAGCCAGCCAGAGGATCCCGGTGCTATGTTCGCCATGAGTACACTCATGGTGGCGGTTTGCTACTTCTCAGGCGCAAAAAATGCATAAATTTTCAATTAATTGCAATAAAACAAGAACCAGGCCATTTTTCGAAAAAAGCTCTCTGGAAGGTTATACATTTAGGCATTTATAGCCTGTGGTTGAAATATGAAGTCATGCAATTCAGAATTGTATGAGAGAAACCTGTTCGAGTTATATATGGACTAATTTTCAAGCCTGAGGAAGGGCCTTAAGTATGGCAGCGGTAAAAGACAAATTCCAAGATACACTATTCTCCTAATTTAGTACCTTCAACGTCATCGTAAAAGACTTTAAACATCGTAATATATTAACTTATAATACCCTTATCTCATCAGTCACCTTACTTAGTGCGGGACTATGATAAAAAATCATGTTCACCCAGGAACCACTCTTTAAAAATGAATAATATACTACTTCTTTGTGATATTAGGGCATTTTAATCAGGCGAAATTTGTTTTTTTTTGTGTTGAGCACCATATAAAAATATTTTTTTAATACAAATTTTCTATAATGATTGGCTTAAGTCTTAAACTGAATGTGTATGTTCCTGAAGTATAGCTAGAATCATTCTGATAGACTGTGACTTCTTTAGAGTCTTTTTTCCGGGTAAAAAGAAAATATATTTGTAAAATTTTAATTTCGGGCGTTCTATTTGTGTGAATAATGAATTCCACTGAGTAAAATAAAAAAATCGGGCCTAAAGTCATTCTGCAGTGATTGCTACTGAGCAGTCAAAAACCATCCTAATTGGTCAAGTATTGTAGGCTGTAGTGGATAATGAGTATTAAATTCACGGCCTTTCCACTGTGCGTTGTATAATTTGATAACTGAGACCCTATGGGTTCTACATTGGCACACCTTAGCGTAAATTAGCGTTAAAAACTGCGATAATATTCACATATTTATACTCCGCTGTATACTCTTTATCACTAAGTCCCGAGGTTTGTTTAATTTTTATATGGCTTCGTGTACATTAGAAATACAAACTGCACCAAAGTACGCCTATTTATGCTCCAGTACACTCTCTGGAACACTGACTCCTAATGCTTTCTTAATTTTTACAGCTTGGCGTAGATTTGCGTGGCAATCTGCCCCGAACTACGCTTATTAAAGCTGCGATATATTTTCTGAATCACCAAGTCCCGGTGTTTTGTTAATTTTCACAGTAGCCGATATATTCTGTGGACCATAATTTCCTGATGAATGGCATTGAGATTATTATTGGTTTTGAGTTAATATCCAGTCGGGTTTTTCCGGTTGTCTTATAAGAACAGGTCATGCATACGGGTAGTCGGACTAACACGATAACCGGACCCGAAATTCTATTCAGCCCGACATATATTAAAATTCGCCGCAAGTGACAATTTCTATTTAAGGCCATGTGATGAGTGGGTCGCACGACCAGATTCCTGCCTTACCGCCACTTGTTCTATTTCCCAACTCATTTTCACACAAAACGCCACATCAAGTTAAACATTTGGGATGCTAAACAAGAAGCACTAAGAATGGTGGGTCTGATCCTAAATTTGTATAATTATGAAAACAGTTTTTTGTTGCGAATAATTTTTGTGTGTTTTTTTTAATAATTATTACAGTTTAGAACCAGGCCCACCTATTTTTAGTGCTCTTTATTTATTATCCCACATTTTCAACTCGATGTGGAGCTTCGTGTGAAAATAAGTTGGGAAATAAGAAAGGTGGCGGTAAGGTAGGAATCTGGTCACGTGACCCACTCGACGCCCGGCCTTAAAGAATGAAGTGAAAATTCAAATGAAATTCAGGTTCTTGTTTGGAACACTTCACTATATAAGCATGTTAAATGTTTTTAGACTGCATATATCTCCTAAACCGTACATGATACTTTTATTAATACATGTTGTTCAGTTTGATTAGAGGAGGGCCTTCGGGTGGGAATAATAAGAAAGATAATGAGATGGCCGAGAAGATAAGGTAAGTAGTGAGGAGAAAACTTTGGGAAGGGGTTGAGGGAAAGGGGTTGTTATTGATCATCATACCTCTTATTATCGGAAAGAAATTTCCACTTTAAAGTACTATTTTAGAGAGTCAAAAAGTTAGTTTTTTTTGATAGACAATGATATCACTCTTTAAAAACGATAATCAACAAGCATCGATGGGACAGCAATATCAAATAATTTGTATTAGCCCGGGCAGCTCAGAACGAAGGTGCCTAAGGCTTCTTGTAAATCCTGATAGTTGTGTCGCTTGTGCACGGAACAACGCACGCCTCAGCCCGAAGGGCGAGTCTGCGCCTGTCATCATTGGCCAAGTTAATTGCCATTGCTATGCTCGAATAAATGAATAAACTTCAGAGCTATCTGTCGTCGACATAATGGCCGATACCGTGTGATCGTTCAAGCGAGATTTAATCTCGTTCAAAATCGCTACGATATACGCGGACGCGTGGTCGCATGATGCAACAACATAGAATATTTATTTGCAATTTCTAAACATGTAGGCTGCGTTGTAGATTTTAAGGCACATCTGTAACTAATGCACATGGGAACTCGATTACAGAACATTCATATAATGTCAATTACGGTACGTGCATGTAGACTATTCTGTAATTTTACGAGCACGTAAAAATTGAATAGATCTCTCGCCGCGGGTGCAATAAGAAAATTTAGTTTGAACATTTACTCTAAGAACTGATTTTGAATTTTATATTTAATTTTATTTAATACGCGAAAAAGTAATTTTTGTTTTTATTTCATTACGTAATAACCAAGCCTCATAAACCATTGTTCGTTCATGACATCCTTCATAAAATTATGTTTCCATGATTAAATACAAGTAAAAAATAACTTAACAAGGAAAGGCTTAAACTATATTAATAGACTGTATAAAGTATAAAATATAGTAACATTTAAAAATAAATAGGTTGAAATTTACACGGCATGTGTCATTTTAGAGGCATGTATATTGTATTTATGTCGAAATATAACACACCTATACGGTCAACTGAAGAAAGTCAACATATTGCAAAACTGGCTTTATGAATCAAAAACTTTCTGACTTGCACACCTTGGACTTGTCAAATGCGGGTAAATGGACCTAAATAGACGGCGGCTGGATTGCGAACGAAGTTTGTTTTTGTTGTTTCTCAAATAAAAACTTTCCTGCCCTCGATGTGAAGAATATAGTCTTAAAAGGTGTGGAAAATGCAGTTTTGACTCGTACGATTATTATCACTGAGATGGTAAACGACCGATCAGATGAGATACTTATCACACTACCTGGAAATAAATATTTACACACAGAAAAAAAGTTCTTATTAAATTTAAAAAAATTAACATTTTTTGACTATGTTCTTTTGATTCAATATACCAATATTTTCAAAAAAATGTATATAAATAAATGACGTCACGTAGTTTGTTCCATGTAAAAAAATGTTTTGTTTAAATGATTTGTCTGAAATAAAACCAAATTATTTTTAATCGAAAAAGTTACTACGAACAATGAAAGAAATAATTTCCTCAGAGTCAGTAATTTGAAAAAAGCAAATTATTTCTTTGATTCAAAGACAGATTTTCCTAATCCTCATAATTGATGTGCCACGAGATATTTTGCAGAACAAATCAGTTTGATTATTTTACGTTACCGCGTCTTTCGGAACACGTGTTGTCAAATTTCTGCGAAGGCGCGGAGGAGGATGGTTCTTGATAATAATTGAAATCGTTAAAATGTGTGATAGAAAAGTCTGCGACTTCCTTGCATCGTAGGGATTTGCAGAAAGCATAGCAGCTTTCTACCGTGTAAATATATCCTTTTATACTGCACGACCTAACTTCCCTTTGATGTAAAGTTTTGTTACTTCTGTCCACAATTTCATCTCAATTTACCTGTTAACCTTAAATTTTTGTGAAAAGTTTTAAATTAAGAAAGAATAAAATTCATTTACGCAGAAAAAAATATTAAAATAAACTTTTTTCCTTGGGTGAACAAAAAGACCATACAAGTTTCTTAAATCTCGAGGAAGTTAATTAATTTATAATTCATTATTAGAACCAAAGAAAACATATATTCAGTTTAAACTAATCCGAGTCGAAATATAGGCCCTCCTTTGACCCTCTATAGCTGTAAATAAAACCTCTTTTGCACTTCCTTGGCCCTCGATATCCTCTTTTGTTTATCGTAGAACCTCTTTGGACCTATTTTCAACCTCTTTATCCCTCCTCATGATTTTCCAAGTTTTTGAATCCCTCGTTTGAGCCTCTATGACCCTCTTTGCGATTTAAAAAATATTTATCAAGCCCTCATTTAAACCTCTATGATCTCTGCAGTAGACATAATAGTTTCGTTAATAATAATAATAATAATTGAATAATAATCAATACATTCATTTTTGACTTTTTTTAAACATACAAGGATGCTATGGCAGCAACTATTTCAGTGAAAGGTAAGTCACCGAAAAGGATATTGCATTTCAAGAAATGCTCTTAGCTGTAATGAAACACTCGTACAAGTTGGCAGACAAAAAGGAGACGCGTAGTAAGATATTCGAGGTAAAAATTATTGCTAAATTTCTTAATTTAGAACTTAATGTTATTTGATAATTTTA
>NC_046660.1:133576087-133579016 GCF_010883055.1 Belonocnema kinseyi
CATATATCTAGTCGGGAGTGGTGCTGACTGAAAACAGATGATTTGGAGCGATTTGCGCGCCATTTGTTGGTCATTCTAAGGACTTATTGAACTACCCTCGTAGCAAGAAGAATTCCTTTATGAAATACATTTTTTAACTTTCGGACCGAAAGTCTTCTCAATTAACTGCGGCACAAATATATTCTAACTCGTATGGGAAGTACTTAACAACCGGGTGTGTACATGACAGTCCCATCTTGAAATTAAAGTAATATGTGCAGCTGTTTTCCATTCAAAAGCATCGAAACTTTTCACCTTTTTTAATATTTGATCATATTTATAGGTTTTAAGTTTTTACTACGATTCTTTGATTGAATGTACTAAAATCTTATTTTTTAATGATTGCTAAATTGACACGGTACAGTGCTTCCTACCCTCAAAAGTGGTTAATTCACTGATTCAATAAGAAACTTTCACTGATTCGCACTGACTTATTTCTAGATATTTGAATCAGTGAAATTAAACTCATATATATTTAGAGAGTAAACCGATCGATAATTTATAATACTTTTATATAATTGATACGCCTTAAACTAGGTAATTAAAAGCGGTGAGAAATAATAATTTAACATGATTAGCATAAGCAATGTCAAATTATTCGCAATATTTGAAATTAATGATTTTAGTACACAAAAAAGTATGTCCAAGGGTCGATTCCACGTCTATTTCGTATATGCCGTGGTGGATTCCACGACCTTTGATACTTTCAACGTCGTCTGATGCAAAATCAAATATTAACTGATTTTACGCAATTTCTCGGATTTTTGGTTAAGAAAATCGAACAATCTTAAAAAAAGTCCCAAATGTTGAACACACTAGCTAATAAAGGATAGCTTTGTATTATATCTTTTAATAGGATTTTAAAACTTTTCTTTATCTCTTCAAGTGCCGCCACAGAAAAAAACAGAAGTTAAATTTTGTTGCATGTAAAAATTCCGGTGTTAAAGTTTACATGCTATTTGGACAAAGTTTATTATACTTTGGAATAAAAGCTGTCGTGTGCTACGGCGTCCTTAGCGGCAATGAAAAACCGGCAAGGTATGAGTGAATATGAGCTATAAATCGGGACAACAGATTTAAAACAATACAGAAAAAACAAAAGTCAAAATTTTGTGCAGGTAAGACTTGCAACGGTTAACTTTTAAACATATTTCGGCGAAAGTTTCACCGAGGTTAGGAGAATAATCCTGATTTTGTCTACGCGTCAAGCTGAAGTGAGCAAGTTTCAGTAAAACATATAGAATCAGCAACAGACAACACGAAAAAAAATTGCGTGTACTGATATATCTCCTCCGAAATAAATTAGACTATTGTGAAAGAATTAGAACTTTTTAATTACCGTTCAGCAAAAAGCGCAAAAAGCAACTGACAGATGGGAATACCCAGTTCTCTCCAATTTAATTAGGTTAAACCACGGTGGATATAGCTGGAGTCGGAATTCTCGCTTTATCTCGAATAAAAATGCAACGATTATAAGGCGAAAGATTATCCAGGCGTGGTTAAAAATCGGAAATTATCTTTGATTCATGTAAAGTTTATCCAGCAAGGTTAATTTTTGTTGCAGCGAATCTTTCACCTGGAATCAATGTAAACTTAATCTTTCGTTTTTTCTGTGGCATCATCAAGCAATTCATTTAATTAAAAAACGATAAAAAATAACGATTTAACATGATTAGTATTATTAATGTAACATTAATTGCAATATTTAAAATGAAAGTTTTTAGTATTGAAAAAAATGCCCATGGCCGATTCCACGACTATTTCGTATATGCTGCGGTGGATTCCACGATCACTGGTTAGTTCAACGACTTTCGTTACAAAGTAAGATTTCAACTCATTTTACGCAATTTTTCGACTTTTGCGCTCAGGAGCTCGATAAATATTACAAAACAATTTCAAATGTTAAATACATTAGCTAATAAAGTATAGCTTTGTATTATACCTTTTAACAGGATTCTGAAACTTTTTCTGTCTCTTCAAGTACCAAATTATAAACCAATTAACGTAATTAAATAGTGATGAGAAATAATGATTTAACATGATTAGCATAAGTGAAGTCATGTTATTTGCAATATAAAACATAAAGGTTTTCAGGATACAAAAAATATGTCCAAGGGTCGATTCCGCGACTATTTCCTATATGTTGTGGTGGATTCCGCGACCTCAGGTACTTTAAACGAAATGTGATGCAAAATCAGATTTCAATTAATTTGACGCAATTTCTCGAATTTTTAGTTTCGGAAGTCGAAAAATATTACAAAAAGTTTTAACTGTTAAAATATGTCAGCCAACACAGTATAGTTTTGTTTTTTACCTTCAAATAACATAATTTAGAAACTGTTTTTATATCTTTAAGTACGATATCTCAAGCAGTTCGGCAATTAAGAAGCGTGAGACATAATGATTTAATATGAATGCTATAAGTAACGTCGCATTACTTTCAAAAATAACAATTAAAATTTTTGGTATACAAGAAAATGTGTTCAGGGGTCGAATCCACGTTTAATTCTTATATGTTATGGAAGATTCCACGTCTCTGTGTACTTTCAACAATCTCTGACACAGAGTCAGATTTCAATTCGTTTTACGCAGTTTTGCGACTTTTACACGGAGAAAACGATATCGCATGATTTGCAATGTATACCGCTATTCCTGCGGTATATATCGTCATTATCGCATTATAATAGCGTTAAATCGTGATTTCGTACAGTGCAAGATTTTACATTATACTATTTTTTATGATATTATATACACGATGGTTCTAATAGTGCTCAAGTGATATTAGTGCATTATAATACGAGGGTAGTTCAATAAGTCCTTAGAATGAAGTATAAAAACAATTTTTTTTGGGTAAATTTTTTTTTATTTTTCAACATAATCTCCTTGGAGC
>NC_046660.1:133579116-133589753 GCF_010883055.1 Belonocnema kinseyi
ACGCCAATTAGCACAAATGGTAAGTTCCGACAGTGCCTACAAGTGTGCCTACTGGCCGCTAGATGGCAATACCGGTTTCATATGTATACACCTGGTACTTGTTGAAAAAAGGGAAAACTCTTAATTTTGTAATTAAAATTATTTAAATAATTAATAGTTCTTATATATTTGCAAAACAATATAGAAAAGTATCATCGGATAGGCATTCTTAGTTGAATTCAAAAACAAATTGGTCAGCGGATAGACGGGTAGTATGTTTTTCGCTCCCGAGTTTCACATGTAGGCACCGACTGAGGGGAGCGAACGTCCCCTTCCACTGCACGGACTACGAATCTATCCTCTTCTATTACGCCCTCTCAAGCAATGTCGAACCCTACTTTCCCTCACCCTTCTTATTTCAGTGGTATCTGAAATTTTATTGGAAATAAATTTGTATGCTTTTTTCTTAATTCACGTGTCAATACTATACAATAATATACAATGTCAAAGTCATTCAAATAAGAATTTTGATTATATAAATCTTTACTTTTACTCTCGTTACTAGTTTTTAAGAATTGTTAAAATTTTAATTTTTAATTATCAATTATACTTTGAATTTTTGATTCCGCTATAATAACGCGATGCTAGTTCAAAAAAGTTCAATCTCGAAAGTTCTTTGGGCTGATACATTTTGTTGGCAGTGTGGAGATTATTAAACACTAAATAAATGGAAAGAAGAATAAATGGGAATAGAAAAATAGGGTTTGGCACATAAACACTCACAAGTGAAGAACACTACTTTATGCTATATAAAACACATAGGTTTATTCAAGTAAACGGGTATACACTTTAAACTGGGGAATCGATATGAAGTGAGAAAAATACCTTAAGATGACAATGCAAAAAGAATGAATTACTGAATTACCCTGAGGATAGACTTTAGGCGCCGGTGGTCACGCTCAGACTAACTGATGTACCTAAGGACTAGTATGAAAGTCCTTCGAGTCCTTAGAATTTTGACATTTTGTTGGATGGAGATTTTGCAAATAATTTGCCATGTTGACCGCTTCTCCCCAATACCTTTTATGCATACCTGCATCGATTAACATGCATCTTGCCATTTCACACAGTGACCTGTTTTTTCTCTCCGCTGCAAGCAACATTTCCAGCTTGCACTTCCACATTTGAAAATTTTCGTTGCTCAGTTTTTCAATCCTGTATTCCGTAGCGAACGTAGCTGAGTTACTCATTTTTATTCCTTAGTTATCACTGTTAACTTTAATTTTTACTTATTCTCTTCTTTGTTTATCACTGTTCAATTTCGCTTCTCACTCTTCACTTTAACTGTACCTTTACACCGATATCACCCACTGTATTTGAGTCACTTTAGTTTTTTTTTCTTAATTGTCCTTAAACTTCTTTGTCAACCGACATCATTTATTAATGTTTAATGTTATATCTGGGTACCTGGGCCCATAACCTGTTGGCAGTGTGCAGGTTATTAAACGCTAAATAAATGGAAAGGCGAATAAATGGGAATAGAAAAATAGGGTTTGACACACAAACACTCACAAGTGAATAACACCACTTTACGCTATATAAAACACATAGGTTTATTCAAGTAAACGGGTATACACTTTAAAGTGGGGAATAGATATGAAGTAAGAAAAATACCTTAAGCTGGCAATGCAAAAAGAATGAATTACTGCATTACTCTGAGGATAGACTTTACGCGCCGGTGGTCACGCTAAGACTAACTGATGTACCTAAGGACTAGTTTGACAGTCCCTCGAGTCCTTAGAATTTTGACCTAAGAATCTATAGATTTCCTTTCACACTTTAATCTTTCTCTACAACTATAAAGACACTAAATCGTTGAATATCTAACACATTTTAATTTGTTTTAAAACAAGTCAATGCTTGCGTTTTGATTCATTTCAATTTCCATTAAAAAAGCCGTGCAGTGTGAAAAGTTGTGTGAAAAATTTCAGGGTAAATAGAACAAATGAGAAATAGATTAATGCACTACAGTGTATCTCTAAAAAAACGGGCGGCGGAGAGAAGGGCTCAACATTGGTGGGCTTACTGACGTAGCCTGTGCAGTGGCAGGGTAAGTTCGCTCTCCTCAGCCAGTGGCTGCCTGTGAAGGTCGGGAACGAAAAGTCAATCTCTCGGATAGGCATTCCTCGTTGACTTCAAAAACAAATTTAATTGTTCAAAAAATGGCGAACCCTTAATTTTTTAATCAAATTTGTTTCAAAAACTAATAGTTCTTTTAAATTTGCAAAGCAAAATAGAACAGAGTCATCGGATAGATATTCTTAGTTGACTTCGAAAACAAATTGACTCGTAGGATAAAGGCCAAACTTTAAATTTTTCTGATAAAATTGTTTAAATAATTGATAGTTATTGTAAATTTTCAAGGCAACATAATAAATTAAACGTATTCTTTCAAAAAATACAGTTATTAATATTGTTTAAATAATTACAATGTTTGAAGGTTACATAAATGTTTAAAACAACATAAATTAGCTCTACTTGAATTCGGCTCGATCGCTGTAGCTTAATAGCTAGAAATGTTTACATCCATAATGTAAACAGATCCCTCGCACGTGCATTGATGCCTTAGAGCTAGCGTAACGTACCAACTTTAAAATATAGGATAACAAAGTTTCAACCAGAACGATGACGTGTAAATTCAGAAAATTATTCTTATACTAAAAAGCAAAAACTATATACTCAAATTATGAATCATCGCAGAAAAAAAAAATTTTTGAACAAAGGAGTTTAAGGTTGAACCAACTAGTTAAATTTTCAACCAAAAAAGATAAATTTTTTACAAAACAGTTGAATGTTCAACCAGTAAACAATAATTTTTAACAAAAACAGGTTAATTTTGTGCCAAACAAATGATTTTTCCACCTCAAACATTTTTTTTAGCAGAATAGGAACATTTCCATCCAAAGAGATATATTTTTATTGAAAATGATAAACTCTGAAGGTCATGTGGCGAGTGGGTCACGTGACCAGATTCCAACCCTATCCTCACTTTCTTTATTTCAAAACTTATTTTCACTCGAAGCGCCACACCGAGTTGAAAATACTAGATAATAAATAAGAAGCACTAACAAAGGTGGGTCTGGTCCTAAATGTGAATAATTATGAAAAAAGCAAAAAAAAATATTTACAACAAAAAACTTTTTGTATAATTATACAAATTTAGGATCAGACCCACCATTCTTAGTGCTTCCTGTTTAGTATCTCAAATTTTCAACTCGATGTGGCGTTTCGTGTGAAAATAAGTTAGGAAATAAAAAAAGTGGCGGTAAGGTAGGAATCCAATCACATGACCCACTCGTCACATGGCCTTAACACTTTAACGTCACCTGGACACGTTTCGGATATACCTTATTCGAGCTTCTTTTTCATCATGAAAAAGCTGAGCGAAAAATTCTGGTGATACCTTACCTACTATTTTCGAGGTCGGTCTTTCTAATGGTGTTATCCAGATTGTATGAAAATTGAATTTTTAAACATTTTTTTGAAAAAAAAGTAAAAAACCGCAAAATTTTTAGTCTTATTTTTTTTCATTACAGATTTTGACCGTCTTATCGGTTATATTTTGCGACTATAAATCATGCTAATTGCGTCCATGATTGTTGTCATTTCGTACTATGTGTTTTTTTTTTTTTTAATATTGTGGTTTATATTTTCAAAAACGTGGCCGAAGCCATCACAAATTTTTTCAAATTTTGAAGTACCCCAAATCTTTGATTAGAGCGTGCTCTTTACAACCAACATGCAAGATATACATGTTTTTCGACATTTTTGGATGCGGATTAAGAATTTGCTATTATTTTTGTAAAACTAATAAATTGTAAAGGCATAAATTCTCGGAAGGGCTATAGAAGGGAGGGCTTTTGAAGAGTTTTATTGTATTATTAGTTTTTTTTATCACATCACACCTGGAAAATAACATTTTTCGATGATTTGAATTTTTTTACTTCCCGTGCCACTTCGAAATATGGCAGTTTCCTTGTATCTCAAATTCCGTAGAAATACTTTATTATATAATTATTTCGGGAAATAATTTAAAATACTTTAAATCCCTTGAAGTCATCTAAATCTCATAATAATCCTTTGAAATTCTATAACGTATTTTGAAATATTTCGACACCTCTTTAAATTCTTTAAAATTCCTGAGTTTTTTTCGAAATTCCGTGAAATCCTTGAAATCTCACGAACTTTTCAAAATCACTGAAATCTTTCAAATCCCTTGGAACCTTTCTTAATGTCTTCAAATCGTTTAGAAGATTTGAAAATATATTGAAATCGATTGAAAGCCTTAAAAAATACTAAAACTTATTAGTATTTGAAGATCCTTTGACAGTCCGCTAAACGTTCTGAGATCTTACACATATCTCAAAATTCCTCAAAAATCCTCAAAATTCCTGGAGATCGCCTGAAATCTTGAAAACCCCATACCAATCAAAATCATCCAATATTCTTCAAAACCAAAGTTTGAGCTTCCCTTGAATATCCTTCAAATGTATGAATTAAAATTGATTCAAATGTTTAAAAATCCATTCAAATTCCTTAAAATTTTATTAAAATCTTTTGAAATGTTTCGAAAATATATCATTAAAAAAATACTAATATTCATATTCATCCATTTATTTTCAGTTATTTGAAAATAAGTTTGTAGAGTATAATATTTTTTTACAGAGAGTGCCGGTGATTTGAAGAGTGCTGCAGAAGCAGATTGCGCTATTTTTGATAGAAGCAATGGTATTTTTAATTCTACCGAAAAGGATGAATCTTCAGAATTGAGTGCTCATGAAATTGTTGAGGGGAACCATTTGGTAGATGTTGTTAATAGCGCAGATACAGATTTATATGGATATAAAATTATTGATGAAAAATCAACAAATAAGAATATCATAGAAGAATCTGGTAATAATACAACCCACCCTTTTGATCCAGAACACCCAGAAGATATAGGAAACTCCCAGAACAGAGAACCACCAGAAGAGCCAGCGGAAGATCATTATGAAATTGAAATGGAGGACGACTGCGAATTTGATAAAATGATTACAGATAGAAGCTATCATCCTGATTCTATAGAACAAGAAAATAATGAAGATGATTCCAACTAGGACGACACTGAAAAAACCCTAGAAAAAGATGCGACTGAGAATGAGCGGTCTAAGAAAAACAAAAGCTTTTCATCCTTATTTACTACGTCCGGAAAATCTGCAATTTCAGAAGTGGGCTTGGTGCCTGACTTGTCTAAAGGCAAAAAGGGCCAAAGTAAGCCTCACTTTTGCTTGTACTGCCGCAAATTAAACGATAACTTTGCTCGACATTTAAAAAATACACATAAAACAGAAGATGCTGTAAAAAGCTTCATGCTTTATCCAGCAAAATCTAAAGAACGGGGAAGGTTGGTAGACTCTATCAGAAAAAAGGTGATGCGGTATATAATAGCGATGCCAATTATAATGAAGGCAATTTAATCACAGTTAGGAGGGTTCAACTAGGCCAAAACAAGACGGCAGCAGATTTTGAAAACTGTCCTGAGTGTGACGGTTCTTATGCAAAGAGCAACATCCGCCACCACTACTTAAAGTGCACAGGAAGATCTCCAACAAGTTCCAGGACGCTTCTACGAGAAGCCCGACGAAAAGTGCAGTGATTTCATCAGGATGCAAATTCAAAAATGCGGAGCCGTATCCTACCCGTACTGAATACCGGTGAAATTTCTGCTGTCATCAGATATGACCGTTTAATCATTTTACACGGGAACCTGATGAGTGTGCGACACAAAGAGCATCACCAGGACGTTCTTATACGTGCCACTCTACATCTGGAGGCATGCTTTCTCGTAGCGTTGAGAAGTGTAGACAAAAATGTGGTTGATCTCGCATCGGCATTCAATCCCACATTATTTGAAAAAGTAATGATGGCCATCAACATAGTCGGTGAATTCAATGAAGAAAAGCAGACATATAACAAACCCTCCAATGCTTCGAACCTCGGAACTGCACTGCGAAAATGCGGGGAAATTTTAATAATGGAGTATATTATTTCACAAGAAAAAACAAAAAAAGAATGTGTAGAAGACATCTTGACCGTTTTCAAAGGAAAATTTGGAGTGTATGTTAACAAGAATGTCGCAGAAACATTTAAAAACAGAGAGAGGGAAAAACGAGTAGAGCTTCCGTCAGTAGAGGATATTCAAGCTCTGAGTCTCTATGTAGATCAAGAGAAAGAGTCGGCGTACGGGGAATTAAAAAAAAATACACTTACCAATCATGGGTGCCTGTCTCCGAACTTGTATTACTCCTCCTTCTTGTCTTTAATAGGCGTGGAAGAGGAGAAATGCAATTTCTAAAAGAGGTGGATTTTGAGTTTTTAACGAAGTTAACGGTGACCGACCAACTATACCTGGACCTGTCTGAAGAACACCGGAAGGCTGCTGACAACTTCGTGAGACTTCTTACTCGAGGAAAATTAAATCGGCCAGTACCGGTACTTGTGGATAAGCATGCCTTCAAATGCATGAAACTGATTCAAAAATACCGTGAGGAAGCTGGAATCATGAAGGAAAATGAGTACTTTTTTGCACTCCCATCCACCAACAAGAATACACATCGTACTCTCGACGCCTGCGAACTAATAAGAAAAACCTCTGAAATATGCGGAGCATAAAAGCCAAAACTTTTAGGATGCACCATTTTGAGAAAAGAACTGGCCACGAGATGTTCTACAATGAATATGACGGAGACAGACATTGCACACGTAGCAGCTTTCATGGGCCACGATGATCCGATACATAGAAGAATTTATCGTCAACCGACTGTCTCTGTGGACATTTTAAAAATGTCTTCTGTTCATCAACAAATCCAAACTCCTCGAACTTCGCAGCATAATCGGAATGGTTCTTCAGAGACGACAAAAGATGCCATTGTCTGCCAAGGTAAACAATGTTAATTTTTAACCAATTCCGTTTTTTGGGTTTCGTAGGTTTCAATAAACTTGATTAAAAACACACTAATTTCAAATATATTTTTCAGGAAACTCGCATGAAAGGAGGCTGGACGATTCAAATGAGGATGACTTCGATTCAGAGCCATCAGAACCGAAGAAACAATTGAAGCTGAATATGAAGAACTATTGTAAGTATCTTCATAATTTAGATAAGAACGTCAGTTCTTTATTCTGAAAACTGAATAACTTCATGAATATCTTGATTTCCAGTAACTAGTCGATGATTACGAATCAGAACCATCAACATCGAAGCCGAATCGGAAGAGACGAAAAATTTCCACGGATTCCGTCAATAAATCTTGTAAGCTAATGAATACTATGTTAAGGAAGATAGATATTTATACACAAGACGTCACAATTTAATTAACTTAAACATTTATTTTCAGTTATCCAACGCAGAAATGTTATTCGCAAGGATCCCTGGTCTCCTGAGGAAGTAACCGCTATTACTAAAATCTTTGGTAAAAACATTGCCACGGAGAATCTCCCTAGCAACAAGCAAATCAGAGAGGTCCTGGAAAAACACCCATGTTTTTACAAAAGAAATGTAGCATCTACCAAGACATGGCTACATAACCAGATTAAAAAGATCAGAGCGACAAGAAAAGCGAAATATGACAAAAGTTTCTCCGAATGACTTCAAACAAATGTATCCTACAGTGAGAATATTATTCATTTATAATTATGTAATTAATGTAATTATGTAATTATGTTATGAATGTTATATAATAAATAATTTAGGCTTGTAAATACATATGAATGGTTGAATTACATAGGCTTTCGATTAGAAGCGCTTTTACCTGACTATTACGAAAGTATATCTTAAAAATTAATATTCTGCAATTTTAATAACTTTTTAAATTTACATTCACAAACATATGATTTAGAATGTTTAAATTTAAAAAAAGTTACATCTTTTATTTTCGATTTCCTATTTACCTCGCGCTACGCGCTCGGACATTGTATTTTTTTCATAAACGTGCATTCGCATATTAGCGCTCGATCTTTGCATTTCTTTTCTTTAATACATTTTTATGTGCCTTTGCCTGACATTGGGTATTCAAATTGTGCAAAATAAAAAAAAATTGTATTTATCATCATTACTTAAATATTTGTGTCCTATTTTGCGTTTAATTTTATTCTTAGCTGCGCTGAAACATGTATCGTTTTAATAAATTTATATCATTACAATTCGTATTATGCATGGAAATTGAAACAGTCTTATTCTTATTGCCTTGTTTTTATATATTTGTTTAATGCTTCATCTCAGTTTCTAAGATAAAAAAACCATGCTTCCTATCAAACAAATATTCGTAAAAAATATTTAAACGTTTCTTGGTTGAATAATTTGTTCTAACTTATTCTCGTATCATGTATGGTTGTCGATTTTTTGTAAGCAAAACTTAGAAAGTTGTTTGGACAATCTTGTAGGGCCTTGAAAAAATAACATTTTTCTTTTTATGACTTTTTCCTACATCACGCTTTGTTAAGCAACAAGTGTTAATTTTCGTTTGGTTTTTTGGATTTTGAAAATGCTATAAGTTTGGTAGTTTTTATTTTATCAAAAAAACTAATGAAGATAAATTGTTTGTATTTTTATCTACTACAAATATTTTACAAAAAAAATTTTAAATATGAAAAAAGTGGTCTCAAAAATTTTCAAAATGCTCTGAAGTTTTTAAATTTTTTTAAAAAAAGGTGGCTAACCAATACCTCCTTATTAGGATCAGAATGAAATAATACATTGTTTTTTGTGCAATAAAAAATTACATTTTCGATTTTTTCACACAATTTAAAAAGTAGACAGTCATGTAGTGCCTTGAAAAAGTAACGTTTTTCTTTTCTTCACTTTTTCCTATATCACGCTCTTTTTGGCAGCAAATATTAATTTTCGTTTGGTTTTTTGGATTCTGAAAATGCTATAAGTTTGGTCATTTTAATTCTTTTGAAAAAAGTAATGGGACTTAATTTTTTGTATTTTGGTCTACTATAAATATCTGTCAAAAGAATATTTAAATATTTAAAAAAAGTTGTCTCAGAAATTTTCAAAATGCTCTAACTTTTTAAAATTTTTTCAAAAAAAACCTGGCTAACGAACTCGTCTTTGCTTTTCATATCCTTATAAAGTGTGCCAAAAGAGGAATTCAAATAATTCCTTCAAATGTTACCGTGTTTCCAGTCTATAACGACAGCAACGGCAACAACTACGACAGAAATACACGGACGTAAAAACTATTTTTTCTGACCCCGGGGGATCTGAAATCGTCGACGTTTGATGGAATCTGCAAAAGTCATTTTTCACATGAAAACAATACCTTCTCATTAGGGTAAGAATGTAAAAATATGTCCAAGGGTCGATTCCACGTCCGATTCGTATGTACTCTACTGAATTCCACGACATCTAGTACTTTCAACCTCGCTTCCAATGACTTCCCATACACAGTCAGATTTCAATTCATTTTACGCAGTCTTCCGACTTCTGCGCTCAGAAAACCAAAAAATATTTTTTAAAAAGTCACAACTTTAAAAATACAGCAGCTAACAAAGTATGGCTTTGTTGTCTACCTTTAAATAACAGAATTTTGAAACTTTTTTATATCTTCAAGTACCACATCTCAAGCATTTTTTAACAAACTATTTTTGTTTAGTTACATACAAAATTATTTAATTTAAAGATATTTCATTTGAGCGAACAAACATTAAACAAACATTAAAGCGAACAAGTCTATATAACAGCTGAATAAATAAAATATCGAAAATATCACGAATGACGCAATCTTCCCTTATCGTACGAGGTTTGTATTTTAAAATATTTCTTAGTGATCGTCAATTATGAAAGCTTCCTCTGTTCAACAAATTCAATTAGTATTTCTACAGATGACTGCATTAAAAAATTACAACCGCGCTAGTCGATTCTCTCCAAGTATGAGAATAGCAGCGTATAAGTAAAAAATGCTCAAATAAGCCGAACTGTTTACAGAAGGACAACGCTTCATCAATTGTGCTTTTCGGTCCAATAACGGTGAACTTGCATTTTCAGAAGTCACATAGTTTTCATTTGTTTTGTACATAATTTCATGAAAAACAAATGGAAAACAAGTGACTTCTGAAAATACAACTACATTCGTTATTTGCACTCAATAGCTCAAATTGATCCATAGCGATTAGCAGAAATAGTTGCCTTCTTACTTATTTCAACGTTGCCTACTCTCTAAATATGAATCAGTGAAAAATTCACTGATTGCATTAGTAGTTACACACTTCACTAATTAAACAGTGATTTCGGACTTACTCACTAATCAGTTCAGTAAAATCAGAGTAAATCATGTGAAGCATAACCTCTAAATTTTTAAGTTAAGCGTTGTTATTCTTTTACTTAAGTACGAGGGTAGTTCAATAAGTCCTTAGAATGAAGTATAAAATCAATTTTTTTTGGGTAAATTTTTTTTTTATTTTTCAACATAATCTCCTTGGAGCTCTATACACTTGGTCAATCGCTTTTCAAGTTTTTTAATCCTTCCGAAAAGTGCGTTTTCGGAAGTTCCTCAAAATAAGCACTTACAGAGGCAATGTCGTCTTCGTTGTCTGGAAATCTCTGTCCACCGAGC
>NC_046660.1:133589853-133598463 GCF_010883055.1 Belonocnema kinseyi
GGGCGCATACTTTGAATAAAATATTTGTTATCATTCTCTTGAAATAAATGTGTTTTTTTCTTGAAAAAATACCGGTTTCATATGTATACACCTGGTAAATTTGTTTTCGAAGGTCAACTACGAATGTCTATCTGATGACTCCTTTCTATCTTGCTTTGCAAGCTTACAATAACTATTAAATATTTAAACAATTTTAATTAAAAAATTAAAAGTTTGGCCTTTATCATACGATTCAATTTGTTCACGGAGTCAACTCTTTTCTATGTTGCTTTGTAAAGTTACAAGAGCTATTCATTATTGAAAGAATTTCAATTGAAAAATTAAGATTTTAGTTTTCTTTCCACAAATAGGCTCCATTTCTTAACATAATTGAATAGAAACATCTTTTCGATGATTTTTTTCTCTAGTGCTTTGAAAATGTAAAAGTATTAATTATTTTAAAACTGTTCATCAACATATTCATAGCTTGGCTATTTTTCAAGGAAGAAGCATAATTTGTTTACGGAATGAACTAAGAATGTCTTTCGATGATCATTTTCTACGTTACTTTGCAAATTTATAATAATTATTAATCATTTGAACAATTTTCATAAACATATCAAGAGTTGGGGTATTATTCAATTAGCAAACACAATTTGTTTACAAAGTTAACAAAGATTGTCTTTGCGATTAATCTTTTTTAAGTTGTGTGTTAAATTTACCAGAATTATTTACAGTTTTTTTTACAAATTTAACTGAAAACGTCTTTCCGATTTATTATAATAATAAAATTTTCATGATGCACAGTTACGGCCCTCACGGCAGTGTCTGGAAAACGTGGGATTTTTTGGCCCCCACCACTCTCCCATCTGGGAGCGACACATTCAAACGTAGCGTGTTAGTGAGTCGGCTCTGTTAAACGCTGCGAAGCCCAGCCTCGTGTAAAGCCGGAAAAGCACGAGCAGGAACCCGAGCTCTCGCGACCGCACGAATGACGATCTAGCTGCTCCTCAAATGTATTCAGGTTTTGAAATCCCGAGTTACCTTAGAACCATTAGGCTTATTGCAAAGAGGCAAATATAATTGACTTTATGCAAATAGATATAGGAGACAAGACTTCTGGGTCTAACATGTTTCAAATTTAGTGCTGCACGCCTTAGTCATATTTTTAGTAAACAATTGATTTTTAAGAAATAAAAAACAAATTTTCGACAAGATAGATAAATTTTTAACCTAAGAAATTACTTTTAAAAATACATTTTTTACCTTAAACATTGTAGTTTATACTGAAGTTTGCAGTTGAAAAATTTAATTTTTAAGCCCAAATAAATTCGATTTTATCAACAAAGGAACTTAATTTTTATATGAAATAAATTAATTTTAAAGAAGAATAATTCGCCAACAAAGAAGATAAATTTATAATTAAAAAGAAAAATGTTCAAGAAGAAAAATTGTCAAAAAAGTTGTTCAATTTTCATCTATAGAAACGAATTTTAAACTAAAAAAAAATAAGTATTTGATTAAAAATGGACTAGTTAAATTTCCAGATAAAAAATGAAATTTTCAATTTTAAATCAACAAAAATAGACACATTTTTAAGGAAAAACGGTTACATTATCAGTTTAAAAAATCAATTCACTACCAACAATTTTTCAGCAAAATAGTTCAATTTCCAAAAAAATAGATGAACTTCTAACCGTTTTATACCAAAATAAAAGAAGTTTCAACAAAAAATGCATTTTCATCCAAAGAAATGAATTCTTAATTAAAATAGATAAATTTTTAAACAAGAAAAATAATTTTCTACCAGAAAAGAAGAATTTTTGACTGAGAAAGGTAAATTTCCTACCAAAAACATTCAAGAAAAAATGATACAAGTACATTTTTAGTCTTTAGTTTAATTATCAACCAAAATAGTTATTTTAAAAAAATTTCATTTTAAAATAGTTTCATTTTCGATGGCAGAAATAAATTTTCAACTGAAAATTGTTTTTTTAAAAACACACAATCGAATTTACAACAGAATAGTTCAATTTTTAAACATATAGTTATATTTTCATTTAGAACATTATTTTTCAACCAAAAATGGAATGAAATTAATTCTGAGAGAAAATTAAGAAAAATATCACAATTTTTTTATATTACTTCGTGATTTTTCCATATTATATAATTTTAGAAAAAATAAGGAATTTAATTCTTATTGAGCCTTCTTGGGCTATTTTGTCGCACCATTTTTTGTTATGTTTATGTTGGTTTGTAAAATTTGCTTTCAAATTTTAGTAAGTTTACGAGATATTCAGAAATTTTGAAATGATTAAGAAATAATTAAAACTTGCAAAAACATCAGGGAAAATTTGAATAATTCTTAAAAATTAGAAGATTAGAAAGTCCGAAAATATTAGAAAAAAGAATTATTTTTCTGATAATCGTTTGAAAATTTTAAATAATTTTTATTTACAAAAATGTACTTTTAAAAAAATTCAAAGAGATTTTGAAACACATCAAACGATTTCCTAAAATTTAAAAGAAGAGTGTAGAAGATTTTAAAGCAAAATGTTTCAATTTGATAAGATTAAAAAGTTTTTAAAACGTAAATAATCCAGTAAAATCAAGAAATATTTAGAAGAATGGAAGAGATTCAAATCCAATTTCAAATTTAAATTTTTTAGAAATGTAGATTTTGAAAAATCTCAAAAAAATAAACTTTAGAAGCTTTAAGGGAATTCAGAAAGATTTCAAGGAGATAAAATTATTTTTCTTAAAATTCCTGTGCAAAATTTAGAAGATTATATAAGTCAGGTTTCTGACATCTTAAATGCTTTTTTTAAATTTTCAGAAAAATGTAGTAAGATAAAAATATTTGTTTGGAATTTATTTTGTTTTAAGCGTATTAGAAATATTTAAAAACTTGAAAAAATGTCTCAAAATTTATCAATTTTTCATTGATATCTTCCAAACTTCTAAATGTCCTAAACATCTTTTAAAAAGACTCAAATTGTTCTAATATTTTTGTAAATCCAATAAAATAAAAAAATTTAAAGGCTTCTAGGTTCCTTTTAATACATCTCTTTTCATGCTATTTTAGGCTATAATCACAATTTTGAGGATTTTAAGAGAAAAAGTCAAAAAGTTATTAACTTGACCTCATTCAAAAGAATAATCATTTGACAAAAATGTTGTAAAAATTTCCTTCGAATGTTGTGTGGAAAGGAATTTCATTAAAAAATGTGTGGGATTTTCTGAACAGAAAACTGCATGAATTTCTGAAATTTCTTATTTTCATTTTTGAAGTGTATTTTAATCTGCTTTACGTTTAGTGAAAAATCATATGCTGAAAAACGATAAGAGAAATATCTATTCTTTATTCAATTTAACTATAATTTGAAAGGTGATTCTTTATAGTATTTTACTAACTAACGAAGATATTTTTATAATTTTATTCCTGAAATCTATTCCCTAAGGTAAAACATGGTACATAAATATCGTAAAATTTAAAAAACACCAACTATTTACAGGAATTTTTTCAATAAAAATCAATGTGTATCATATTCAAATAAATTTTGGCAATATTTATAAAAGTATTATTATTTTAAATAAAAAAAAATTAATGTATAGAGAGTACAGTTTTTATTTGAAATTTCACGAAGGTTTTTTGTACAATGTTTGACCCTCGGCCAGAATCAAGGAAAAATAATCTAAAAAAATGTTCATTAGTTATTAAAATGCTACAAAGACTTACATTAACAATTCTTATTCTCTTCTTATAATCATGAGATATTTCTTCATAAAATAAATTTTTTTGCATTTATTTTACAATTATTTACAATCAATTTCCAATTACAATTATTTTACAATCAAAATAAAATTGTAAAAGCTAAATTTTATAATTTTGAGATAAGAATTTTAAGGAAATACAGATTTTGTATATATTTCTTATACAATAAAATAAGTATTATCAGTTTGCTTATAAATTTATATGTAAATAATTATTATGAGATTTTTAAGAAAATTAAAAAAGGGATTTTTGAATATATCAGATGTGTCAGATAAGATCCTAGGAGATTTTACAGAATTTTATTTTTATTTTATATGATTTTAAAAAATATTATGAAAATTTCTTATCTGTTTAAAACGTTTTAAATTTTTCAAGATATTGGTAACTTTCTCGAGTTTTTATCAAGAATTAAAAAAATCATTCAAAATGTAGAAAAAAATTTCCTCACAATCTTCTAAATTTTCCCAAGCATTTTAAGAAACTATGTTTATTCTCCTGAAACCTTTCGAGATTCTTTTAAAGTTCCTAAAGTTTATCCTGCGTTTCTAAAACATTTCTAAACTTAAATTTTTTTTGAATCTCATCAAGTCTACTAAATACTTCCTGAATTCACTAGATTACTTACTTTTTTTAAACTTTTTAATCTTATCAAATTGAAGCATTTTGCTTTAAAATATTTTATACTCTTCTTTTAAATTTTAGGAAATCGTTTGATGTGTTTAAAAATCTGCTTGAATTTTTTTTATAGTACATTTTTTAAAATAAAGAATTATTTAAATCTTTCGCGCGATTATTAGAAAAATAATTCTGTTTTTCTAATCTTGTCAGACCTTTCAATCTCTAATCTTTAAAAATTATTCAAATTTTTCCAGTTTCTTTTTTAATTCTGCAAAATAAAAAAAATGCCTTTAAAGTTTTTCAGATGCTTTGAGAATATTTGAAATCTTTTGCAATGTTTTGAAATGTTTAAAAATACTCTTTTCAAATTAATTTTTGGATATGAAAAATTATGTTAATTATTCCTTTAAAAATCTTTACAAGTTTTCATTATTTCCGATTAGTTTAAAAATTTTTGAATATCTCTAAAACTTACTCAAATTTAAATGAATTATGTTCCTCAGTTTTTCTAAAGTTAAGTAATATGGAAAAATTACAACATAATGCTTCAAAACATTTTACGTACTTTTTGGACATTTTAAGAAATAATAAAAAATGTTTTGTAACCTTTTCTCAATTTTCTGTTAGAAGTCATTCCAAAGAAATTATTTACATTTTTTCCCAAGGAGTTTCTTTCATTACCTTTCATTATCTGAAAGTCCTTCGTTTATCGACTATTATTATTATTTTTTCATTTTACATACGTATCTATTATACCTTATCAAAATTTAATGTGAAAGTCTGAAATGTTAAGTGTATTTAAATAATAAAATTTTTAATGTTTCAATATTTTTAGAAATAATTTTAAAAATTGTATGTGTATTTAAAATAAACTTTTTTTGAATCTCATTCAACTTATTCCAAGTTATCTTTTTTGAATTGTCAAAATTTATGTAATTACTTATTCTAATTGGAAATAATTGAACCTCTTGCGATTAAAATCGGGGATTCTGCTTGAGAAGAAATGTGCTGCAAGTAATTTTTAAAAAAATCATTCGACTTTTTATTTTAAACACTGATAATTGTACACAATTTCCAAGCACATCTTTCTTATTCTTCTACAAGAATTTTTAGGGTTTTCATTTTTTTAAATCAGTTTATCCTACCTTTCTAAAACTCCTCTGAACTTTAAATTCTTTTTTAATCTCATCAATTCTACTCAATATTTATTGAATTTATTCGATTTTTTGCACTTTTAAAAAAATTGTAATGTTATCGAATTAAAAAATGTTGATTTTAAAACCTAGGAACTTAGGAAAACAATTTTTTTTTCTAATCTTGTCTGGTCTTCTAAACTTAAAAATTATTCAAATTTTTCCTGATTTTTTTTTTATTTTGCAAAATTAAAAAAAACATTGCCTTTAAAATTTTTCAGATACTTTGACCATTTTTGACGTATTTTCGCATGTTTTGAAATGCTTTAAAATAATCTCCTAAAATTAATTATTCGAAATAAAAAATTATTTTAATTATTTCTAGCAACCTAAAATAATTTTGTTTATTTTCATGAGAACTTACAAAATGCTTGAAAAATCTTTACAAGTCTTAATTTTATTTGAATCCTTTCAAAATTTATGAATTTCTCTTAAACTTTCTCAAATTTGAAAGATGTGAAAAAATTTACTCATGATCTTTTAAATTTTTCCCAGCAATTATAATAAATATAGTTTCACCTCCTTAAAATCTTTCGGAATTCCTGTAAAGTTTCTGAAGTTTATGTTTGAATTCTTTAAAAATTTAATTTTCTAACAGAATTTAAGTTTAAAATTCAATTTGAATCTCTTCAGTTCTTCTTAATATTTCTTGCATTTACTCGATTTTGATCTATTTATTATAATCTTACCAAATTGAAACATTTTGCTTTAAAATCTTCTACAGTATTCTTTCAAATTTTAGGAAATCCTTTCACATGTTTAAAATCCTATTTTATTATTCTCATAAAGTACGTTTTTTTAAATAAAAAATCTTTACAAATTTTTCTACCAATCTTGAAAAAGTTCTGTTTCTAATCTTGTCAGGCCTTCTAAGCCTTCTAATCATTAAAAACTATTTTAATTTGTGTATTAATTATTCGTAGAAACCTAAAAGAATATTATTCATTTTCATGAAACCTTAAAATATTCTTTAAAAAATCTTTACAAATTTTAATTATTTTCTAATCGTTTCAAAATTCCTGAATATCTCTTAAACTTACGCAAATTTGAAAGCACATTTTTTTAAATAAAATAGATTTAAGAAAAAATGTACAACAAAATTGCGCAAGATGGCTTGATAAGAATTAATTTCCTTCTCTTTTTCTAAAATTATTGAATATAGCAAAATTGCCTAAACTTTCATTCTCTTGACACCCTGCGAAATTCAGTTTACCCTCCAAATACCCAGTTAGCCACCGAAAACGAACCGTGTAATCGGGGGGGGGGGGGGCTCGTGCATTTTCAGCTCTACAGGAGGCTGGCCTATGCAACTTGTAGCACTGTTCGGCTTTACACCGACGAGCGGAAGGTTAGCTATATGCGCGTAGGTTAGCTATATGCGCGTAGGTTAGCTATACGCGTGCTTTAATTAAGGAAGCATAAGCAATGTCAGGAATAAAAATATTGAAAAGAATAAGGTACCAAATAGGAAATTAAAAATTTAACGCTAATATGAAAAATATTTTCACGGAAATGAAACGTTGCAGTTTGTAATAAGGCAAGAGCTAAAGCAGATATTTTTTATGAAATAAATTTCAGATATGTAAATCAGCTAACCCTGATTTCGATATTATTTTTTATTTCTTAGATGTTAGAAAAATAAGCAGGGCTTCAGAACTATTATCAGAGATTTACAGGATCTTCGAATATTATTAAGTTTCAGTAATTGAGTGCGTGGATTCCATAACGTCCTTAGCGCTCGGACTAGCTCTCTCAGTACCCTGTGCCTTGCGTAAACGTGGAAAAATTTCTGAAAATTACCAACTTCGGAAATTCACTGCGCAAAAAATATGAATATATGTGGCTCGATGAGCCGCACGACTTTTATAAAGAACTTTTGTAAATCAAATTGATAGTTTCTTTACTAAAAAGTAAAAAACGGAAATTCGTATTGTACCGAAATCAGTGACTATTATTGTCAATAATATTCAAATTCAAAAATGTTAGAAAGTTCCGGCTTTTTCTGAACTCTTACATTTTTGTCCAGTTTTTACAAAGTAACATAAAAGTTAATGCAAGTCAAGCAACATTCTTGTTTAAATAGTTGTTTATTGTTTATAACTATATTTTCACAGAGTAATGCTAGAAATATGATTTTTTCCTAAATATTTAGTTTTGCTTTGACTTGGTAGTTACAAAAAAAAATTAATAAGAAATCCTTTAAAAAATCATACTTTAAATAGTATTTTATTGTTTTAAATACACTTCTTTGCTTTTTTTCTGATTAATAATAAACTGAATTCAAACAAACAAGCTATCTTACACAAGAGGCAGAAACATAGGATGGAATATAATATAGATTGTTTTAGATATGATTCTTTATCAGGTTCATTCATTACTTTTTTCATAACTAAAAAGTCAAAGCAAAATTGAACATTTAAAAAACAACTTTTTTCTTGCAACTCATCTAATACAAGATAGTTAGAAACAATAATAATAATATGTATAATCTTCAATTTTTTTTGAATTTTTTCAAGAATATTTATAGAACCTTAAAATCAAATGAAGAAATAAATCTAAAAAAGAAATGCTATTTAATTGAAAAGAGCAGAGAGAAGTTGAAAATTTAAAAAGAAACCAGCACATTTCTTCACTTACATAAGAGAAGACAGTTCTAAACAATAATAAATTAATTATAGAGCTATTTTTCCTTAATTTACATTGATCATTACCATACTAAGTGAAAAGCGGATAAAAAGTTGAACATTTTAGAAAAACCCGCGAATTTCCAGTATTATTCGAATGAGGTATCATTACCAATAATATTAAGTTATTTAGAAAGTTAATTTTTCAACATTAATTAATTATCCATCTCACTCTAATCGTAAATTTGATAAACATTTACAAATTTCAGATAAAACTGCAACTTTCTTGCGTTATTAAAATTTAATATTATTAACAATAATAATAAATTGTTTAAACAATTATTTTTGTTAACTATAATTAATTATCGCCTAAGTTTGATTGAAAATTGGACAAAAAGTGGAAAAGTTTTGAAAAAACCGC
>NC_046660.1:133598563-133600270 GCF_010883055.1 Belonocnema kinseyi
TAATAAATTGTTTAAACAATTATTTTTGTTAACTATAATTAATTATCGCCTAAGTTTGATTGAAAATTGGACAAAAAGTGGAAAAGTTTTGAAAAAACCGCAACTTTCCATCTCTATTCTAAGAGAAAAATTCTGAAAATAATGATAAATTGTTTAAACAATTTTCGTGAGCATCTAATTATGAGTATAAAGTAGTATTTCATATATTAGCTAAAATTTGAATTTGAAAAACCTAAAAAAATACTAATTAACACCCAAAAATCGCAAAACTCATTTTTTCATTTATGCAGTTCTTTCAGGACCCTATAAAACAGACTTATGGTGGTGACATGTTGAAAATAATACTTTATTCGTATTCTATAGCTCATTGTAAAGAGAAATGTTGACTTTTAATACTTCCAGCTGATGGCAAGTCTTTTTCTGCATTTTTTCTTGAGATAAAAATTCACAACGTTGGAATGGTCAATTTTTTCGCTTTGTTTCTTTATATATTGTTGCTCAATGACAAAAAACTAAAAATCCCTAACCAAATTCTCTTAAAAATTCAATTCTGAAAATGTCTAAAAAAATACTTTAAAATTGGTTAAAAAATACGACCTGTGGGTGATTATGAACTTCTTAAAAAAAAGAACGATTCAGCTCAAATATGGTCCAAGTTTTCCTTAGACATCAAAGAACAACTTTGCCACTGGAAGTTGTCTGTCCCCGAAACTTCCCTCCGTCAGAGCCTGAGGAAACGATTCCTGACAGTAATGATTTGCAATAATTTTTATGTTGCAAATGTAAAAAAAAATCTACTTTCAAAACTTTCAAAAATTGATATCAGAAGGGGTTTTTATATTTAGAGAAAAAAAAAAACAACATTTGTCGATAAACAAAAGCCGAGTTTTCGCGAGTTTAGTTTAAAAAGTCATTGATTTCGGTACAATGAAAATTTTCGGTTTTTAATTTTTAGTAAAGAAACTATCAATTTGATTTTAAAAATTTTTTCATAAAAGAAATTTTATAGTATTTAAAAATCTTCTGAACGATTTAAAAAAATAAAGAAAGGTCCTAAGATATTTGAAAAATTTTAACGAATTTTGAAGGGACTTCCGGGGATTTTTAACTATTATAAGACATTGGTATGGGATTTTGAATATTTCAGGTGATTTCAACGATTTCGCGCAATTGAAAAAAAATCAGGGATTCCAAAGAATTTAAAATCGTTTTGAAATATTTCGAAATACGTCATCGAATTTCAAAGGATTTTAAATGATTCTCATGGAATTTGAAATATTTCAAGCCATTTAAAGTATTTAAAATTAATTCTCGAAATCTCGAAATCTCGAAAGGATTTTCTGGAATTTCCAGACATTTTAAGAGATTAGATAAATTTCTAAGTTTTTCCAAAGGATCTTTGAATATTATTAAGTTTCAGTTATTTGTATACCTCTGAAAAGATTTATTTATATGCATTTCCAAGAGATTAAAAAAGTATCTAACGGATTTAAAAGATTCTAATTAATTTTAAATTAGAGTGAAGTAAGGTATTTTGAATTATTTCTCGAAATCTCGAAATAATTTAAAAGAATGTTAAAGGGTTTTTGGAAAGATTAATAATTTCCAAAGTTTTTTCTTTAATTTTAGGGAAATTCCTGCGATTTCAGACCGTTTAACGGAGTTTTTGAAGGATCTTCGAGTACTAGAAAGTATGCTAAGGAATTT